>NC_083593.1:42715361-43035361 GCF_027579695.1 Neoarius graeffei | reverse complement strand
TCTGGTTTCCCCCACAGTCCAAAGACATGCAGGTTAGGTTAACTGGTGACTCTAAATTGACCGTAGGTGTGAATGTGAGTGTGAATGGTTGTCTGTGTCTATGTGTCAGCCCTGCGATAACCTGGCGACTTTTCCAGGGTGTACCCCGCCTTTCGCCCGTAGTCAGCTGGGATAGGCTCCAGCTTGCCTGCGACCCTGTAGAACAGGATAAAGCGGCTACAGATAATGGATGGATGGATGGATGGATGTTTACTACATAATTCCATATATATTCCATATGTTATTTCATAGTTTTTGATGTCTTCAGTATTGTTCTACAATGTAGAAAATAGTCAAAATCAGAAAAAAAACCTAGGAATGAGTATGTACTGTACAGTACATTGTAGACCTTCAGAATAAATTATTTTGCATGCAGAAGACCAACAGGACAGTGAAAGGTGTCCAAAATTGCTAAGAATAAACCACACCGTGAGCCACAGTGGGGAGATGTGCAGACTTGTGTTTATTCCCAACATGCAAACAAATTTATCTTTTGTGTTTTCCACCTGTGAAACATGCCTCTTCCCGAGCAGGAGCTGAGCTTGTTTCTGTTGCCACCTCCTCTGGGCTCAGACCTCCTGGGAACACATGCACTGCTGCTGTGTAAGCCGTCTATGCTGTGTGTGTGTGAGTGTGTGTGTGTGTGTGAGAGAGAGAGAGATGTTACTCTGTTCTGAGCTGTGGCTGTAGAAGGTCACGCCGTCCTTTTGATTGTTCAGCCCACATGGACTTCTGTCAAGCTATTTATTTTAACTGCTGCTGAATGGGAGGATTTTTTTTTTTTTTTTTACCTTTTGTAGCTCTATGATGATATGATATTTAGCTAATAAATCAATCTGACACATACATCATATTACCAGATAAAGGGTGACTTTTATACCTTTATATGACATTAGGTGGATCATAAAATTGAACAAAAGTCTCCATTCCATTTATAAGTGTTTCAGTCTTGAGTGATACAACTTCAACGTGCAAGCGATTGGCCCGAATCTGATTGGTCATGCACATTATATTCAACAGAAAAATGCTTTAATGGCAGAAATGAGTCAATAAAAACACAACAGACCCAATCTTTAAACTGGTCTGTTATGATTTGACTTACATATTACTGTATCTGAAAGAAATCATGTGCTATCAAGCTTGCCATGGCAATAGTGATATCTCATCTCATCTCATTATCTCTAGCTGCTTTATCCTGTTTTACAGGGTCACAGGCAAGCTGGAGCCTATCCCAGCTGACTACGGGCGAAAGGCGGGGTACACCCTGGACAAGTCGCCAGGTCATCACAGGGCTGACACATAGACACAGACAACCATTCACACTCGCATTCACACCTACGGTCAATTTAGAGCCACCAGTTAACCTAACCTGCATGTCTTTGGACTGTGGGGGAAACCAGAGCACCCGGAGGAAACCCACGCGGACACGGGGAGAACATGCAAACTCCGCACAGAAAGGCCCTTGCCGGCCACGGGGCTCGAACCCGGACCTTCTTGCTGTGAGGCGACAGCGCTAACCACTACACCACCGTGCCGCCCGCAATAGTGATATGAAAATGTTAATTTACTCTCACTTAAGTAATATTGCCTGAGCAAAAGTACTGAATATCAGCATGGTTATGATTCAGGCACAGGTAATCAAAGCCTGATATTCAGCACAACAGCATGATCGCTGGTATAATATTACTTTTAGACAACAGTTCTATAAACAAAAATTCTGACACCTAATACTGAGAGACAACTGATGCACGAGACACAATATGGACACATATTTTGTTTATTTTTACCGTCTGTAAAAATGGTTCTTAGAGAAGCCACAGCTGGACAGATCACTGCATGTTGGCATGCCAATACACAGACTGATGAACTATTGCACAGGATTGACTACTAATGTAACACACTATTGCTAGAATTGAAATTTTTATGTAGTGAACACAGACAAGTGTAATGATACAACATGGAAATGTACGGTATTAGAGCTGTTATAGTAAATATCAGCACTCTTGTCCAATCAAATTAGTGGACCGCACCTCACTGTTGTATAATTGTAATTATTCTATCCACATTCACTGAATATGAACAACCGCATGCTCTGATTGGCTACTCTACTACTAGGATATCAGCTTATATACTGTGAGTAGAGAAAAACAAAATGGTGGAGCGTGTTGCTGGACCAACTGAGGACGAAATAAAAACTCTACTCGAAAACAAAACCCCAAAAAATAAAAAAAGCAACAAAATATGGAATAAAAGTATTTGATGATAAGAATATACCTTTTTTATTTTTCAAGAATTATTATTATTATTATTATTATTATTATTATTGCATTTTTCACAAATTGCTACTGTCATTTCGCCAGTTTGTTTGCATTCTAAGCGGAAATGATTTTATCGGACGTTTTGTATAAAGTTTTTAATTATTGAATTTGCAAAAAATAAAAATGCTCTGTTTCTCAAAATCCAGTGAATGCGGACATACACTACCATTCAAAAGTTTGGGGTCACCCAGACAATTTTGTGTTTTCCATGAAAAGTCACACTTTTATTTACCACCATAAGTTGTAAAATGAATAGAAAATATAGGCAAGACATTTTTCTGGCCATTTTGAGCATTTAATCGACCCCACAAATGTGATGCTCCAGAAACTCAATCTGCTCAAAGGAAGGTCAGTTTTATAGCTTTTCTAAAGAGCTCAACTGTTTTCAGCTGTGCTAACATGATTGTACAAGGGTTTTCTAATCATCCATTAGCCTTCTGAGGCAATGAGCAAACACATTGTACCATTAGAACACTGGAGTGAGAGTTGCTGGAAATGGGCCTCTATACACCTATGGAGATATTGCACCAAAAACCAGACATTTGCAGCTAGAATAGTCATTTACCACATTAGCAATGTATAGAGTGGATTTCTGATTAGTTTAAAGTGATCTTCATTGAAAAGAACAGTGCTTTTCTTTCAAAAATAAGGACATTTCAAAGTGACCCCAAACTTTTGAACGGTAGTGTAATGAAACAGTTATTCCACTCAATCTTGTCATATATGGCTTATAGCCAACTTGGCACTATGTGCCTCATCGGCTGTCAGCTCATGTATGACTTGATTTCGTGGAATAACTGTTAATTATCATGATAGCTGCGATGCATAACTTAGCATACAGACGGGTGACACATTAAAGGGAAATGTGGTGGCTTTGGGCTGCACTGAATTGATTTCTTATTCAGAATGCATCCCTGCCTTGCATCCAGTCTTCCCGGGATACACTACAGCTCTAAAATGAACCTGATGAATGAATGAGTAATGGTGGCTGGAGGGGGCATTTATTTATTCTGCTGCCATGGTTTGGCTCCACTTTTGTCCCCTTAGACAAAAGCATCACGAGAAATCAATACAAACTTCCTCTGACTGATCACCTTTATCCTCTGATGAAACATTTCTCACCTGATGGGCGTGGTCTGTTTGAGGATGACCCCACTCCTGTCCACAGGGCATGAGGGCTCAGTGATGGTGTGATAAGTGTGAAAATGATGTCAGTCAGTCACCAAAACTCAACTCAATTGGACACCTTGGGGAGATTTTCGTGTGATGTGTTAAAAAATACTCTCTGTCACCATCATCAAAACACCTACTGAGGGAAAAATGGTTTCATCTCTCCAGTGCTGTTCCAGAGGTTTGTAGAATTGATGCTGGGGTATGTTCTGATGTCTTATATTGGCAGTTTGTTGATATTTCTTTTAATTTGTCACCTATGTACGGTATGCTTATTATGTTATAAAGTGTCTTTGTACATGTATATCATGTACAAAGCTCTTTTTGGTGGGAAATATCTCAATATTAATCTAATATACCATGCACTGAGGGGCTCCTGTTGAAATTATGGATTGTCTGAGGTGCGCTCCGAAGAAAATAGCACTATGCCAGTCACCTCAGAGAACCCATAATTACTGGAGCCTCTGAGTGCATGATATTTTAGATTTATATCCCTCATCTAAAAATTCCAAACTAAAAGTGTTAAGATTGAATCTCAGCATAAACTCACTGGAGGCAGCCATGTTTGTTGTTTATGTCAGAGCGACCTTCAACCTGCACATGTGCAATGTACCATGCTATCGCCTGCCTCGCTGGGCATGATCATGATACGTAGATCTACACACACAGAAATGCTCACTGAGCCACAGCTGTGACTCGAGTCGGTCACTAAACCGATAATTTTAGTATTTGAAAAAGAGACCACGCAGTACATAAAAACAATTACTGACTCACAAACTGTTAAACTATTGATTTGTGTGGTTATTTTAATGTGTTCTGGTGAAAATCACCCTGGCTGAAATGTTAGTATTTTTGTTTCGATTGTATTAATAATGTCTATTCTTGTCTCTATTGTAAAATAATAATAAAAAAAGACTCAAGTCGGCTGTATGGCTTGAAATTGTGACGTCAGTTCATGGTATATCCAGGATATACCATGGACTGACTCACAGCATATCCTTTTTTGTTTTGTTTTTGATGTCATGAGATACATTGCTTAATCAATGGTGGAACAAGATAGATTTATTTTTCTTAAAGGGAAATAGACTACTCTTTGGTCTAATTTCATAGAAAAACTGCGAATGCAATCAAAGCTGAATAATTAGGGGAGGTTATAAAGAGGATTTTTATAACCAATTAGATTTTGAAACCTGTAGAATAGTCAAGTGAATGAAACAATCGCAAGGTGAAGAGTCAAATTTCACCGGGAAAATATATCACATATTTTATTCCATATAAAACTTATAGATTGCTATAAGGTCAGGATACTATTTGACTGAAACATACCAAGTTGCTTCCAGACTAAAGCCCACACATACAGTCTAAGGATAATTTTGAAAATGGAATTAGGTTTAGTTAAAAAAAAAAACAGTTCACATGTAAAACATTTTTTTAAATAATGTCTCCATCCACACAATTTAAAAAAAAAATATATGAAAAACACATCCATGAGCACACCAGTCCAGTGATGATGTTTTTTATTCTATCCACATTCACTGGATATGAGCAATCGCATGCTCTGATTGGCTATTCTACTACTAGGATATCAGCTCATATACTGTGAGTAGAGAAAAACAAAATGGTGGTGCGTGTTGCTGAACCAACCGAGGATGAAATAAAAACTCTACTCGAAAACAAAACTGGAACAAAATAAAAGGAACAAAATATCGAATGAAAGTATTTCATGGTAAGAACATATCTTTTTTAATTTTTCAACAAATATTATTATAGCATTTTTCACAAATTGCTTCTGTATTTTGCCTGTTTGTTTATATTCTAAGCAGAAATGATTTTGTCTGATGTTTTGTATAAAGTTTTTATTTATTGAATTTGCAAAAAAAAATACTCTCTCAAAATCCAGTGGATAGAATAAAACAGTTATTCCACTCAATCTCGTCATACATGGCTTATAGCCGACTCGGTGCTATGTGCCTCATCGGCTATCAGCTCATGTACGACTCGATTTCATGGAATAACTGTTAAATAACACAACCTTTATTTTGCCTTTGTCTCTTTCATTGTTTTCTTTATAACTTTTTTTTTTTTTTTTTTGGGGGGGGGGGGGGGGTATTACCGTATGTTTAAAAAAACTCAGTAATATGGTTCTGGTGACCAAATATGTTATGATGCTAAGGATTCAAAATGACTCGGAACAATTCATGACACATTTATGACAATTTTACTTGACACAAAAAACTTTTTTACCCATTTTAAATTGTATACTGTTCCCTACTGTAAATAAAATCTTGGTCTGGGTGGAGGTAGTCCCTGTATAAATAAAGGAATATATGAGTAAAAGTGTAGTTCAGCAAGCAGAGCCGAACTGCGATGGAGAATTGGATTGTGCCTTGTGTACTAACCCGGTGGCACAAAGAATCACCTTCTCCATTAATTCCTACCCACAGATTCAGCGGTGTGTCTCACAGCTAGCGGTTGCTCATACCCAACTGTAGTATGTCTCTGTCAAAACTGGGCGAGCAATTATTTCACCCTTTTCCCTTCAGAGATCACAAGATGCCCATTCTGACAAGAATGTTTTTTTCCCTCATTCATAACTGGTATATTCGTAAACATTGTAATGGCGATTTGGTCATTGTGATTCAGACCACAGGCTTCGCTGCTGCATTTACATGCTACTTGTAAGCACTAAGAAATAATGCACATGGAATGTCAAGTGATTTTTTCTTTCTTTCCTTTCTTTTTTTTTTTTTCAAAATCTCACCGTGTCTCACCCAGAGAGGACATTACAATGTTTGCCCCTGCCTGATCTTCTCTGATCTGTGTTTTTAATTACGAACCTTTCCAGGGTGCACATTTTCATGGGCTCACCCTGAACCGCACAAGCAGATGGTTTCTGACACTTGTTAAAGTCTGAAAGCATCATCCTCACTTGGGCATCATCATCATAATCTCTCTCTCTCTCTCTCTCTCTCTCTCACACACACACACACACACACACACATGCTGATGAACTCTCCGAAGATTCGCTTCGCGCAGCACATTGTGCGAGCTGTTACTTTCCAGAACACACTCTGCCCTTGAGCTAAAGGCACAGTGAGGAAAAAAAAAGAGCTGGCTGAACACTTATTTAGCGTTGGAGATGTCTTCATTCCCCTGCAGAAAGATTCCTCCTACATTTGAAACATTTAGGCCACTGTGACACCTCCAAACCAACAAGATCTGTCTCTCCATGTCAAGCAGAAAGTTCCAGACTAATTCAGATGTCTGTCAGATTTCTCCTCTCTCCAGTTGTCTATTAATGCTTGAATTTCCGGCCCTTTCCCAGCTCCGGTACTAGCTTTGCTAGCTCTATATGTGTCCTACTTTTCACAGGGCAGCATGAATAATGTGCGATGAGTCTCATGAAAGAATCATTGCCACCGATGAATTATTGATCTGCCAGGGAACTGTAAGCATAGGTTACAAAGTGTGTTTATACACACAAAGTTAATCGCTCTTCTGTATAAATTGACACCAACTGGAAAGCAGAATTGTGGGATTTGTGCAAGTTCACGTTGATATTCATGGTGATATACAAATATTATGCCATTACAATAAATCATTGGCAGGGGTGGAAAAAGTGTGAGGAATTTACAGGATATTGAAGTGCAAGCAGAGATAATGTGTCAAAATCTAACTCAATTAAAAGTGGAAGTATCCAGGCAACAAATGTCCTCAGGGGAAAGTAAAAAGAAATGCTACTTTCAAATCTACTCAAGTATCCCTGTCATGTCATGAAATTAACTTGATCTCATCTCATCTCATCTCATTATCTCTAGCCGCTTTATCCTGTTCTACAGGGTCGCAGGCAAGCTGGAGCCTATCCCAGCTGACTACGGGCGAAAGGCGGGGTACACCCTGGACAAGTCGCCAGGTCATCACAGGGTAATTAACTTGATGTGATTGTCATATGAAAAGTAACTTTTAGTACTCATCTAAAACTGTTTTAAAGCAGCGGCACCGTTTTTGCCTGAAAATTCATTCAAGTTTGTTAATGAATAAATCAGAGGTAAAATAATTAAATAATATTGGCTGGCATTGAGTGGTATACCAGATATATTCCATTCAGCTAGCATGATACTGAACGAGTCGAAGATTAGTTCAATATCATGCTAGCTGAATGGAATATATCAGATATACCATGAAAAAAGCCAACCAATATTATTATCATCATCATCATCATCATCATCCTGTGAGGCGGCACGGTGGTGTAGTGGTTAGCGCTGTCGCCTCACAGCAAGAAGGTCCTGGGTTTGAGCCCCGGGGCCGGCGAGGGCCTTTCTGTGTGGAGTTTGCATGTTCTCCCCGTGTCTGCGTGGGTTTCCTCCGGGTGCTCCGGTTTCCCCCACAGTCCAAAGACATGCAGGTTAGGTTAACTGGTGACTCTAAATTGACTGTAGGTGTGAATGTGAGTATGAATGGTTGTCTGTGTCTATGTGTCAGCCCTGTGATGACCTGGCGACTTGTCCAGGGTGTACCCCGCCTTTCGCCCGTAGTCAGCTGGGATAGGCTCCAGCTTGCCTGCGACCCTGTAGAAGGATAAAGCGGCTACAGATAATGAGATGAGATGAGATTATCCTGTGATGACCTGGCGACTTGTCCAGGGTGTACCCCGCCTTTTGCCCATAGTCAGCTGGGATAGGCTCCAGCTTGCCTGCTTCTACACTGAAAAAAGTGAAACAAAGCTGTTGTTCATTTAATGTATTTGTTTTCATTCCAGTGAATAAAAAAAAAATAGTTTGCTCCCATATTCAGAAGTTGTTTAAATTAATTTAAAATATTCAGGTTTAACAAAGATTAAATAACCTTTGTTAAACCTGAATATTTTAAATTCATTTAAACAACTTCTAAATATGGGAGCAAACTATTTTTTTATTCACTGGAATGAAAACATTAAATGAACAACAACTTTGTTTCACTTTTTTCAGTGTACATTAAGTAATAAAACCAATGTATTTGGAGACACTGTGGCTCAGTCGACTAAGGCGCCATGCCATAGACCCGGGTTCGATTCTGACCCGAAGTAGTTTCCCGCTCCCTCCCTCTCCTGCTCATTTCCTGTCTCTACACTGTCCTATCAAATAAAGGTGAAAAAAGCCCCCAAAAAATCTTTAAAAAACCCCAATTTATTTTAATTTAGGAAAATCTGAAATAATTGCTTTGGTTCAACCATCAGAAATTGGTTTACATGAAGTTAAATATTTCAGGTCAAATCAAATGAATTATTTATATTGTATAACACTACAATATTAGGTGTGATCGATTACCTCAATTTTTTTAATTTGAGCCAATGTTTAATTTTTTTCAGTGTAGAACAGGATAAAGCAGCTAGAGATAATGAGATGAGAGATGAGATTCATACACATTTCTTTTGAATGTTCATTGTATCTTTGTCTTTCAAAATTCTCTCAAGATCTTCCGTATTTAACAAAGCAAACCTGACAGCCATGTTTGTCTACAAATTATCACAGTTGCTCACTAGCGCGGAAGTTTTATGTCTCAGACGTGTGATGTCATGTTGTCTTGACAACCATGCAATACACTGCAAAAAATTGAAAACTGAATTTGAGGACAAAATGACTGAATACTAGTGAAATTATCTTGCTGCATGGACAGATATTTTTGCTTGATCAGACATCTTAGAATAAGTTGGTTGCAATCTAGAACTAGGTTTAATAATCTCAGAATTGGTGTCTTGTATTCTTCTAATAGGAAATGCTAGATCGTTTCAGCTATTTTCAAGATATTTTCACTTGCTAAGAGATCATTTTTTGCAGTGTATCGTAAACCATATTCAACACTCATTCTTCATTAGGTAGAGTGATGTAGTACACGTAGGATAAGCGATATGCTAACAATATTGCATGCTATCAAACCAAATGAATGAAACCTGCTAGAAGGGAATAGAACATGTTTTTATTCCATTGTCTTGTATGCATAATAATATATAATAAACAGTTTGGTAGGATTTGAATTCCCTTGCCTGTTATGTTAGCTGCTGGAATTGATGCTAGTCTTACGTGAATTAGCAAAGGAAAGAGGCCAACATAGGTCAGTTAATATTTGCAAATTAGTGAAGCTTATCTCAGCAAACTTACCTTTTTCAAATTAGATGGAGTTCATAACATCTATGCAGGCAAAGGAGACACTATTTTATACAATTCTTTGCTCACTAAACCATTTGGAAGTAGTCTATGGTCTGGTGGTTGGTCCATATTCACATGCACATGGATAGCTATAGTGCTCAAGACATTGTGTCACATGCGAAGGTCACAGCAGATGACAAAATTGGCACATTTTTCTTTACTGATGAACTTGATTGGATGCTAATCTGATCCCATGTGATTGATTTGTAGCTCACAGTCACTGGCTGGATTACGTGTAGTTCATGAGCAGGGCAACCTAAAGCCTAAAGGTTAAATAAGCAGCCTTGGGCCCAAAGCATTACTGGTTCAATTCCCAGGATCAGCAGGAAAATCCATGGCTGAAGTGCCCTTGAGCAAGGCACCTAACCCTCAATTGCTCCCTAGGCCCTAGGTATACATGTGTGCTTATTGAACTTCACTCTAGATGAGAATGTTTGTGAAATGCCTGTAATGTAATGAGCGTATCAACAAGTAGTTTGAGGCTCTAAATAAAACTGTAAGGAGTAAACAATCAGGTTTGTGTAAATGTAATTAGGTATAGAGGTATTCAATTTCAATTGTGTTCAAGTAACATATAAACTCACCAAAATGATACTTATGTATGGTAACAAATTAACAATTCACAATTTTTATAGTAATTATGTACAAACAGAAAAGTGAATAAAAATCAATCATAAAATTGTTATTGTAATTGATTCATGATGTAGAGCTCATAAAGACTTTATCCCCAAACTATAGTTATGGTTTCACTGTAATTATATGATTAAAAAAAGAATAAAATTTTTATACATGCTGCATCAATGGAAGTTCATGCTTATGAGCTTGGAAATTAGTGAGTTCATGTCTGTATTCACAAGTATAAACAAAGATATGTTTAAAAACTCGGCTCCTAGCTCTCATTGCACCTGACACCAGTGCCTGTCCTTGTGGGTGGTGGGCACACATGGCAGCGGCTCCATGTAATTTCTTTGGGCTGTGCCCGGATGGGCCCCATGGGCCAAGGTCCAGCTACCAGATTCTCACTGGCGAGCTCCCCTCCCAGGTCTGGCTCCAAGAGGAGGCCCCAGTTTCCCACTCCTGGGCGAGGTGTTGCAGCTCTGGAATACCCTGCTTAGCCACCATGACCCGACTTCGGATAAGTGGAAGAAAATGGATGGATGGAGAGGTGGAAGGGTGGATGGATGGATGCTTAAAAACAAAATCGATACGTACCAAAACATATCCAGACACCACAAGCGATTAACATAAGTATTTTGTTACAAAACTGTTGGCAATTACAGCTTTGAGACATCTACAGTAAGATATAATTAGCTTTTTACAGAATTGTGGTTTTGGCTCAGTCCTCTTGGCAAATCATATTCAATTCCCCAAGGATACAAAAGTCCTTCTGATGGACTCACAATTTCAAAATCCTCCCAAAATTTCCAGTGGGATTCAAGAGATTTCCTAGACCATGCAAAAACTTCTTCAGTAAATGTGGCTGTTTGTTTGAGGTCTGTGTCTTGTTGAAACGTTCATCTTTTTTCCTAGATTCAGTGTCTGGAGTGGTGAAATTAAATTCATCCTTAATATGTCCTGCGATGTTGCATCATTCATTTTTCTTTCGATGGCATGTAATGCCCTAGTCCTGTTTGCAGAGACGCAGCTCCATATCATGATCATGATGCTCTCAGCTCTGTACATCACTGTGGGTGTGGGGTTCTTGGGATCATACGTGCAACCTTTCTTTCTCCAAATATGAGGATTTGAATTATTGCCAAATAGCTTTTTTTTTTTTTTAATCTGACCAGAGTCCAGTTGAGGTCAGAAGTTTACATACACTCATCATGGACATGAATGTCATGACAGTATTGGGCTTTCAGTGATTTCAGAGCATTTGGTGCACAAGTTTGAATTTATTTTGGGCTTTCTGAAATCAGCACAGCGCCAAAATTAAAAAAAGAGTCCCACTTAGATTATTAACTCAGTCCAAAAATATATTTTAACTTGCCAAGGCCAAGGCCTCTTAGCTTCCTGTTAGTGATCATGATTGACTACAGTTGGTAGTTTCTCTGTGCCAACATGCAACAGGTTTGTTTGACACACTAATTGGATTGACCAAAACAAAGTATGACGACGAGAAAGTCTAAGGAGCTTAGAGCAGATCTGAGAAAGCGGCTCACAGATTTACACAACTCAGAAAAGTCTCTTGGAGCCATTTCAAAACAACTGAAGGATTCCAAGATCATCACTTCAAACAACTGTACGTAAGTACATTATGAGGATTCTGCCAAGAAGAGTGTTCAAATATCCAAACAGAATTCTGCTAGAAGCTTGCTGATGGCTACCAAAAGTGTCTGGTCAAGGGGAAACTTGCTAAGTGACATTTAACCAAATACCAAACCAAATTAGGTGTGCTATTTGTATATTTTTGAGTTTGTATGTAAATACGCTGCAACCCCGCTGTAATGAACTCCTTGGAGGACGTCCAAATAATTCGTTATACCGAAAAGTTCGTAATACTGAAATGGACCCACTTGTCACACCAAATGCTCACTCTTACATAAAACAAGAACAGCTGTGTTTATATATACAGTACTGTGCAAAAGTCTGAGGAACGTGTAAAGAAATGCTGTAGACCAAAAACGGCTTTAAAAAATAATGAAATGAAATGAAATGTTTCAGCATTAAAAAATTACTATAAACTGCAGTAAGAAGAAGAAAATAAATGAAACAAAGTCAACATTTGGTGTGAGACGACCCTTTGCTTTAAAAAAATATATAAAGTAGTCTGGGCGGCACGGTCGTGTAGTGGTTAGCACTGTTGCCTCACAGCAAGAAGGTCTGGGTTCGAGCCCTGTGGCCGGTGAGGGCCTTTCTGTGCAGAGTTTGCATGTTGTCTGTGTGGGTTTCCTCCGGGTGCTCCGGTTTCCCCCACAGTCCAAAGACATGCAGGTTAGGTTAACTGGTGACTCTAAATTGACCGTAGGTGTGAATGTGAGTGTGAATGGTTGTCTGTGTCTATGTGTCAGCCCTGTGATGACCTGGCGACTTGTCCAGGGTGTACCCCGCCTTTCGCCTGTAGTCAGCTGGGATAGGCTCCAGCTTGCCTGCGACCCTGTAGAACAGGATAAAGCGGCTAGAGATAATGAGATGAGATCTTCCAGAACCAGCCACAGTTCTTCTGGACACTTTGACTGTCACACTTTCTTTTTAATTTTGCACCAAAACCCAGCAGCCTTCATTATATTTCCTTTTTTAATCTGAAAAGTGCTTTCTTATGTAATATTCTGCTCAGATACAAACTTTTTTTTTTCCCTCTAGCATTTAATTTTGTGCTGGAAAATGAACGTTTGGACTCCAAAATGTTTTTGTACTGACTCGATAATGTAGAAGTCATAAAAAAGAAATGTATAACAAAGTTTGTTTGAAAAAAAAATAGGGTGCCTAAGACTTTTGCACAGTACTGTAGATTTTTGCTTAATTACATATTTACAAAGTAAAGGAAATGAGTTCACACTCGCCGCCGTTTGCTTGCTGCATCTTCTTTATTTTCAACCCATCATGTTGACTGTAGTTATGGACAAAGTCTCTGAGTTTTTTTTCTTTTGCGTTAAAAGTTGAATTTTTTTTGGGGGGGATAGCATATTCTTTAAACAAATTCGTTGCTTTCTCACCATGCTTTAGATGGTCCAGGATATGAAGTTTGTCTTTGATGAAGAGTATCCTATGTTTAAAAGTCGCCATGACAACAATGCTTACAGAGTAAAGACTCGAGTGAAATTGCTTTTAGCTTGTACAGTCGTTTTAAGGGATTTTTTTTAAAAGTCAGTGATCACCGTTCTCGATAACTGTTAATGATCGACACCTCAGCGAAGCTCGTTAAGACTTTGTTTTATGGCGTTAATGCATATTGTTAGCTTGACTGCAGACTTAATTACTTATTCTTTGTCTCTGGAGGGAAGAGGAACGCATGGCTCAGTGATTTTTTTTGAAGATTCTGACTCATTTTCATTAAAGGCGGGGGACATTAGTTTCTTTATAATGCAAAAGTTTGTAGTAAAAGAGTTCATCATTATAGTGGGGTTGCAGTGTAATTTTGACTCTGTGTTGATTTCAGAAAACCCAAAATAAATTAAAACTTTTGCACCAAATTCTTGTTATTTTTTTTTCCTATTAAAGATGTATGTTGTACAATCATTGTGCCACAGAAAACAACAGTTCAAAGAAATAACCAAAAGCCCAATATTTCTATAACATTCATGTCCATGATGAGTGTATGTAAACTTCTGGATGCAACTCTATATTGTTCCAGAAGAGTTCTGTTTTGTTGGAATGCTTTTAGACATGTATCTTTGTGCTCTTTTTTAGCAGAAGAGTTTTGCATGGAGTGTAAAAATGGAGATGGTTGTGCTGCAGTTCATTTCTTATTGTTCTCTGTGTACCTGCTTGTTCCTGCTGCTTTCAGGTCATCCTGCAACTCTTTTCAAGTGACTGATGGAGTATCTCTCTTATTTTCCTTATCATTAGTCTGAGAGTGTGTTGTATAATTAAATAATATTGACTGGTGTTGAGTGGTCTATCAGATATATCCCATTCGGCTAGCATGATACTGAACAAGTTGAAGACAAGTAGCTGAATGGAATATATCTGACATCTCATCTCATCTCATTATCTGTAGCCGCTTTATCCTGTTCTACAGGGTCGCAGGCAAGCTGGAGCCTATCCCAGCTGACTACGGGCAAAAGGCGGGGTACACCCTGGACAAGTCACCAGGTCATCACAGGGCTGACACATAGACACAGACAACCATTCACACTCACATTCACACCTACGGTCAATTTAGAGTCACCAGTTAACCTAACCTGCATGTCTTTGGACTGTGGGGGAAACCGGAGCACCCGGAGGAAACCCACGCGGACACTGGGAGAACATGCAAACTCCACACAGAAAGGCCCTCGCCGGCCATGGGGCTCGAACCTGGACCTTCTTGCTGTGAGGCGACAGCACTAACCACTACACCACCGTGCCGTCCCCATTATTATTATTATTATTATTATTATTATTATTATAATACTACATACACATTTGATGGAACAATTATAGATTTAACAAAAAGTTAAGAACAGGGGGGTAACTTACCAATATTGAATGCTGATTCTGATCAAATGTAATTCAATGTTCTGTCAATCCAGTGTACAAAGTCAAAGTTCTAACAATAAAAATGGTACAAGTCCAAAAAGCCTGAACAACAACCCAACTTATATACAAGCTATATCCAGGTTGACAGTTCAAAGTTACTTTCGGTCATAGTTAATTGTTACATTGCAGTTGTTCAAAACAAAAAGGCTTTGCTGAGTGAAGTCCACGAGTGCAGTCCTCTTGTAAAAGTCTCTGTCACTTTTCCTCACCTCCAAGTAGAATTTTGACAATATTACCGCTATTGCTCTCTTTTCCAGTTTTTCGATGTCCGTTGGTATGTTTTTCTCTGGTAAATATTCGTGAAGAATATATAACAAAGTTTTGGTAGCCTTTTGGGTGTTCAGCGCATCTTTAGTTTCAGTTTATTTATTCAGTGCTTACTCCTGTCTTCTCTCTCTCTCTCGACCGACAAAGAAATGATTGTGCGCATGTGCAGCAGAAAAGTTTTGTTATTGGATCTTCGCATGAACTCCGAAATGTGACGTTGTGTTGTCTTGACAATGTACAATATTATAACAATATTGCATGCTCATTCTCCATTGGGGAAAGTGGCGTAATACATGAAGGATAACCGATATGATAACAATATTGCATGCCATCAATAAATCCGCTAGAAGGGAATAGAATACATGTTTTTATTCCATGTCTTTGACTCGTTCAATATCATGCTAGCTGAATGGAATATATCTGATATACCACAAAAAAGCCAGCCAATATTATCATTATTATACATACACATTCGATGGAATAAACCTGGTGGCCACATTTGTTTACAAATTATCACAGTCGCTCGCTCGAGTGGAAGTTTTACGTGTAATACGTACTGTATCTTATGGAATTTTCAATTCACTGTGACAGTTTACTGTGGGTGGGTGCCACTGGTGAACAAAGATATGTTTCTGTGCATGTGCAGCAGAAAACTTTCTCATTGAATATTTGCATCAGCTCCGACGTATGACGTCATGTTGTCTTGACAACCATGCAATATCGTAAACCATATTCAACGGTCATTCTCCATTGGGTAGAGTGACGTAATACACGTAGGATATGATATGCTAACAATATTGCATAGTATCAAACCAAATGAATAAAACCCGCTAGAAGGGAATAGAACACGTTTTTATTCCATCGCAAAAGTGTCCTGTATGTATAATAATCATGCATGGTGCATCTCTCGAGGGATGATTAGTTGTGGTTGTATTAATGTTCCACCTGCATATTATCAAATTAATTGTACTGGTTGTGTAGCTTTCATCTATCTTTATCCCCCGCCCAAACAAAGTTTGGTGGGGGATATAGAAATGGGTTCCATCCGTCAGGTCACATTTTCATTTCCGGGCCATATCTTTAAAACTACTGAAGATATCTTCATGAAACTTTGTATACATATCAAACAGCATGTGAACTGGTGCCTTTTGCTATTTTGGATTTTTGAAAAAAAGTATTTTTCAAATTTTTACACACAAAAAAATTGATTTTTTACTTCATTTCTAAGAGCAATGTTCATTTCCGGAGCATATATCCAAAACTATTCAAGATACAGATTTAAAACTTGGCATGCATGTTTAAAAGGTGATGTAGATGTGCCTTTTCATACTACAAAATTTGAGAAGTTTAAATTTTTAATGTTTCCATGGAAACAATTTCAGACTTAGTCTCTCAGGTTAGTCTTAGGGGTAGGTTTTGTTTCCGGAGCAGAACTTGAAAACTATGAGTGGTATGGTCATGAAAGTTGGTATATGTGTTGATTAAGTAATGTATAAGTGCCTTTTGATACTAAGAAATGTGAGAAATTTTAATTTTTAGCTCACCTGTCTGGTGGGTTTATGCCATGGGCTGCTGAGGTCAGTGTAAAGAGGTAGGGTTGGTTTCCTGCAGCAGAACTTGAAAAATGTGACATATAACATCTTGAAACTTGGTATATAGTTGGCATATAGGGCGGGGGATATAGATGACTCTGTCTTCTTGCCAGTGTTGCTTTACAATGTTGCCCCTGAGAACTTTAGGAAGCTCCTTTGCCTTCACCAGACTGCAAGAAATCATTAGTAACATCTTTGATTACTTTTTTTTTTTGCAGCATTTATAACCAGAACTTACATGACATTACATTAATGGCATTTAGCAGATGCACTTATCCAGAGCAATGTACAACGTACCCAGAGCAGTCTGGGGAACAGTTAGGGGTTAGGTGCCTTGCTCAAGGGCATTTCAACCATTCCTGCTAGCGTGGCTAACGCGACTTCAAAGCTCTCTGAGCATTTGGTCTGGCCAAGCTATTAAGCCAAACCGTTTCCAAACCGTTCCCGTGGTTGACCCGCCTCCCTGAAATGCCTCAGTTTGCTACTGGTCGAAGCCAGAAAAGGCTGTGACGAAGCTTCAACCAATCACATCACTCTTTCCTCTGATGTATGCAACGCGACGGGGCTAACTGGTAGATTAAACTCTTACCAAAGCCGGTCGGGAGCAAGGCGAAAACGTCCTTCCTTTCAATAAATACCTCCAGGGCTGCTCTTTGCTCCGTTTTCAATGAGAACTTCCCGTTGAATGCTTCCAATACAGCATCTACCGCTGTGTTAAAGGCTTGCCGCTGCTCCATGTTCGTGATGTGAATGAAGCGCTTCTGGCATAGATTCTGTAAACAATCTATGGCTTCCGGTCGCAGTTCTACTACGTCACTGCCTTGAACACGCCTCTACCCAGGGCCGTTGGAGATGCTCAAAGTTGATTGGTTCCCGATTTTTCGGGAGCTTGGAAATGCTGTAGATAGCCTGCCTGGCCAGACTAAGCTCGGAACAGGCCCTCGTGTTGCGTCACGCTTAGGATGGGCGGGCCCAGGCTACATTCCTGCTGGTCCAGTGAATCAAACCAGTGGCCTTCTGGTCTTAAAGCTGCTTCTCTAACCATTAGGCCATGACTTCCCCATGATTTGGGGAAACTTGATTTGTTGACAAACTTGATTTGTTTATATGTAACATTCACTTTTCGAGCAAGAGTACACACAAAGAGATGCACTTACGCATGCACATAATAAATTCACATTTGCATGTCTGCATTAAAAGAAAAAAGATGTGTTACAATTGTGCTCGCTTTTCCCTATACTATACTAATAGTTGTAGACTAAGTATGAATAACATTCTCCATCCCATTAGGACGAGGTACTGGACCCCAACCTTTGTCCCTTAAACAACATATAAAGAAAGAGAGAAAGCTAACCTTGATATTAACAGTTTGCAGCTGCTGATAGTTAATTCAGCATTATACATTCTCAGGCTTCACAGTCTGGAGATAATTATAGATCCAAGGCACGGAAAATCTGTGGGATTGTCAAAAGGATAATGAGGGGAAAATAAGTGCTGAGCTGGTCACCAAGTAGATTTTTATCTTTGCAAGAGGCATCTTAATAAAGTTAACAGCTCCAAATGCAAATGTTATGCAAATAACTACAGTGCATCAAGCAGTCAGTAGAGGAGCGGTTGGAGATAACATTGGTTTTTTTTTTTTTGAAAAAAAAAGAAAACTGTATTCATTAAAATGAGAGGGTTTCAGGAAGCATTGACAGCAGCCATTTCTATCTTCATAATCTTGCAGACTTTTGTTGTTTTTCCTCTTTTCCTTTGTCTTTGTTAAACTCACTCGAGCTTCTCCAGGATGTTATGACTAAATCAGTACCAACGCCTGGCGACATATTATATGATTCAGTCTCACTAGTGCACCGGAATCCAAATCAGTGTGCACAGAACATTTTGGGTACTTAAAGAGGAAATGTTTGCAAGTAAATACAGAAACAACTTAAAAATATATATACATGTATTTAATGGTTCTTATTATTGCATTATTATTAAATAATTTATATTTTTCCCCACATGATTCATTTATTGTCATGTGATTTTTTTTTTTCCTCATGACTTCTCATTTATTTTAGCTTCTGACTTTACACGGTTTGTTTATTTTTCATATTTTTCTATACAGGGTTGCAGGCAAGCCGGAGCCTATCCCAGCTGACTACGGGCGAAAGGCGGGGTACACCCCGGACAAGTCGCCAGGTCATCGCAGGGCTGACACATAGACACAGACAACCATTCACACTCACATTCACACCTACGGTCAATTTAGAGTCACCAGTTAACCTAACCTGCATGTCTTTGGACTGTGGGGGAAACCGGATCACCCGGAGGAAACAGACACAGGGAGAACACGCAAACTCCACACAGAAAGGCCGTCGTCCGCCACTAGGAAAAATCCAGTGTGAAAATAAAACAATAATGTGGGGTAAAAAAAAAACAAAACAAAAACAAACAAACCATGTAAATATATATATATATATATATATATATATATATATATATATATATATATATATATATATTTAAAAAAATCATGATCTGTTTTACATGATTTATTTATTAACACATGATTTTTTTCCCACATGATTCATTTGTTTTCATGCATTTTTTCAAACGATTCAATTTTTTATATGTGATTTTGTACACGATTCATTAACTTACATTTATGATTCACCCTTGATTAATTTATTTTCACCTGTGATTTTTTCCCCCACAATTCATTTTTTCAACACATGATTTTTTCACAGATTATTTATTTATTTATGCATAAAGTTTCCCGCTGCAGGATTAATTTATATTTATACACTACCGTTCAAAAGTTTGGGGTCACTTTGAAATGTTCTTATTTTTGAAAGAAAAGCACTGTTCTTTTCAATGAAGATCACTTTAAACTAATCAGAAATCCACTCTATACATTGCTAATGTGGTAAATGACTATTCTAGCTGCAAATGTCTGGTTTTTGGTGCAATATCTCCATAGGTGTATAGAGGCCCATTTCCAGCAACTCTCACTCCAGTGTTCTAATGGTACAATGTGTTTGCTCATTGCCTCAGAAGGCTAATGGATGATTAGAAAACCCTTGTACAATCATGTTAGCACAGCTGAAAACAGTTGAGCTCTTTAGAGAAGCTATAAAACTGACCTTCCTTTGAGCAGATTGAGTTTCTGGAGCATCACATTTGTGGGGTCGATTAAATGCTCAAAATGGCCAGAAAAATGTCTCGACTATATTTTCTATTCATTTTACAACTTATGGTGGGAAATAAAAGTGTGACTTTTCATGGAAAACACAAAATTGTCTGGGTGACCCCAAACTTTTGAACGGTAGTGTATGTGATTTTTTTTTTTTTTTTTACTCCACAGTATCATTTTATTTTGCATTTGATTTTTCCCATATGACTCATTTTCACATGTTATTGTGACATGATGTCACCAGTTTACTTGAGTTCACATGTGCAGGTTCAAGGGGAAGCTATGGCCTAATGGTTAGAGAAGCAACTTTGGGACCAAAAGGTCACTGGTTTGATTCCCTGGACCAGCAGAAATGGCTGAAGTGTCCTTGAGCAAGCCATCCAACCCCCAACTGCTCCCCAGGCTGCTGAATGTTGTGGTTATGTCAGGGCCATGTTGTATGTTGTTCTTAATAAGAATGCCTGTAATGTAATACCATGTTGAAACGCACCATCATGTGTGGTTATACTGTATATTACTCATACTGTGACGTACCGTACATGATTTTTTTTTTTTTACTAAATTCAAGCTTCAAACTGTTTTATATAATGGCAGAAAAAATGCCTTATTTCAGAAATAAAGTCTTAAAATAAGTCAATTTATCTTAAAAGATCTTATACTTATTGATGACAGTGACAGAACACAAAACTCCCACAACCACGACAAGATCCAAATCAATCATATTATTACCTGAAACTATTTTTGCTCTTTTTGTGCTACCCAAAAGTTTTTTCTTTTTTTTTTGAATTTTGAATCCCTGGTCCTTCCTTCAAGAACGTCTGTCTGGCCTGCACCTGTCAGCATTAACGTAATCCAGACTTCATTAAATGATAAAGAATTTACTTCATAAAGTCTCGACAGTTCCTCTTTATTCTGATGAGGTGCACTTTGAGCTGACTGACTTACCAGGAAATGAGCGAGCAAATAGTCAAAGAAGATTTTAATAAGTATTTATTAAAGTCTTTGTTAACAATAAGGTCTGGTAAGTATATATTAAAGCCTTCTTCATGAGGAAATCGTTCAGATTGCAGTACAATCTTTTGTACACACAGAAATATAGTTCATATTAATAATTCTTCCTTATTTTCATATTGAGGCACATTTCTACATTCCTCTTGGTTCCTGACTATGGAGATGTAATTTTCCATCATTACCTTCTCTGCGCTAAAACACCACAGTGCTGTCTATCATTCAGCTCTCAAATTCTTCCCCAGTGATAAATATTCAACAAGCAATTGTGAATTAAATAGAAATACAGAAAGGCTTGAGAGGAATTCTGCATCATCATTAAAGATGGATGTGTTTTCCAAGATTTAGATAAATAATTAATGAATCAATTAAATAAATCAACATGATGCAATAACACCACCGATTTTTAGGTCTTGTTAAAATATTATTGATTCTCTAATTATAATTTCTGGTTGCGAGCAAGGCATCAGGTTACATTTTAAAAGCCTGGATGCCATCAGTTAAGATGGTGATTGTATACAATATTGGGAGGCTTTGGATAGCTGTTAAAGGAAAATCTCACCCAGAAACACAGTTAATATGTTTATATTGAGAAACTGTTATGAAGCGCTTATTTCTGGTTTGTTGTTGATGACTTTTGCTCTCCATTCATCTCTATCTTCTATCAAGATTGGTAAGTCTTCAACTAAGCACCCGGCATCGTCTGTTAACTGATCAATGTATGTCTTCTTAAGGCCTCTGCATGCTCTTGCGACAAGGCTTTCGCAGACAGCTTTTCGCAGACAGTTGTAATTTATCGTTGAGCAGGGAGTAATAGGCGTGCGCAATGTTATTCACCGCTACAACGCAAGGGGGCATGAAGTCGCGAAATCGCTAGGAGTAGTTGGTGGGTGTGGTTAGTGGAGTGTTTATCCTCCAGTTACTTATAATGACTAGAACTGGAGTCGTATAGATGTACGTACTTCCTCACTTCCTCGATCAACCGCTCTTTGTGCTGCTCCATCTTCGCTCGTGTTTTTAAAAATGGTGGTTGTGAAAACAAACCAAACCGGGAAAGTAGGGAAGCGGAAGTGCGTGTACAGCGGATGTAGAGTGGACCATTCAGAGCCCTCTTGTCTGCGACGCTGTCTGTGAGGCTTCTGCGGTGGTCACAATTTTTGGGAGGTGTACGCAGAGCGTCTGTGAAGGTGGGGGGGCTACGCAGACGCTATCTGCGACACCGTCTGCGAGGACTGCGTTGTCAGCATAAATTGGCCTTTAGGGTGACCAACTGTTTTTTGGCCATGCAACAGTCTCCATCAAAGGACCTCCATCGGACAACCTCATCTTTGCTATGCCATGAATTGCTAGGTGTAGCTAGGTGTAGTCTTCATTCTCGAAGAACACAAGTTATTCTTGGAAGGTTTCCAAAAGGTGTAGGTGTAGTGGTTAGCACTGTTGCCTCACAGCAAGAAGGTTCTAGGTTCGAGCCCAGTGGCCAATGGGGGCCTTTCTGTGTGGAGTTTGCATGTTCTTCTCATGTCTGCATGGGTTTCACCACAGTCCAAAGACATGCGGTTAGGTTAACATGGGGTGGCCTTGGGCTGAAGTGCCCTTGAGCAAGGTACCTAACCCCTAACTGCTCCCCGGGTGCTGTAGCATAGCTGCCCACTGCTCTGGGTATGTGTGTGTGCTCAAAGCTCACTTGCGTGCGTTCACTGCTTCAGATGGGTTAAATGCAGAGAGGAATTTCACTGTGCTTGAGTGTACATGTGACCAAATAAAGTCTTCTTCTTCTTCTTCAATTGTTCATTTAAGATGGCTCTTAGCATTCTCATGTATGTCCCATCTACAGCTTTTCTCATCAATTACTTTTAATAAGTGGAAAACAGTTCTCTCAAACATAAGCAATAAGCGTCAGATTTTTTCTCACTCGCCATTTTCCATCAATGTTCAGTGTCATAATAATGGACGGAAAAATAATGTTGAAGTAGTGACAGCAAACACTGGATTTAACATAATTAATGCAATGGAGCTAAATGAAAAGGTTTTGCTAAGTAGTGGGCTACAAAACAACGAGCACAATGGCATTGATGGTGATGTTAGCATGAATGTTGAAGATTTGGAAGCTGATCTGTTTGAGCAGAGTGTACAGACGGGGAAGTGGGAAATCTGATAAAGACAAAAAAAGACTAAAGCACTGCTACATCGCTATCTTTAGGAAGAGATTAAACACAGGCAAGGTGGCACAGTGGTGCAGTGGGTAGCGTTGCTGCTTCATCGCTCCAGGGTCCTCAGTTCCATCCTGAGTTCGGGTTCCTGTCTGTGTGGAGTTTTGTGTTCACATAGTTTTCATGCAGGTATTTGGATTAGTTAAGATTATTTGGATTCGTTAAGACTGGCATCCCATCTGGTGTGAACTCCCTCAACTTGTGCCCAGCGTAATAGGCTCCGGATCGTCCATGGCTCTGAATAGGGGTCTCGTTTATCAAGGTTTACGTAAGATCCACAAGTATACACATGAATATTTAACAGTTATTCCATGAAAGTGAGTCGTACATGAGCTGACAGCCGATGAGGCGCGTGGCACCGAGTCGGCTATAAGCCATGTATGATGAGATTGAGTGGAATAGCTGTTTTATTCGATCCACATTCACTGGATTTTGAGAAACGGAGCATTTTTATTTTTTGCAAATTTGATAAATAAAAACTTTATACAAAATGTCCGATAAAATAATTTCCACTTAGAATGTGAACAGGTGGCACGGTGGTGTAGTGGTTAGCGCTGTCGGCTCACAGCAAGAAGGTCCGGGTTCGAGCCCCGTAGCCGGCGAGGGCCTTTCTGTGCGGAGTTTGCATGTTCTCCCCGTGTCCGCGTGGGTTTCCTCCGGGTGCTCCGGTTTCCCCCACAGTCCAAAGACATGCAGGTTAGGTTAACTGGTGACTCTAAATTGACCGTAGGTGTGAATGTGAGTGTGAATGGTTGTCTGTGTCTATGTGTCAGCCCTGTGATGACCTGGCAACTTGTGCAGGGTGTACCCTGCCTTTCGCCCGTAGTCAGCTGGGATAGGCTCCAGCTTGCCTGCAACCCTGTAGAACAGGATAAAGCGGCTAGAGATAATGAGATGAGATGAGATGTTCTTACAATCAAATACTTTCCATATTTTGTTGCTTTTTTTGTATTTTTTGGGGGGGGGTTTGTTTTTGAGTTGAGTTTTTATTTCGTCCTGAATTGGTTCAGCAACACACTCCACCATTTTGTTTTTCTCTACTCACGGTATATGAGCTGATATCCTAGTAGTAGAGTAGCCAATCAGAGCATGCGATTGCTCATATCTAGTGAATGTGGATAGAATAATGATATTTATCACATGCACACACACAACTGTACACAACGGATGTTGATAAATCTCAAACATTCCAAATTGCTCTGCTTGTGCATGACCACTTTCATTTGCATAATGATACACCCCTAAATTGCCATAAATGGCAAACAGATTCCCATTAAAAAGCCCAACCTTTGCTTGAGGTACTGCTTGTTGCAGCATGGCTAAAGGTCGAAGAAGGTGAACTACATGTACAGCACAGATACTATTGCATAAAGCAGTGTAAAGCAAAAATCATTTATTTGACATTTTTCCATGTGGTTTATCTACAAAATAAATATGAATTTTGCTTCACATTTTAAGGCTACATGTGTGCATCCGAAGAACATTTGATTTTAAAATCCCTTATTGCTGATGTCTTTTTTTCTGCAATATTTATAAATGTACTGCGGCGGGTTTCTCAAAAGTCTCTTAACACTAAGAACGTCTTAACTAGGAGAGAAAGTGTTCATTGTGCTACTTGCGCTACCATTTAACGATGATGTTTTTGGGAAACTCAGGCCTGATCGTTATAAATGGATGTAGGGCATGTGTCATTACTTAGCTCATAGCTGATTGGAAAATGTGAGATTTGTCTTCAAATTCTTCTTGAAATGTACCTGTGGCTTAAGACTCTAGAATAAAAATCAATTAAGATTGCACTGGGCAAACAAAATTGACTGATGAGCCATCCATCATCTGTAGCTGCTTATCCTGTTCTACAGGGTTGCAGGCAAGCTGGATCCTATCCCAGCTGACTATGGGCGAGAGGCGGGGTACACCCTGGACAAGTCGCCAGGTTATCGCAGGGCTGACACAGAGACAAACAACCATTCACACCTATGGTCAGTTTAGAGCCACCAATTAGTCTAACCTGCATGCCTTTGGACTGTCAGGGAAACCGGAGCACCTGGAGGAAACCCACACAGACACGGGGAGAACATGCAAACTCCGCACAGAAAGGCCCTCGCCAGCTGCTGGGCTCGAACCCAGGACCTTCTTGCTGTGAGGCGACAGTGCTAACCACTACACCACCGTGCCACCACTGATGAGCCATTCATTATGAATTATGAGTTTCCTGTGTTTCTTAAAAAAATTCTCCCAGCACAAACCTTATGCAAAGCATAATCCTAATAAATCTGTGGACATACCTTTTATAACACTTTACTGTACACTTCATCTGTGCATTTGTGTGCACCATAGTAAGTAATTAAGCTGCCAGTTATGCTGATATGATTACCATTAAGCATGATGAGTGCTCCTCATAATCAATTTACCCACAATTACACTTTTCTACTACTAGGAGTTCCTGGATACACTCAGTCAGGAGTATGCGCACACACTGTACTGTACACACATATCCTCTAGCACAAGAAGGAAATGGTAAATAATGTTCTATGTGTCAAAATGCTTGTTTGTTTTTTAATATTTCGATCATTATTGATATGTTGATCATTTATCAACTGTTGGATAAAGTAGTTACAGTCGTTACAGAAGAATGAATGAATGAACACTTGGTAGAGTGTATACCCCCTCCAAGCCACATATTACCAACATCAAAATCAAATCACTTGAATCTAGGATAATACCAAAGCTATACACCAAATTTCATCCAAATCGGTTCACTACTTTTTGAGTTATGTTGGGAACAGACAAAAAGATCCTGGATCCACATACATATCCAGATTTGCATCAGAATCTAATCAGTTATTCCTTGGTCCATGGCTCACTTTTTCTCAAAATTTCATCCAAATCTGTTCACTACTTTTTGGGTTATGTTGGAAAAAACAAACACAAAGTAAATGAAAAGTTGTGCAGAGCACAATGGGAAAATCACAAAGAAACAGAAGTTATGGCCAATTAGATGTTTTTACAAGATTTGACCTTGGTGACCTTGACCTTTGACCTTGACCCACCAAAAACTAATGATGTCTTTGTGTGACCCTAGTGAGTTGTCCTATACATTTTGGTGAAGCTTGGTCAAGAAATGACGACACTAGAGCACCAACAAACAAACAAAAACAAACAGACAAACGGGCCGATCAACATACTTGCAAAAATCTCCGATTTTCGCAAGTAATAAACGGAGATGAAAACATAACCTCCTCCAACAAAGTTGGTGGAGGTAATGAAGTACAGGCTAAATCCCACTGGTGCAACTATCAGCAGATAGTCAAATGGCATTGTGGGTAATGTAGGAAACTGATAACCAATGCGAGACTAGACCAACACGTCCATGAAAAAGTCAACAGCTTAACATAAAGTCTTTCTTTTCTCAAAATGGATGCCATTCAAGATCACATGGAAATTATAAAGATTGATATGCAAGTCATTTCAGATGGATTTTTAGAATGGCGATTCATTTAGGATAGGAAAAAAAAATGTCTAAAAACAAGCAATTACACTGACCACAACCAAAAATTTCTAGATGCATATCTACCTCATACATGAACAGCTAGTGAAGTGTAGCTCTGATAGACTAATTTACCTTAGTATAAATATACAGGTGATTATAGAAAATCATGCGCGCTGATTGGTCAAGAAATTCAGACTATATTTCTCGATAATCAACTCGAGTGACTCGGCAAAATGGCGGCCGATAGCTTCGTCACCGTAAGTGAGGAAGAATTACAAATTATGAAAGAAAATGCTGTTCCTAAAAGCACTAAAGATGCTACAAAGTTTGCTCTAAAACTATTCAAAGGGAAGGCGGAGTTGTGATTTATTTTCAAAACAGAGTATTTTATGTGACTTGGCGTAGATAAGTGACACAAGTCTGTGCGAATTACATTTGCATGCTGCTTTTAAAGATTGAAATAAATTATTTTTTAATATGACTTTTAAAAAATTAGATAATCACCTGTGTATTTATACTAAAACAATTATTCGCCTCAGGCTCAGTGAATATCAGTGAATAATAACCTCGACTTCGTCCCATTCGGTTATTATTCACCGATATTCACTGAGCCTTCAGCGAATAATTGTTAATTAATACTAATCATTGCTTTGCATAATGATAATGATGATGATGATGATGATGATGATGATGACGTAATGCTGCTTTAGACTTCTTTATATAGAATGTACCGTATTTCCTTGGCCAAAAATAATAATTAAATGCGTATAAAGAGTATATTTGATCATTAAAGAAAATATGTTCATTTTGCTTTATTTGTAGTATTTACAGTATTATGTATTTTTCAATGAGAAAAAATATTCAGGAGATATTTTGTAATGATATTAATGGCAAAGTTAAAAAAGAAAATTTAAGGTCTGATTGTGATTTGCTAAAAAAAAAAATCACATTTCAATCGTATCAGTGTTGGAAAATCCATTTAATACATAAATTGAACATTACTATTATTACTGTCACATTACTGGTGCTCATTGAAACAAATGGGTCTAAACTGTTTTAAATACTAATTTAACCACAGTATTTGATGTTTATGGGTATTTGTGAAGATCTCGTCATTCATTTCAACATCAAATGCCTCAGTACCACTTTGAAATGTCAGTAAAAGCTGGTTTCTTCATTTTCTTCCCACATCATTATGTGTGTATGTGTGCGTGTGTGGGGGGGGGCACCGTCTGGCGCTCTGCATGCCCAGTATGTGTGGTGTCCGGGTCAGTGAGGCTATAAGTTTGGCCACACCAATCTGAATAGAGGACAGACTGCCTTCTCTCTCTCTCTCTCTCTCTCTCTCTCTCTCTTTCTCTCTCTCTCTCTATCGGGTCCATCCTCACCATCTGCCCAAAGCACTTGACTGACAGCGCTAGCCAGGGAGATCCAATTGTGCCAGCAACTGAAGGCCGAGGGGGGGGAGACACTTGACAGCGAGCAAACTGGACGTGACGATCAAGCAAATAAGCCTCCGGCTCCTAAATGCCACCTATTATACACACTGCTGTGCTGGAGGAGAAATCAGGCACTAAGTGTAGCGGCTAAGCCAAAAAGACCCCTGAGCTCCTCCCATCAACGCTAAAACACAATTACACAGGAAGGACATTTGATAAGTGAAAATACGGAATGGCTGCTTATTTCCCTAAAGAAAGATAACTGTCAAAATGGGCATGAGTACAGAAGGGCATTTGAAAATATTCAGAAATACAGACTTCTTTTCAGTATGGATTTGAGAGTCCAACATGGCTCAGACTGTAAGAGAAATATAGACCAGCCAGAAGCCATAGTTCAATAAAAGTAAAAAATAAAAGGAGGAAAAAGTATTTAGTAAAAATTATTCAAGTCGCACTTTAGTTGTTACACAGGATAATATTTCACTGAAAGTGAGACTGCTTCTGAAATTTGTTCATTGTGATATACGTTTATTTCTGTAATATCTCAAAAAATACAGGCCATTCTGTGACTGGGAAGTTATTTAATTTGAGGGGATTCAAATAATGTGCATGAAATCACTCGCTTCGCGCAGTCAAGCAGACAGAGGAAGTCCGTGTGCGCATGCGCAGGTTTATCTCCGACCGTGCACTGACAGTTCCATCATTCAGTCGCTAAACGAACAGCTGATCACACCGAGGTGCTCGCTGACCGCCGATATTTATTAGTTTGGTCCTGCATTTCCTTTCCTTCGCAACATAACGTCTTTTCTTCTCGCTTTCCGTTACTGTAGTCAGTCTTTCATGTTTCATTTGCATAATCACATCGTCCATTTTTCTCTCCTGTTTCAAATTTGTATCCCACAATGCCTTGCGCGAACGGGGAAAGCCCACCACGTCATGCATGACGTAGTATCTTGAATTGGGTCATGGTGAAGCAGGAAAAAATAGCGGAGAATTTAGGGCCACGTGGCCTTAAATTCATTAATTGTTCTATTAAAAAACAACTAATAAAACTGGAAGTCTGTGATTCAAATTCAGTAGCTTTCAGTCCACTAAACAAAAATAATTGGGTGTCGGGGAAAATTATTTTTATGACCTACACTTGGAAAATCTGAAAGGCAGTCTACCTTTAAGGATTTTTTTCCTTATATTTAATCACTGCCATGACCACAGCTGTAGCTATCCTATGATTTTGGTGTAATCCTACACCATTGTCCTATTGGTGGCTTTTAGCAGCGTGCTGTTGCATTGTCATGGCATTATATAGCAAAGATAAACCTTAGTCATAGTTTATCTTTGGTTTTAGTGGCCCTAAATTGGCCACCAATTCTAAAACTACTGATCTCAACTCACAACCAAAAAATTATTTTACAATGTGTGATTGTTGTCTGGGACTGCAAACTTGGCCTGGCTTTACAGTACTGGGAAATGTAGTGGCTCTAACTATCGTTTTATTTTCCCTGAAATGGTTACAATGGCAATTCCTAGCAGAAAATGTAAAAACTAAAATCAGGAGGATTTTTTGCTTTGAAATAAAATATCGGTGTATACTCTTAAGATAAACCTGGTAGAAAACGCTGTTTAGAAAGATGCCATAGAAGAACCATTTAAGTTTCCAAAAGAATCTTTTAACTGATAGATCGTTGTCATTTTTTGTTGGTGCTACAGAGAATTTGTCAGTGACTGCACGAGTTTGTGGCGGCCTTCAAGCATGACCACCATGGACTACAACTCCCAAACACCACAGCACCCTCCCTCTCCCGAGTACTGTTTGGGATTAGACCTGCTCCTTATTCTTGGGTTTCATGTGATGTCACATCCACCTCATTAGTTATCCAAAACTTTAGCTGGTGGTCAACCAAAGCTCAACTGACAAAGCATTTGTACGGAAAAGGTGCATTGCTCGGATGAAAAATGCCTTACACTTGCATTGTTTTAGGTTGTTTGAATCGATCAAACTGTGAAACTGAAAAGTTTCTTCAGGGTTCCCGGTGAACTAATAAAAAAGGGTGAACGAACACAGGATTTCACAAAAAGGCGTTGAGAAAGGTGGCGTTTGAACCCCTCACTGAAATCGAAGGGAGCCGAGTCGAAGCATGCTCGAGTTTGCCGTGATCACTTGGTGAAAGGTTTATATATCCCTCTCAGCTCTGTCCTTAGTGTTTTCCAAGTACTTTTCTTGCTATGTGTCGTTATTTTACGGTACTTTTTTTAGTCACGAAGCGCTAAAGTCCCCAGCTGTTTCTTTGTTTACTTCTCACTCTTCACAAAGTCCATATGCATGAAGGTCACGACAGAATTCTTACCCAGCCGTACAGTTACAATGCGCCGTGATCACGTCTCCGTCCTGTTTAACTAAGAGCCAGGTCTTTAAAGGGGTTTTTGATGATCTTTGTGAATGATTTATCTGAGAGATAAGAGCCAACACAAGTGAGAATCAGGTGAACTGTTGTTTGTTTACACTTCAACTTGCAGCACTTCATTGTACGTAAGGACGCGAACGAAAAGCTTAAAAAAAAACATACTTACATGGGCAAAAACAATACAGGATTCATTCGGCAACAACTTGATACCGAGGTCCTTTACCCAGCCACATACAGTACAAAAAAGTTGTAAGCCTCCATACTCTTCCACGCTTTCATCTGTTTTGTGGTGTAGAAGGACGTCTGCAACACCAGATAGTTCGAGATGTCGGGGAACTCGACTGAAGGGTAGTTTTTGAGATCGTATGACAAATCCTTCTTTCCCAGACTGTAGGGGTCGATTCCATTGCACATAGCAATCTTCTGAATAGATCTAAAGCGAGCAGGGGCTTCTAGATTATGAGCATACTCTGATAAGTTATCGCTAGTTGTTTGCACTAAGGCAGCTGTTTTGGTTTGCTCGACCACCAGCAGTTTTACCGGAAGTGAAATCGCGAAGAAAAGTCACATGACTGAAACCCAAGAATAAGCATGCCAAGCACTCCAGCTCATTGCAAAGTTTTGTTCGGTGTCTGCATACCTGATCAAACCAAGCTGTTGTTGTTTTGACCTGGCTCTTAGTGTTTCTGACCCCCACTATGTTATTCCCTCAACCCTGAGACTGTTATTTACCTCTGACATCTTGTTTGCTGATCGACTGACCCCTAGCACAAACTTGATTCTGATTCTCGTCTCAAGATTTGGATTTGTTTACCAGTTTGTGACGCACCCGCTCTCCCCTGCATTTGCATCTGTGATTGTGCCTGCACCCTGACAGAATTAAACTAAATTCCCACCATAAAAGTTCCCATTACTGTATGTGATCTTTGCTGAAGAAAATCATTCCATTTGTTGTGTTAGAAAAAAGAAAAAAAAAAACAAGAGTTGACAGAATAATGGACTGAAATGTTCTTTGGGGAATCAAAATGGTTCTTCTACATCATCCTATTTTCTAAGAGTGTAGAAAATAGATTTTGTTTTTCTTTCAGCTGCTCCTGTTAGGGGTCACCAAAGCAAATCATCATCTCATCTCATTATCTCTAGCCGCTTTATCCTTCTACAGGGTCGCAGGCAAGCTGGAGCCTATCCCAGCTGACTACGGGCGAAAGGCGGGGTACACCCTGGACAAGTCGCCAGGTCATCACAGGGCTGACACATAGACACAGACAACCATTCACGCTCACATTCACACCTACGGTCAATTTAGAGTCACCAGTTAACCTAACCTGCATGTCTTTGGACCGTGGGGGAAACCGGAGCACCCGGAGGAAACCCACGCAGACACGGGGAGAACATGCAAACTCCACACAGAAAGGCCCTCGCCGACCCCGGGGCTCGAACCCAGGACCTTCTTACTGTGAGGCGACAGCGCTAACCATTACACCACCGTGCCGCCTGGCAAATCATCATGATCCACATATTTGATTTGGCATAGGTTTTACATCGGATGCCCTTTCTGATACAACCCTCCCCAATCTATCCAGGCTTGGGATTGGTGCTAAGCATGCGCAAGCTTGTCCAACCCCAGTGGCTGGGTATGTTACCTCATCTGCATGTCTTTGAACTGTGCAGGAAACCAGAACACCCTGAGGAAACCCACACAGACACAGGGAGAACATGCAAACTCCACACAAAGAAAGGCCCCCATTGGCTGTGAGGTTCGAGCCTGGAACCTTCTTGCTGTGAGTCGACAATGCTAACTACTGCACCATGATGCTGACGATTACTGAGATTGCTAGGTATTTATTCAAAAGCTGGTGCAAACATTAGGACACAGTATGTTAAACCCTGTTAAATGTAACCTCAGCGGATGATAGAATAATATACCACACAGGAAATGAATCCATATTTCACATCCACAGTCATATGATTCATATTCATGATTTCCATACGATTGCATGAGATCCTACACATTAGATTAAGCAGCAATCTAGATGTTACACACACGCACACACACACACATCAGCCACCAGCTTGCTTGAGGCCCAGTCTGGCTGTCAGCCTGGTTTACAACTCACAATTACATTTAACTCCCACGTATAACATTTTAATCAACATACAGTTAAATACTCTGGAGTATGAGACCACAAACAAAATACAAAATCAGAAATGGCACGTCATGATCTTTAAGATGTGTAACAGAATACAGTATTTGACAAATATGCCATAACAAGATGTTGTTGTGTTGAAGTGCCTTACAATTCTGACCTGCTCATCCATCGCTGCCAGAGTGAAACCACTATATAAATAGATCTCTTTCTTCAAGGGGGGCACTTTTTATACCTGACAACCATCTTTAAAATTTCATACCCTTTTTAGCAATAAGCTCCGAGTAAATTTTTCATGGTATTAAACATATAAGGAATACTGACTGCAAATCTGAGACACAAGAGAGAGCAGATAAGACAGTGTTCACTCACTCAGACCTGTTATATACCGTAAAGGCACAACGGATATTTACTGTAAATATAAATAATGCACAACTGGAACACAAACCGTATTCCCTATTATCCAACTTTATTCAACAGCAACGGTCTTTGGTAGCGTTTTCTGATGTCAGAGACATGCAATGCATAAATATTCTATAATACTAAATGCCAATTTGTGGGTTTTTTTGTCATCTGAAATGTTCAATTCCTGTCAAAATAAATCAAAAGCATGTTTTATAAACATATTTTACTATTATATTTGAATGATAGTTATTCAGTTGGCAGAAGCTTTTATCCAAAGTGACTTAGAATTGATGCAGAATTGAGTCCAAGCATTGAAATTCGCTGAGCTACAAAAAGCAATAATGCTAATGCAGTCTCACATATCAACTAGACTGTAAAGCACAGAACATTTCACCAACGTCCACCTTTCGATACAAAAAATATTCAATCAGGCTGTATTCGGGGTTGCGTTCAGAGACTTAATGATCAAATGATTTGCATTTGTATTTAGATCTTAGTCATAGTTTCAGATTTAAGTGCTCCTCATACTGTACATTTGTGCAGGATTTGTGTAGTTTGGTTCATTCAGACCTTGGAATTAAGCTCATCTTCTCATGCTTTACTGTGTTTTCTTTATGTGAAAGTGCATCGAATTAACAAAACACATTAGCGTTCTCAAAACAAATTAAAATTGTGATAAATCCTGGGTTATGTAGCAATTTCAGGACCTCAATCTAGTATCTAAAAAATAAATAAATAAAAAATAGAAAGTGCTATGAATGAATGAAACCAATATCTTTGATTACTGTGATAATTACTACTTGGGATATTCATGAAGCAATGTTTTGGCAATATACTAGACCTCTATTAGGTGTTTATTCTATCCGCATTCACTGGATATGAGCAACCGTGCGTTCTGATTGGCTACTCTACTACTAGGATAACAGCTCATACACCATAAGTAGAGAAAAACAAAATGGCGGAGTGTGTTGCTGAAACAATCGAGGATGAAATAAAAACTCTTCGAAAACAAAACCCTAAAAAAGCAACAAAATATGGAATAAAAGTATTTGATGCTAAGACTGTATCTTTTAAAATTATTTTTCAAGAATTATTATTATTGCATTTTTGACAAATTGCTCCTGTCATTTCACCGGTTTGTTTTACATTCTAAGTGGAAATTATTTTGTCAGACGTTTTGGATAAAGTTTTTATTTATCAAATTTGCAAAAAACAAAAATGCTCTGTTTCTCAAAATCCAGTGAATGTGGATAGAATAAAACAGTTATTCCACTCAATCTCGTCGTATATGGCTTATATACGACTCGGTACTACGCGCCTCATCAGCTAATCAGCTCATGTACAACTCAATTTTGTGGAATAACTGTTAAATATTTTACTGCTTGTCATTCCTAAATCATCATACTGTATTAGTCTTTTATCCTATGAATTGTATTTTTTCTATGCCGCTTATCCATTGAGAGGCACGGGTGAGCTGGAGCCAATTAGAACTGACTATTACCCTGTCCACACTAGGGATTTTGTAAAGATACGAAACTACTTTCGTACCGCAACACCTGTCCACACTAGCAACTATACCGGTACTGTAGCGGTATAACTGTATCGGTACGAAACCCACAAATGTATGGGTTTCGTACCGGTACAGTATCGGTACTGTAGCGCTTCGCTGTAGTGTGGACAGATGAAGCAGTTCTGTATCGATACAAAAATAATGCGCATGCGCAAAGTCACACACCTCAATCGATGTCTTCTCTGAATAAAATAGTGAAGAACGGCGATTCGTTTGTTTCTTTCTCAACTGCCTCGCGCGTTTTATACGATTCGACTGAATAAATGACCATCAGAAATACAGACTGTACATTGACAACAAAAAGCACACACACGTTGTTTCATCTGCCATATATTCTCGGAAGGAAGTTACTCGGTAACCACGGAAACATTTCACGCACGCGCATTTCAACTACCGTGAAAGAAAACCGCAAACATTTCTCGCTAGTGTGGACAGATGCACTAAACTGTACTGGTATACTTTGTATCGATACAGTTATACCACTTTTGTACTGGTATAAGTGTGAACACAGCATTTGAGTGTGAGGCAGGGTACACCTGAATAGGTCACCGGTCTATCTTGAGGTTAACACAGAGCATTAGGCCAAGTTTACATTAGACCGTATCTGTCTCGTTTTCTTCGCGGATGCACTGTCCGTTTACATTAAAACGCCTGGAAACGCCGGGAAACGGGAATCCGCCAGGGTCCACGTATTCAATCCAGATCGTGTCTGGTCCGGTGCTGTGTAAACATTGAGGATACGCTGTGCTGAGCTCTAGCTGGCGTCGTCATTGGACAATGTCACTGTGACATCCACCTTCCTGATTCGCTGGCGTTGGTCATGTGACGCGACTGCTGAAAAACGGCGCGGACTTCCGCCTTGTATCACCTTTCATTAAAGAGTATAAAAGTATGAAAATACTGCAAATACTGATGCAAATACTGCCCATTGTGTAGTTATGATTGTCTTTAGGCTTGCCATCCTTCCACTTGCAAGTGGTAAGTGACGCGCATGCCCGACATGCACTGAGATCACACACACAGCGGCTCAGTCCCAAATTACTGCTTGTGCACTTCACTCGCGCACTCTGTGAGCTGCGTAGGGTCGGAGTGCACACCCTCCAGAGGGCACTCGCTGTTCAGGGCGGAGTGATTTGGAGCGCAGGATGCCTGCGGAGCCGAGTGTATCCGTGTATTGGCGTTGCTGTGTGCACGCGAATCGTGTATTGGTGTTGCTGTGTGCACACTAATCGTTTTAAAAACGTTAATCTGATGATTCGCTGATATGGTCTAATGTAAACCCCACCTTAGACAGCCGTTCACACTCACATTCACACCTGTGGGTAATTTAGTTGACCTAATCCACATGCCTTTGGACTGTGGGAGGAAACTGGAGCACCTGAAAGAAACACACGGAGGCATGAGGAGAACATGCAAATTCCATACAGAAAGACCCCAGTTGTTTGGCAAGTTTGAATCCAGAACCTGCTTACTGTGAAGTGACAGTACTAACCACTGCACCACTGTGCCACCCAATTATATTACATTAACAACACAACTCATCTCAGCTTTATTGTCAGTCTTCCATATACCTACACAGTATACAGAAGAACAAAATGTTATTCTCAGCGGTCCAAGGTGCTTTAGACAGTGCGAACAAATATCACGACAAACAGTAAACAACAGTATACAGAAGAACAAAATGTATTTAAAGGTGGTGTCCATTGAAAACATGGGTATCTCAATGGGGTTTCCAGAAAATGGCTGCTTGAGGCTAACTACTGTTGTCACTTTTAGACTTATGGCCCCTAGTTAATATGAAGATACTGGATGTCTAAATCCTATATAGAGGATTCACATGATTCATATGATTCACATGATCTTAGTTTTACAATGCTTTTGACTAACTGGACCCTGATTTCATGAGAAAGTCTTATGAATTTGAATAAACAAGTGTGATTTGGTTGAATTTTGCTTGATTTCATGCAAATAAAGTCTTAAGAAAAGGCGCACATGCTAACCCTGATGTTAACCCTGACCTCAACGTTTGTTAATACACAAAGTCAAACAAATTGTTACTAATTTGAAAGTGTAAAACCATGTTGGGTTTATACAGTGCCTTGAAAAAGTATTCATACGGTACCCCTTGAACTTTTTCACATTTTTCCACCTTACAACCATGAACTTAAAAGTCTTTTATTGAGATTTTATGTGATAGACCAACACAGAGTAGCACATAATTGTGAAGTGAAACGAAAATGATAAATGATCTTCAAAATTGTAAACAAATAAAAATCTGAAAAATGTGGTGTGCATTAGTATTCAGCCCCCTGTACTCTGATACCTCTAAATACAATCCAGTGCAATCAACTGCCTTCAGAAGTCATCTAATTAGTTAATAGAGTCCTACTGTGTGTAATTTACTCTCAGCATAAATACACTTGTTCTGTGAAGGCCTCAGTGGTTTGTTAGAGAACACTGAAGAACAAACAGCATCATGAAGACCAAAGAACTCACCAGACAGGTCAGGGATAAAGTTCTGGAGAAGTTTAAAGCAGGGTTAGGTTATAAAAAATATCCCAAGCTCTGAACATCTCAAGAAGCACTGTTCAATCCATCATTCAAAAATGGAAAAAGTATGGCACAACTGCAAACCTACCAAGACATGGCCGTCCACCTAAACTGACAGAGCGAGCAAGGAGAGCACTGGTCAGAGAAGCAGCCAAGAGGCCCATGATCACTCTGGAGGAGCTGCAGAAATCCACAGCTCAGGTGGGAGAATCTGTGCACAGGACAACTATAAGTCGTACACTCCACAAATCTGGCCTTTTTGGAAGAGTGGCAAGAAGAAAGCCATTGTTGAAAGACAGGCATAAGAAGTCCTATTTGCAGTTTGCCAGAAGCCATGTAGGGGACACAGCAAACATGTGGAAGAAGGTGCTTTGGTCAGATGAGACCAAAGTTGAACTTATTGGCCTAAATGCAAAGCACTATGTGTGGTGGAAAACTAACACTGCTCATCACCCTGCACACACCATCCCCACTGTGAAACATGGTGGTGGCAGCATCATGCTATGGGGATGCTTTTCTTCAGCAGGGACAGGGAAGCTGGTCAGAGTTGATGGGAAGATGGATGGAGCTAAATACAGAGCAATCCTGGAAGAAAACCTGTTGGAGGCTGCAAAAGACTTGAGACTGGGAAGGAGATTCACCTTCCAGCAAGACAATGACCCTAAACATACAGCCAGAGCTACAATGGAATGGTTTAGATCAAAGAATATTCATGTGTTAGAATGGCCCAGTCAAAGTCCAGACCTAAATCCCATTGAGCATCTGTGGCAAGACTTGAAAATTGCTGTTCACAGATGCTCTCCATCCAATCTGGCTGAGCTTGAGCTATTTTGCAAAGAAGAATGGGCAAAAATGTGCACAAGCTGGTAGAGACATACCACAAAAGACTTGCAGCTGTAATTGCAGCAAAAGGTGGCTCTACAAAGTATTGACACAGGGGGGCTGAATACTAATGCACACCACATTTTTCAGATTTTTATTTGTTTAAAATTTTGAAGACCATTTATCATTTTCGTTTCACTTCACAATTATGTGCTACTCTGTGTTGGTCTATCACATAAAATCTCAATAAAAAACTTTTAAGTTCGTGGTTGTAAGGTGGAAAAATGTGAAAAAGTTCAAGGGGTATGAATACTTTTTCAAGGCACTGTAGCTGTTCTCTTCAGTTACTCAAAGTCCAAACATTAACTCTCTGGAAGTTCTGTGATTTAACCAAACCATGAAGCTATCAATGTTCTTTTTGCAAACTGTTTTAGAAAATGAGACATTACTAAAGGCAGTACTTTGTACTTATTTACTTGAGAAGCTCTCATCCATCATCTTGGATATGGCTGCCCACCATCGAAACTGGTCACATTCTGCGGCATGGCCCTCCAAGCTCTCTTATCTGTAGCCATCTCTTTGCCTTACTCATGTCGGATGCCGGTGCGACCAGTCAGTAATTCAAAGTCCTCCTCAACACACTTCAACCAAGTGACTCATTTTGCTCCAACTAAGCGATGAGCATGCCATGGTATCCACTCTAGTAGATACTTCGTTAGGCGTGACTTGTCCATGCGGACAACATGTCCATACCATTTCAAACATCTCACTGCCAGGTGAATTTGGATTGGCTTTTGACTGGTTCTCTGTAGCACTTCAGTATTACTTACTTGATGGAAAAATCGAACTTTCAATATCCTTCGGAAACATGACTGATGGAAAACTTCAAGCCGTTGTTCTTGTTGACATGTAGTTTGCCAAGTTTCAGTGGAGTAGAGGAGAATGGCAGTGAGGTTGTGGAAATGGATAATTTGATGACATCAACACTGATATTTTGTTGATATTACCTTTAGCTCCTCATTATTTGGGGTCTGTGAGAAGATGCAGACCAAAACTTGTGTTATAATAAAGAGAACAAAGGTTAGAAACACAAAGTAAGGTAAAAATCATATCTACACAATACAAAACTAGAAAGGCACACAAATGGAATGCGTTCCTCCACCAAGCTACATGTTATCAACATCAAAATCGAATCACTTGAACCTAGGATAATGCTAAAGCTGTCCACCAAATTTCATCCAAGTTTGTTCATTACTTTTTATGTTGGGAACAGACAAAAAATTCTGTATCCGCATACGTATTCGCATACGTAGTTGCATCAAAATCTGATCAATTGTTCCTTGGCCCATGGCTCACTTTTCCTCAAAATGTCATCAAAATACGTTAACTACTTTCTGAGTTATGTTGGGAACAGGCAAACAACATACAAACAAACAAATGGACGTGAAAACATAACCTCCTCCAACAAAGTTGGTGGAGATAATGAAAGGAATTCACTAGGCCATTGTTTAACTGAAGTAAACTAGTGGAACTAGTGACTAGATTTAAAAGTTGATCTAAAGCAAGACAAATCTGGAAGTCACTAAGCTCAAAATATAATCATTATCACGTAGGAAAGCAAGGCAGGACAAGGAATAACAAGAAGCAGACAATGATAGAATGTGAAAAATGGTACAAATGGAAACACGTTAGATTCAGGGCTTCATGACTCACGTTTCTGGCTTTTGTTTTATTAAACAGTCCACGACTGCAGGTGCTGAACGGACACTGATTGGACGTTTGAGTAATCTGGGGGAGTGGTTGGGTGTGTGCTTCCGGGGACAGGTCCATGAGAGTCCCTAATGCTGTATGTATTAAAAAAATGATAATAATTTAAAAAGCAACCTATAATTCCCTTCATGATTTACTTCCTTTTGACCCAATTAAAAAAACCCAGTAGACAGAAAATGATTGAAGTCTTAACCCTCCCTTTCATCAAAAAGTAGGTGTGTGCATTTCATAAAGGCAATGAAAGACATGAATGACCCTAAAGCATGATTACTACACCAAATCATGGAATATTACATGTTGTGTATGTCATATATCCTGGAAAATCATTTATGCAGTATACAACTATAATATTCTATAGAATAGTGAATAAAATAGTGCACTCCTCGTGCACTTTTTACATCCTATTAAATAAAACCTCATTTATCAGGCTGGATACAAACAATGTGATTTGAAAAAAAATATTTACAGGAGGACTTACACAAGCTATGTGATAGTCATGAAAATCCAGTTAGTTTAGAAAACAGACGTTTTGCTCCTGAGTTTGTGTAAATTTATTTGTCATGAGACACAATTGATAAGCTTCAAAACCCAGAATAGCCATAAATCTTTGAATTTCAATCATTTGTATTCATGGCACCCTATAAAATGAGGAACTGTTAGGGTGTTTGTACATATACACTAGGAAAAAAAAAAAGGGTTCATTGAATTTACTTGATTCAAATGTGGACATTGGTTCCACTGAATGAATTGAGTTGCATTAACACAATTTGTTTTCGTACAGTAAACATGATTTGAGTATCTATTTTCAAAACCCTGGGACAAACACAAACTCCTCCCACTCGCCCGTGCTTAAGATCGAGTCCAGTACTAGAGCAGTGAAGTGGTAATGCTACCTGTTATGTCATCATGCCACATATTTAACAGTTATTCCATGAAATCGAGTCGTACATGTGCAATGTAGCGCCAAGTTGGCTATAAGCCATGTACAACGAGATTGAGTGGAATAACTGTTTTATTCTATCCACATTCACTGGATTTTGAGAAACACAGCATTATTATTTTAATATTTTGCAAATTTGATGAATAAAAACTTCATACAAAACGTCCGACAAAATCATTTCCGCTTAGAATGCAAACAAACCAGCAAAATGACAGTAGCAATTTGTGAAAAATGCTATAAGAATAATTATTGAAAAAAAGATACGTTCTTACCATTAAATACTTTTATTCCATATTTTGCTGCTTTTTTTATTTTTGGGGGTTTTGTTTTTGGGTAGAGTTTTTATTTCATCCTCGAGCGTTTTGGTTCAGCAAAATGCTCTGCCATTTTTGGTGTTTTTCTCTACTCATGGTATATGAGCTGATAGCCTAGTAGTAGAGTAGCCAATCAGAGCACGCAATTACTCAAATTCAGTGAATGTGGATAGAGGCTCACGTGACATAAAAATAGTTCCACCATTGATTAAGCAATGTATCTCGTGACCTCAAAAAAACCCCCAAAAAGGATATGGTGTGAGTCAGTCATAGTATATCCTGGATATACCATGAACTGATGTCACAATTTCAAGCCATATAGCCGACTTGAGTCTATTTTTTAAAAAATATATATATTATTTTACAATAAAGACAGGCAAAAACAGAAGTCATTGATACAATCGAAACAAAAACATTAACATTTCAGCCAGGGTGATTTTCACCTGAACACATTAAAATAACCACACAAATCAATGAACAGCGTCCTGAGTTTGTGAGTCAGTAATTGTTTTATGTACTGGTCTCTTTTTCAAATACTAAAATTATTGGTTTAGTAACTGACTCGAGTCACAGCTGTGGCTCAGTGAACATTTCTGTGTGCGTAGATCTACATATCATGATCATGCCTAGCGAGGCAGGCAATAGTGTGATACATTGCACATGCGCAGGTCGAAGGTCGTGCCGACGTACCGGTAAATAACAAACATGTCTGCCTTCAGTGAGTTTATGACAATTAGATTCAATCTTAACACTTTTAGTTTGGAATTTTTTGATGAGGGATATAAATCTAATATACCATGCACTGAGAGGCTCTGGTAATTATGGATTCTCTTTGGTGACTGGCATAGTGCTATTTTCTTCAGGGCTGCGTCCCTCACAATATTAATATACCATTCACCTCAGAGAATCCATTATTTCAACCAGAGCTTCTCAGTGCATGGTACATTAGATTACTATCAAACTACTTTAATACTAGTCATGTCTTCCTGCAGCAGCAACATCCTTGTGGAATTTTATAACATAATTAGATCACATTAATACTACATTAATTGATCACATTCACTTTACATAATTCAAACTAGTAGATTCGATATTTGTTTAAATTTAATTTCATGTAAGCAATGAAATTAGGCTTTGATGAGAAGCTTTTTTTAATGTACACTATATATAATATGTTCTCTTAAATCTGCTTGATGACTTATTCCTGTTTTGTCAGCGTATGGATAGGTGATGCGCTGCAGTGGCTGAGCTGCATTGTTCAAAAATTTAGCTCACGCTGCATGTATGAGGTGCTTTTTTTTTTGCCGTTTTGTTTAGTTGTCATTTTGTTGTTTTCAGCTCCCTGTGGGCTTTACCTTTTATGGGGTTTTGTGGGCGTCAATATTGTGAATGTGTTTGGTAATTTTGCAGGTATTTGGTATGATCAACTCATGCATGTGAATAAAAAGAAAAAAAGTTTAACCAAAAACATTGCTGCACTAAATGACCCAATAAATCTCACTCTCTCAAAATCTGCAATATATAAACCTCAAATAAGGACATTTATACTTGTTTCTGAGATGCCGCATTGATTCACATATCAAACACATATTTAAAATGCAATCATGTTTCTGGGTTATTCAAACATCTGGAGTCTCGTTAACGTATGCTATCTTATCTTGCATATGCTATTTATGAATATTAATACATTACTTTTATTATCCTTAGATTAACATTAATACTTCAAAGAAAGAAAAAAAAGATAAATACATGCATATCAAAATTAGCACATGTATATATTAAGAAATCAACATAACTCCTGTTTTTGTTCATAAATAAAATGTATATTTAATGCATGCAGGTGTAGTGTATTGTATTATGTTGTACAGACTGTATATTAAAATGAACCCAACAAATGTTCCCAACAAATTTCACTTCACAGAAACAACATTCCACAGAAAGCCCTCTCAGAAAGCAGAGAAGGAAGAGAATCGGATGATATTTGTCTGTCAGGAGTGTGGACTGTGATAATAATCACGCAAAGACAGCAGAAACAAAATGAGATGCTTGTGTTCTGTCAGCATTTCTGTTCTTTAAAAACGTATCTGTTCTTAGGACAATTGTGTCGGTGCTAAAATCATTCTCATGTGATGACAGACTAGAATTAGCCACTGCTCATTTGAAGAAGAGGAACTGCAGTCAGCAGATTATTTGTTTGTTTACTTGTTTGTTTACTTGTTTGATTATCTATCTATCTATCTATCTATCTATCTATCTATCTATCTATCTATCTATCTATCTATCTATCTATGTGTGTGTGTGTGTGTGTGTGTGTTCGTGTTCTCATCATGTTCGTGTAGGAAATTCTCTGGGCTCTGGTTTTCTCCTGCCTCCAAAAATACCAATATGGTGAACTGGTAAAGACTAGTGAACTGGCTACTCTTAATTGTGGTGACTAAAAATGAAATAATAATAATAATAATAATAATAATAATAATAATAATAATAAAGACTGTGACTAAAATCACAGTAATTTGCACTATCTGACCTTTGTCAATTGAAGGTCGAGGAAAAGTTATGCCCTGCCGCCCTGAACAAAATGTAAGTAAATAAATAAAATACAAAAATAAACCTTGATTGAAAAAAAATCTAAATTGACAGTTATAAGTGATTCAAAAAAAATCCCATTTTTCATGGATCATTCTGGATTAGTGATCCAGATCACCACCAAAAGTCATAGCAACGTAATTCAGCCCAGAGGTATTCTTCATGTGAAATTTGGTGATGATTGGTTGAAAACTGAGGGAGAAATAGTGTCTTAAAAACATAATAATAATAATAATAATAATAATAATAATAATCAATCCATTATCCATAACCGCTTATCCTGTGCAGGATCACGGGCAAGCTGGAGCCTATCCCAGCTGACTATGGGCGAGAGGTGGGGTACACCCTGGACAAGTCGCCAGGTTATCGCAGGGCTGACACAGAGACAACCAACCATTCACACTCACATTCACACTTGCGGTCAATTTAGAGCCACCAATTAACCTAACCTGCATGTCTTTGGACTGTGGGGGAAACCGGAGCACCTGGAGGAAACCCACGCAGACACGGGGAGAACATGCAAACTCCACACAGAAAGGCCCTTGTTGGCCGCTGGGCTCGAACCCAGAACCTTTTTGCTGTGAGGCGACAGTGCTAACCACCACACCAATAATAATAATAATATAGAAAGATCCTGAGTGAGAGTAACAATTTGCACCAGTGTTGCTAGCGCAAATTAATAATAATTATTATTATTGGGTTTTTTGAGGGTAAGAATAACATCCATCCATTATCTATACCACTTATCTGTCAGGATCATGGGGAAGCTGGAGCCAATCAGAGCTGACTTCAGATGAGAGGCGGGGCACATCCTGGAATGATTACCCATCTATCACAGGACTAACATAGAGACAAACAACCATTCACACTCATATTCACACCTATGGGCAATTTGGAGTAGCCAGTTGACCTAATCCACATGTCCCTGGACTGTGTGAGGAAATCGGAGCACACAGAGAAAACCCACACCGGCACGAGGAGAACATGCAAACTCCACACAGAAAGCACTGATTAGCAAGACAGTGCTAATCAGTGCACCACTGTGCTGCCCAGTAAGAATAACAATAAATGGATAAATGCATATTTGCCATGAGGGATTATAGAACTGAGAAATTCTGAGTGAATTATCATTGGAATAATTCTAAAATTCTGAGAAAAAAAATTTAGATGGAACTGATAAAACTACTGACACAACTGAGTTTGATTAATGTGAATTGACACGTTATCCTTCCAATTTCCGAGTTAACTATTTATCATTACTTGCATTAGGTGTGCAGTGTTGGTGAGAGGAAGCATAGCGGAATTGCTTTTAATGTTTTACCCCCTTCCAGTTTCAGATGCACTGTAGGTTAATAAAACATTACCCAGCCCTACAGGGGGGAGACATCTCTCTCTCTCTCTCTCTCTTGCGTGCCATGTCTGCATCCAAAGTTTGTTTTCATTGCTCTGCTTCACCAACAGAAATCTAGAGCTGTACCAACAAATCTATCGAGCTCCTTTCTCCTGCCCATTCTTTCTTCAGCAGATGTGACAGGCTCACCCTACCGAGAGAGCCGAGTTCTTAAAGGACAATCGCACCTCATTAAAAAAACATGTACCCCACTCGAATCAGATACAGCCTTAATCGCCAGGGACGCAGCGTAATGTTTAATTTTGTCGCTGATGGAGCTGCTTTCGCCTGAGGTAACTTCAGTGGGAGCCATGTTTGCGTGCAAACCTTCACTTAGAGCTCGAGTGAGCAGCAGGGCCGATGTGCACGAGTGTAAAGGGGAAGCATGCTGCACTGCAGCTAGTCAGAGGGGGCCGAGGTGTAATGTTTTATTGAAGCATGCACCTTGGAGAGGACCCACAAGAGCACTCAAAGCCTTTGCAAAGCCTGTCTGTTTTGGTTGTCAAGAATGGCTCCCAATCATGGAAAGATAAAAACATCAAAATAAGCTAATAGAGATGGGCCCTGAAGTCTTCTCCAGGGCTGAGAAGGTCTGCCTCCTCCAACATGCATGACACACACACTCTCTCTCTTTCTCTCTCTCTTTTAAAGAGCCCATGTGCCGGTGCAGTACTTGTACTTGAATGGAGATAGACTGCATAAGATATAAAAAGAGGCCAAAATACCATCACGGCCATGAATGTAATGAAACTATTGGGTTTTCAATGAGCACGGTGGTGTAGTGGTGAGGCGACTGTGCTAACAGCAAGAAGGTCCTGGGTTCAAGCCCAGCAGCCGACGAGGGCCTTTCTGTGTGGAGTTTGCTTGTTCTCCCCATGTCTGTGTGGGTTTCCTCTGGGTGCTCCGGTTTCCCCCACAGTCCAAAAACATGCAGGTTAGGTCTAAATTGACTGTAGGTGTGAATGTGAGTGTGAATGGTTGTTTGTCTCTGTGTCAGCCCTATGATAACCTGGCGGCTTGTCCAGGGTGTATCCCGCCTCTCGCCCATGGTCAACTGGGATAGGCTCCAGCTTGCCTGAGACCCTGTAGAACAGGATAAGCAGCTACAGATAATGGATGGATGGATAGATCGGTTTTCAATGACTTCTTTGAACTATTCTTTTTCTGTGGCAGAAAGATTGTACAACATACATTTTTAACAAGAGAAAAAAAACCCAAGAATTTGGTGCACAAGTTTTAATTTATTTTGGGTTTTCTGAAATTAACAGAGGGTGATAAATATACATACAGCAAACCTAATATTTTCTTACGTGTCCCTTAGCAAGTTTTGGTAGCTGTTAACAAACTTCTAGCAGAATTCTCATTGGATATTTGACCACTCTTCTTGGCAGAATTGGTAGAATTCAGTTAAATCTGTGTATTTCCCGGCATGGACCCAACTTTTAAATACACTCCACATATTTTCTATAGGGGGCGGCACGGTGGTGTAGTGGTTAGCACTGTCTCCTCACAGCAAGAAGGTCCGGGTTCGAGCCCCATGGCCGGCGAGGACCTTTCTGTGTGGAGTTTGCATGTTCTCCCCGTGTCCGCGTGGGTTTCCTCCGGGTGCTCCGTTTTCCCCCACAGTCCAAAGACATGCAGGTTAGGTTAGGTTAACTGGTGACTCTAAATTGACCGTAGGTGTGAATGGTTGTCTGCGTCTATGTGTCAGCCCTGTGATGACCTGGCGATTTGTCCAGGGTGTACCCTGCCTTTCACCCGTAGTCAGCTGGGATAGGCTCCAGCTTGCCTGCGACCCTGTAGAACAGGATAAAGTGGCTAGGGATAATGAGATGAGATGAGATATTTTTTATAGGGTTGAGGTCAGGCGTTGTTTTAAGCTTAAAAACAACATTCCACAACCATTATCCATTCCACAACCACCTTTGATGCATATTCAGGGTTACTGTCCTGCTGAAACACCCAATTGCGTCCAAATTTCTAATGGTTTGAGGTCATGCTGAAGAATTCTGAGGTAGTCCTCCTTCTTCATTGTTCCATCCACTTTATGCAATGCACTAGTTCAACTGGCAGCAAAATGCTAACACCACCATGCTTAACAGTTGGTACAGTGTTCCTCTGACCTCTGGTCAGTGTGACCAAACAACTTAATCATTGTATTTTCTAACCATAAACCTTTTCACCAGAAGGATTTTTCTTTGTCCATGTGGTTAGTTGCAAACTCTACTCGAGCTTGAAGATGTTGATTTTGGAGCAGGGGCTTCTTTTTTGGACAGCAACCTCTCAGTCCATGGTGATATTAAACTATCTTGATGGTAGACAGTGTTCTAGTAACTTCCAGTTCATGGTAGGCCTGTGCCTTGGTGGTTCCTGACCATCCGAACTAATTTCCTCTCAGCTAAGAGTGACAGTTTTGGTCTTTCAGCAAAGTGACTACACCTCCCAATAACATGAACATACATACAATTGTTTGAGCTGATGATCTTGGATCTGCAGATGATCTGAAGATGCTTAGAAATGTTTCCAAGAAACATTTCTGAGTTGTGTAAATTTGTGATCCTCTTTCTCAGATCTGCACTGAGCTCCTTGGACTTTCCCATTGTACTTTGTGTTGGTCAATCCAATGAGTGCTGTCAAACAAACACATTTTATGTGAGCACACAGAAGCTACCAGCTGTAGACAATCATGATCACTAACAAGATGTTAAGAGGCCTTGGCAAGTTAAGACATTTTGGAACTTTCAGCACCACTGAATTAATCAAAGTGGGCATATGTAAATTTTTGGCACTGTATGTATAATTTGCAGAAAATCAGAAAACCCAAAATAAATTAAAACTTTGCTTTGATAGTGGCCTTCAGCTTGTCTGTATTTTTGGACTGGGTGTTTCTCATCTTCCTCTTGGCAACACCCCATTGATTCTCTGTGTGGTTTGGGTCAGGTGAGCTGGCAAGCCAATGAAACACAGTAATATCATGGTCAGCAAACCATCTAGTAGTAGTTTTGGCACTGTGAGCAGGTCTAAGTCCTGCTGGAAAAGGAAATCAGCATCTTCATAAAGCTTGGTAGATGGCTGCGTTGCCTTTGGACTTGCTAAAACACAGTGGACCAACACCAGCAGATGACATGACATCCCAAATTATCACAGACTGTGGAAATTTCACACCGGATTTTAAACACCTTGGATTCTGTGCCTCTCCACTCTTCCTCCAGACTCCAGGACCTTGATTTCCAAATGAAAGGCAAAATTTACTTTCATCTGAAAAGAGGACTTTGGACCACTGAGTAACAGTCCAGTTCCTTCTCTCCTTAGCCCAGGTAAGACACTTCTTAGGTTGTCTCTGGTTCAGGAATGGCTTGATATTAGGAATGTGACAGTTGTAGCCCCTTTCCTGAAGACATCTGTGTGTGGTGGCTCTTGATGCACTGACACTGGCCTCAGTCCACTCCTTGTGAAGCTCGCCCAAGTTCTTGAATCGACTTTTCTTGACAATCCTCTCAATGTTGCAGTCATCCCTGTTGCTTGTGCACCTTTTCCAGCCAGCCTTTTCAGCAATGACCTTCTGTGGCTTACTCTCCTTGTGGAAGGTGTCGATGATAATCTTCTGGACAACTGTCAAGTCAACAGTTTTCCCCATGATTGTGGGTGCGTGTCCTGAACTAGACCAAAAGATACATGGTATTTATACTGTTTTACTCAAACTCAAATATTCTCATATTTTGAGATGTTTTTAAGTGTTTGCGCTGTAGGACATCTCTCATTATCTCTAGCCGCTTTATCCTTCTACAGGGTCGCAGGCAAGCTGGAGCCTATCCCAGCTGACTATGGGCAAAAGGCGGGGTACACCCTGGACAAGTCGCCAGGTCATCACAGGGCTGACACATAGACACAGACAACCATTCACACTCACACCTACGGTCAATTTTAGAGTCACCAGTTATCCTAACCTGCATGTCTTTGGACTGTGGGGGAAACCGGAGCACCCGGAGGAAACCCACGCGGACACGGGGAGAACATGCAAACTCCACACAGAAAGGCCCTCGCCAGCCCCGGGGCTCGAACCCAGGACCTTCTTGCTGTGAGGCGACAGCGCTAACCACTACACCACCGTGCCACCACTGTAGGACATAATTATCAAAATTAAAATAGAAAAATGCTTGAAACATTATAATTTACATAAAATGAGCCTAGAATATATAAAATTTTCATCTCATTATCTCTAGCCACTTTATCCTTCTACAGGGTCGCAGGCAAGCTGGAGCCTATCCCAGCTGACTACGGGCAAAAGGCGGGGTACACCCTGGACAAGTCGCCAGGTCATCACAGGGCTGACACATAGACACAGACAACCATTCACACTCAATTTAGAGTCACCAGTTAACCTAACCTGCATGTCTTTGGACTGTGGGGGAAACCGGAGCACCCGGAGGAAACCCACGCGGACACGGGGAGAACATGCAAACTCCACACAGAAAGGCCCTCGCCGGCCCCGGGGCTCAAACCCAGGACCTTCTTGCTGTGAGGCGACACCGCTAACCACTACACCACCGTGCCGCCTATATAAAATTTTCATTTTCTTAAATAATTGATGGAAAATATTAAACATTTTCATGATATTCAAATTGTTTGAGATGCAGTGTAATATAAACACACACATATATATATATATATATATATATATATATATATATATATATATATATATATATATTCATATGAGAGAGAGAAAGAAATAAAAGGCACTATAATGTTGATGCATAAATTGTGTCAGTGCTTAATCTATGAATTCTAGATCACACATTGATTGTAAAATTGAATAAGCATGATTGAGATTTTGTTCTTTAATTAATTCACCCATTTGCATATCCAAATTCTCAGGACACAGTCTTGCTGATAAACAGGAGTTGTTGATGTGCTTCTCTCAGTACTCCTGAAAAGCTGACGTCAGCTGGACCTCTGTCCATGAGAGACTTTCCTGGTGAAATTCATCAATAGTAAGACAACATGTTGGATTAACAGAGAGACAGGAAAATGTTGACACAGACCATGACGCATTAGCTGAATAACCCTGAAAATGCCAAGCCAATATGTGGAAGGCTTGGTTTATCTGTAAATTACGTTTGGACACTTTCGGAATGAGGTGATTGGAGCAGGAGAGTTGAGAATGTTGAAATGTTATGGAGTTCATTTGACACTATGAGTGAGATGCTTTTTACACCTGTGCTGTCTCCCCATCCTTCCACTTCTCATTTTATGTTTAGCCATCACAGTCAGGCAATTCTGAATTCCCATTTGGCCGATTTCCCCTCATAAATCCATGCTTCCTATCTAGTCTCCTCGTCGTCAATCTAGAACTACTAAGCATCCGAACAGCTATTACAAAAAGGTTACCCAATCACATTCTCCAGACAGCGCCTGTAGTGATTCTCATTATACGCCGCTGTCATAAATCTTGACCGATGGACCTCCCTGCTAATGACTTTTTTTGCCAGGACGTGCCAGCAGCTGGCAAAACAAGGTACTGAGAGAAACGGTTTTGGGGGTTGAGGGGGAATTGGAGTGTGTGGGGGGAAGAAGAGCAGGAATGGGGGAGGAAGAAGAGCAGGAATGGGGGAGGAACATCAAAACGGCAAACCGCCCTCTTCCATAAAACCGAAGGGGCCATGATTTCCTCCAAAATGGTGGCAGTCATTATTCTCAATTGTATACTCATCTAGACCCAGAGGGGCTGTTTTGTGACCCCCCATTTTAGACGGTTTCTTCGGAGGATATTAATCAGTGAAGGTTCGGCTTTGTCTGCCCTGACGGCTTGACGCTGTGACACGAATGGATGAGGCGTGAAGCCGAGGTCCTCAGAAAAGTAAAGGCCTGACACCTCGTTATTCAGAGCAGAGAGGCACTTGGATGCAGGCAAACCATCCGGCTCCTCTGCCACTTCCCCCACATCACACACACACACACACACACACACAGTTGAATTTTCTGTGAACGCTTCCCAAATTAGTTCAGATTGTGCCAACTACTTAATCATTTTCAGCACATTTGTTTGAAAATCATTACGCTGTTCTCTTCGTGTGCAGGCCTTGCCTAGCTGACTACATAATAAACAGATGGCAAAGTGGGAAATCTATATATGATGGCTGTTTTATTTAAATAGAGAGCTTATACAAGTGCTCAGATAATAGTCATACATAGGATAGAATGAACATTGTATAGTCTGATACACATCATTTAAATTTAATTCGGAATAAATATGATCAAACATTGTCATTTAGCAGACACTCTTAAATGTATGGTATTTGGTAGATGTTCTTATTCAGAAAGACTTACAGAAGTGCTCTGTAGTCTCCATCCAAAACATATGTTCAATTACATTAATTTAGCTAAATCCTGATAATTTTTTGTATAGCAACAAAAACAAGCAAGTCACCTAATACAGGCTACGACGTAGAACAATTTTAAACCTAAGTACATCTACAATAATACAAATAAATTCAGAAAAACAAGACGCAATACTGTCACATGAGTTGTTGTCTATTTGTTTTGCCATGTGTTTTGTCTAGTCCTGTCTCACACCTGTGCTATCATTGGTTGGTTATCCTACTGCGTTCACCTGTTCTGCACTAAATCATCGATAAGTTTGTCTCATTATATCCTCTTGTTTCTGTTTCTTGTTTTGAAGGCTTATTATATCCAAGTTCTCCAATGTTCCTGTTTCCTAGTTGTGCGACTTCCTGGTTATGACCCTCCATTTTATGAATTATGGATTTTTATGGGGCGGCACGGTGGTGTAGTGGTTAGCGCTGTCGCCTCACAGCAAGAAGGTTCTGGGTTCGAGCCCCGGGGCCGGCGAGGGCCTTTCTGTGCGGAGTTTGCATGTTCTCCCCGTGTCCGCGTGGGTTTCCTCCGGGTGCTCCGGTTTCCCCCACAGTCCAAAGACATGCAGGTTAGGTTAACTGGTGACTCTAAATTGACCGTAGGTGTGAATGTGAGTGTGAATGGTTGTCTGTGTCTATGTGTCAGCCCTGTGATGACCTGGCGACTTGTCCAGGGTGTACCCCGCCTTTCGCCCGTAGTCAGCTGGGATAGGCTCCAGCTTGCCTGCGACCCTGTAGAAGGATAAAGCGGCTAGAGATAATGTGATGTGATGTGATGGATTTTTATGAATTAATATCACCGTTTTGAGCCACGTAATGGACTTTGAAAATGATATTCAGACTCGGTCTAGTAAAAGACACTGCGCTCACACACTTGCACCCTGCCTTCACATTACTAATACAAAAGGCAGACAATGCAAAGTAAGTGCAGAGAAAAGTGTAACCCTTGATACTGTCTGAAAAGGAAGGTCTTTGGGGAAGAAGTTCATTCTACCACTGAGGAGCAGAACATAAACATGAGCATAGTTCGACCCAGAGAACATTAGCAAAGCCAAAATGAACACAAAATGAATAACTACAATGTTGTCCTTCATAGTATTCTCATGAATAGATGGCAAGATTAGAAAAAACAGTATACACTTGCTTGAGTATTGCGCAGAAAATTTGAAGGTCAATGGCAAGATCATTCAGCTCATCAGTCACACTGAGAGAAACCAAACATGACGAAGGTCAGGCCATTTATTTGGAGGCAGTCATGAACAGGCAGGATGTCTACAGAGCCTCCGGCACTCGGAGCACACAAATTGTCCACTACTCCTGAGCTTACTGTTTACTATAGTGAAAATGGTGCCAGTTATTTTTTTTTTTTTCCTGGATTCTAACAAGAGCTAGAATTTCATTAGAAAATAAAACAGCAATTACACAAAAGGCCATTTCTGGAATATTTTGATATTAAAGGACTTAAGTAAATTATTTGAAAAAGACAATAATAGGTAAAATTGATGGGAAATCTGAATATCTTGCAAAACACAAAGTAGCTTCTAAAAAATACATTAAAAACAGAAGAATACAGCAGTACTTCATACTTTATACAAAGATTTGTATTTAAAAATGTCATTATCGATAACCTTTACTTTCAGGGGAATTACGAGATGTTCTATAAGGAATAAAACACAAGGGTTCCTGATGTTATAGGAACGTAATCCACAATAGTAATATTTACTGCATATCTGTAAAATAAAATGCTACCAGGTCCTGACTGTATCTCAGATTCTTTTAGTGAAACAAAAGTATTACACACTAAACCAGGCAGACTGGATAAATAGCCACCATCTGAAGCAAAACATCCCATTGTTTAACAGTGACCAGTCAGGGGTCATGAACTGTAAAGCCCATGAATTTTCATGCCGGCAGTATTTTCATGCTCAGTGCTGATTCTCCATGTCAGGAACGAGCTCGGCTTTCCAAAGCCACTGCACCGGAACGGCAACAAATGAGTTCTGGTGTATACGCTGAACTGGAACATAAAAGTTAGGGTCAGTGGTTTAATACAATTTTTGCAGACTTTCAATTTAATAGACACTCAGAAATAGATCATCAGTTCTGGTGGGCATTAACAAAAGTATAAAAGTATTTAGCAGATGATTCAATATGCTTCATACCTATGAACAACACCACACTGCGATACAATACATTATTATACATACAGGACACTTTTTCGATGGAATAAAAACATGTACGGTATTCTATTCCCTCCTAGTGGGTTTCATTCATTTGGTTTGATAGCATGCAATATTGTTAGCATATCGCTTATCCTACATGTATTATGTCACTACCCAATGGAGAATGAGCGTTGGATATGGTTTACGATATTGCATGGTTGCCAAGACAACATGACGTCACACGTCAGAGACGTAAAACTTCCATGCTAACAAGTGCCTGTGACAATTTGTAAATAAACATGGCCACTAAGTTTGTTTCGTTAAATATGGAAGATTTTGAGAGACAAAGACGTGTTGAACACCTGAAAGGAATGTGTATGTTTAATAATAATAATAATAATAATAATAATAATAATATTGGCTGACTTTTTTTTTGTAGTATATCAGATATATTCCATTCAGCTAGCATGATCTTGAACAAGTTGAAGACGAGTTCAGTATCATGCTAGCTGAATGGAATATGTCTGATATACCACGAAAAAAGCCAGCCAATATTATTTAAATATTCTGCATGATGAAAATATGGAAATACGTTTTGTAAGGGGGGCATTAGGTAAGTAGTTCCATTTCAGTCACATCACATAATATATTTATAACATTAAAAGGATAATGTTAGCATTTTGGTAAATGTTATTATAACAAATGTGAACCTATAGATACATGTTTACGGTACCTCTGCCAACTTTGCCAAATTTTTGCCTCCGTTTATTTGTTTGTTTGTTTACCTGTTCCCAACGTAATTCAAAAAGTAGTGAATGGATGTTAATGAAATTTAGAGGAATTTTGAGCTATGGGCCAAGGAACAATTGCTTAGATTTTGATGCAAATCCGAATATGTGGCTTGGCGGAGGTATCCACTCTACCGAGTGTCCTTCGAGTTTTTCCCATGTTTTAGGAAGAACTTAAACAGATAATCACATATTTGCCTGCTAAAAGACAAAACTATTCAGCAATAGTGTCAAGAAACAACAGTGAGTCTACAGGCTGCTACATCTCTATCTCCTCTCTGAAACATTAGCCAGGTATTTGTGCACAAACAAATGGTGCTGCTTAAAAGTCTTTGGAGTTGCAGAGAATTTGTTGAAATGTTGCAATGTTCACCAGAATCTCACACCCATCAGTTTATTTGATGTCACCATGCAAAATATTTTAAGAATAAACCCTCAAAGGAATTTACTGCAAGTTCCATATTGATGATGATGATGATGATGATGATAACATTTTAGAAACTCTAAAAAATAGTCAACAGTCAACTAATGGCTCCCGTGTGGTGCAACAGAAAAGCCAGCAGATCGCGAGTTTGAGTCCCAGTGATCCAGCCATCTGTGGCTGGAAGTCGAAGAGAGCATAATGGGCTGTGCACTCTGTTTGGGAGGGATGGTGTTACCGTCTCCCCTGTCAATCAGATCAGTGCTGCCTATTCATGGACGTGGAAGAGGGCAGTTAGTGCTTTCTTCTGAGTATGTTCATCTGGGACACAGCATGATTACCAATTTGAAAAGATGCAGTAGTTGGCTTGTTTCAGAGGAAAAACATGTTAGTGTTTACCCTCCCCAGTTGGTAACAGGAGTGTGATGGGGAGACCTAGCTACAGTGGTGCTTGAAAGTTTGTGAACCCTTTAGAATTTTCTATATTTCTGTATAAATATGACCTAAAACATCATCAGATTTTCACACAAGTCCTAAAGGTAGATAAAGAGAACCCAGTTAAACAAATGAGACAAAAATATTATAATTCATCATTTATTTATTGAGGAAAATGATCCAATATTACTTATCTGTGAGTGGCAAAAGTATGTGAACCTCTAGGATTAGCAGTTAATTTGAAGGTGAAATTAGAGTCAGGTGTTTTCAATCAATGGGATGACAATCAGGTGTGAGTGGGCACCCTGTTTTATTTAAAGAACAGGGATCTGTCAAAGTCTGATCTTCGCAACACATGTTTGTGGAAGTGTATCATGGCACGAACAAAGGAGATTTCTGAGGACCTCAGAAAAAGCGTTGTTGATGCTCATCAGGCTGGAAAAGGTTACAAAACCATCTCTAAAGAGTTTGGACTCCACCAATCCACAGTCAGACAGATTGTGTACAAATGGAGGAAATTCAATACCACTGTTACCCTCCCCACCCTGGTGAAAAATAAATGTGCTAAGTGTACTAAAATTTAGCATACTTTTGTGTACTTGAAGCCACACTAATCATCAATATACTTCAAGTGTGTTTATGATTAGTTAACTTGAGGCATGCTATTTTGGAACAACTAATTTTGTACTAAGTATATTTTAATTGTAATTAAATTGTAGAAAAGTGCAACTTGAAGTGTATTTAGTGTACTTTTATGTGCTAAATTACACATAACTTTCACTTAAAGTATATTTTAGTATAATATATTTATATAAAGTGTCTCATCTCATCTCATTATCTCTAGCCGCTTTATCCTTCTACAGGGTCGCAGGCAAGCTGGAGCCTATCCCAGCTGACTACGGGCAAAAGGCGGGGTACAGCCTGGACAAGTCGCCAGGTCATCACAGGGCTGACACATAGACACAGACAACCATTCACACTCACACCTACGGTCAATTTAGAGTCACCAGTTAACCTAACCTGCATGTCTTTGGACTGTGGGGGAAACCGGAGCACCTGGAGGAAACCCACGCGGACAACATGCAAACTCCACACAGAAAGGCCCTCGCCAGCCCCAGGACTCGAACCCAGGACCTTCTTGCTGTGAGGCGACAGCGCTAACCACTACACCACCGTGCCGCCCTTATATAAAGTGTAATATAGTATAATTATTTTAAAGTGTGTTAAAAGTGTTAGTGTGAAAACGTGGTTAGTATACTTTTTATATATTTACAAAAAGTACAATTTGTGTAAATACATTTTCAATATACTATTGAAAATATGAATATACTTTAAATAGAATAAAGTACATTTATTTTTCACCAGGGCAGGAGTGGTCGACCAACAAAGATCACTCCAAGAGCAAGGCGTGTAATAGTCGGTGAGGTCACAAAGGACCCCAGGGTAACTTCTAAGCAACTGAAGGCCTCTCTCACATTGGCTAATGTTAATGTTCATGAGTCCACCATCAGGAGAACACTGAACAACAATGGTGTGCATGGCAGGGTTGCAAGGAGAAAGCCACTGCTCTCCAAAAAGAACATTGCTGCTCGTCTGCAGTTTGTTAAAGATCACGTGGACAAGCCACACTGTAAGAAGTCTTTCAGTGGTATTATCCATTTTACTTTATTTTTAAAAGTATATTTATTCCAATAAATCAATTTATTTTTCTTTTTTAGTTTTTTGAGTTCTCTACAAGTAAAAAGTGTGAATATTTCCATAACTTACTTTTTTATGTGATAAAATTAATTTTATTGGACTTCAACATAAATTGATTTAACAAAACTCAGTTTAAACGTTTATATCAGACGTAAAACGTCACGACCCGCCCACCTACAGCAACGGAAGAACAAGCCCAGGCAGGCAGGCTTCACTGTCGAATGTTCCTGAATGTAAAGACATGTTTTTTTTTCACGGAGCCTAAGGAAAACACTTTACCGAACTCATGTAAGTAACAATTTATATTGTTAAAAGTCAGATTTTGCTAGAATAGAATTGAGAGACAGCAGGTGGAGGGGCTGACTGGCAGAGATGAGAGATGATGAAACCTGTTTTAATTTTTTAAATTTCTGTGAGAGACTGTAGCGGGCCTAATGGGAAACACCGAGGTTGCTGTATGGTATTTCTGTAGGCCAACCCGGAAGTTAGCATCACCCTGGCTCCTTTTGACAGGAAATCAGTTGGGTTTTTACATCATGTTTTGGATATTGCCTTAGAAAATAAGCTCTGTGTGTCACATAAATCATTCTTTTATGTCTTGTTCAGCAGGATAATCTTCACAAATGAGTATATTAGGGTGTAAAAAACTGATCTTTATAAGGGCTGTCATCAGGCTTATATATCCAAGAGGTTAGAGATGAACCATAACTTGTCTTTTTTTTTCCTCTCTCTCGCCAATGACAGATGGGATGGCCCTATTTCAACATATACACAATGAAAGACACTACTGTGAAGGTGTTCTACTTGTGAATTGTTACAGAAGTACAGATAATCTTAATGTTAAATTGTTTTAGTAAGAAACTGTACTGTGAATGTTCTAATGGCCCTTTTCCACTACCCTTTTTCAGCTCACTTCAGCTCGCTTCAGCTCACTTCAGCCCGACACGGCTCGCGTTTCGACTACCAAAAACCAGCACGACTCAGCTCGCTTCAGCCCTGCTTAGCCCCTAAAACTCGCACCGTTTTGGAGTGGGGCTGAAGCGAGCCAAACCGTGCCGAGTGAGGCTGGGGGCGTGAGCAGACACTCCCCTGTGCACTGATTGGTGAGGAGGAGTGTCCTCACATGCCCACACACGCCCCGCGAGCACGCTGGGATCTGTAAACACCGCAAACCCGGAAGGAGAATAATTATGAATTACGAGAATTTCTGAAGCCTTATGCGCCTCGCCTCATCTATACGCTCTTGCCAGTATCTGTTGGCGTTGTCGGTGACAACAAGCCACAGCACCAAGACCAGCAACACTAACGACTCCATGTCCTCCATGTTTATTGTTTACTATTCGGGTCGTGAGACTACCGCTTAAAAGATCACTGAATCAGTGACATACAGAGCATCGTGGACGAGTTCGCGGAGCGCAAGGCTCGCCGTATGCCCTTCAAATAATGCGCGCAGTAGGCTATTGATGTTTTATTATGAGCCATGTACAGTATGTCGCCTAATGTTTTTTTGTTTCTGAATTGCATGTTCGTTTGAAGGACTTAATGTACAAAATAACATAGTTGCACCCCGTAGTGTTGAAATTGGTAAACACAGTGCATTCAGTGAGGTTTGCACCGCCCTCCTTTTATTTCTGACTCTTCCTGTCACCGTTGCAACCTCTGAGCGCTCATTCGTATGCCCTTCAAATAATGTGCGCAGTAGGCTATTGATGTTTTATTATGAGCCATGTACAGTATCCTAATGTTTTTTGTTTCTGAGTTACATGTTCGTTTGAAGGACTTGATGTACTAAATAACATAGTTGCACCCGGTAGTGTTGAAATTGGTAAACACCGCAGTTGCGGACATTTTGTAGCCTAAAATGATGTTATGATAAGCTTTAATAAAGGGCCCGGTCATTTGCCCCGCCCCCGGCCCGGCTCTGACTTGTTCCGCCACTGTCACTGATGTCACTGTTTGCGCTGCTTAACGACATCACATGACGTCCACCCACTTTCGCTAACTCCACCCAATGTGTCCACCCACTTCCAGCCAGCACGGTTCAGCGCGGTTGTAGTCGAAATGCAACTCCAACAGCCCCGCTCAGCCCGACTCAGCTCGACTCGGCACGGCACGGCTCAGCCGCGTTTGTAGTGGAAAAGCGGCATAAGTAAAACTTGAGATGTTGAGGTCATGCAATCATAAATACTGATGTTCTTGACTGTTATTACTGTCCAGCTTATTGACACGATTTGGATATGGCTTGTGAAAATGTTTTAATAATATGTATACGCAGGCCCGCCGACAGGGGGGGACAAACGGGTATGTTGTCCCGGGCCCAGGAATGGGGACGGCCCAGAACTGGGCTCTCATGAAGTTGAGATTAAATTATTTTATTTCATTTCAAAATGTGTTGTTTTGGGGGAGAAATGTGCTATATTTGCATTCAATAAATGATTTCTAGATCTTTTGCCTTTATTTTCTTTGAAAAAGGCGTCAAGAACCCCCTACCACCCCAATGCAAAAATGGTTTGGTCTGATTCTTTGATTAAGGGGAAAAAAACGACATAGTTCGATCATAGCGCTTCGACAATCAGCGTGCGTGCCATTTGCCAACATGCACAAGTCAGGAGCACAGAAAAGAAAAGAGAAAAAGAGAGGAAGAAACCAAGAGACTCAGGGGCTCACTGCATAAATATTTTAAAAAAGATTCGGATGATGCAGCAGGTACTAGCAAAGGCAGTGGGGCAGCTGAGCCAGGTAAGACACAGCCAACTTTTTCCAGCCCCGTAAAGTAACCCCAATCAAGGCACGCGCGGCACGCAATTCATGTTACAAACGAGGGGAGAGCAAGTCACACTGAACACCATATCAAACGCACAGGGCATTGAATCATTTCATAACCACAACGGCTTAATAACATTGTGTTTCATATATCTGATTGAAGCTAAGAATATTCACATTAGCCCGCAATCATATCCCGCCGTTTCTCTAGCGGTGTGTTCTTCTCTGCTTTTCACACTGGACAGTACGCACGCACAGTTTACTATGTTCGCCCCCAGCCCTGCCTGAAATCCCCCGTCCATCGCTGCTCCTTCAAGAGCACCCCAATCGCGTGATTATAGTAGACTCTCCACGAGTTTAGGAAGGGAAATTGGGGATTACTTCACAGGATCACAATGTGTGTGAGGTTGCTGGTTTTGGGCTTTTTTTTTTGTTAAAATGTTAAAACTGTAAAAATGTTGAAATGCTAAAATGAAATGGTTGTTGACCGGTTGAATGGTTTTCGAATACCTGTCATTTAAGGGTTGGAGTGAGTAGAGACTGGGATAAGAGAGGTGAGTGGGTGTGGGTTGGCCCGGGGGGGTTGTTAGGGGGGGCCCATTCAGAGCATTTTGTCCCGGGCCCAGCCAAAGCTGTCAGCGGCCCTGTGTATACGGTTAAAAAAAAGAAAACTGTACTGTGAAGGTGTTCTACGCAGCACTTTACAAAGTTGAGGTCATGCATTCTATGCACTAAATATGGATGTTGACTGTTCATACTGTCCAGCTCATTGCCACTGTTTTGATATGGTAATGATTTTAATAAAGGCTGGAATTTGATATGTCTTGATTTTTTATTATTATGCTCACTAATTATTTTAAGCAGTTTCCATTTTCAAAACAAAGAAAGGGTGAATTGGTCAAAATTAATAAAATAGAGTACATTTTTTTTCATTTAAATGTTACTTATTTTAATTAAGTCTTGTGTTTTTAATATGCTGATGTTTTATACATTGATTTTACTCAATTTCTTGGCTTTTTCTGTAAACGCAACTTAATCTTTTTGCATACATTGAAATGCATATTATTAAGTTCTCCTTACTCAAAAATACCATTAGTTGACTAAACTTACAAAAAGTGGTTGGAAAATGTTGCCTTATTTTTATTGAGTTAGATCTAGGCAACAGTTTTTGCAGTGCAGAAGGCTATTGGAAAAATCTTTTGTGGACGGATGAGACCAAAATAGAACTTTTTGGTTTAAATGAGAAGCGTTCGGTTTGGAGAAAGGAAAACACTGCATTCCAGCATAAGAACCTTATCCCATCTGTGAAACATGGTGGTGGTAGTATCATGGCTTGGGCCTGTTTTGCTGCATCTGGGCCAGGATGGCTTGCCATCATTGATGGAACAATGAATTCTGAATTATACCAGTGAATTCTAAAGGAAAATGTCAGGACATCTGTCCATGAACTGAATCTCAAGAGAAGGTGGGTCATGCAGCAAGACAACGACCCTAAGCACACAAGTCGTTCTACCAAAGAATGGTTAAAGAAGAATAAAGTTAATGTTTTGGAATGGCCAAGTAAAAGTCCTGACCTTAATCCAATCGAAATGGTGTGGAAGGTCGTGAAGCGAGCAGTTCATGTGAGGAAACCCACCAACATCCCAGAGCTGAAGCTGTTCTGTACGGAGGAATGGGCTAAAATTCTTCCAAGCCAGTGTGCAGGACTGATCAACAGTTACCGGAAACGTTTAGTTGCAGTTATTGCTGCACAAGGGGGTCACACCAGATATTGAAAGCAAAGGTTCACATCCTTTTGCCCCTCACAGATATGTAATATTGGATCATTTTCCTCAATAAATAAATTACCAAGTATAATATTTTTGTCTCATTGGTTTAACTAGGTTCTCTTTATCTACTTTTAGGACGCGTGTGAAAATCTGATGTTGTTTTAGGTCATATTTATGCAGAAATATAGAAAATCCTAAAGGGTTCACAAACTTTCAAGCACCACTGTAGTGGGTGGGAATTGGCAGGTGACCAAATTTGGAGAAAATGGGAATTGTATGTAGTCCTATGTACCATATCCCTGTATTTTGTATCACACCATGGTCCTGAAGAAACATTTAATTTTAATGGATACAAGTCATATGGAGGAATGGCAATAACACCTGCTTTACTAGATCTATATACTGACAACAACTTGTCATAAATGAACATATCAAAAATTCTCAACAACATGCCAACAGATCATGGTTGCTGATGTTTCAGGAAATAATCTATACACACTCAACATGCATCGCTTTCTTTCAAATAAATTTAACTCAAAGCATTTTGAAAACTATTGATCCATTTTATGACATGTTGTTGAAAGGTAATTTTAAAGATAGCTTGCTTCATGACAGTGTATAGATTCAAGTGAAAGCTTGTTTTGTTCTTGGGTTCTCTGGTAGGGTGAATTGTTAATGCGAGGAAACCTTGTTGAGACAGTTCATTTAATAATCCAAAAGTAAGAAGAAAAGCAAACAAAGTGCATACCATATTATTGAGCACCTTCACTTTCTTCTTGCTAATTTAATCCATAGTGTAAAGGTACAGTGCTTTTCAGGACTGAAAGGATTAATGAGAAACCTTGATTCCACACGTCAAAAGTAATTAAATAATCATTCTTTTAATCCCTTTCCCTTTCAGCATTTAAATAATTTCATCATGCCATTAAAAATATAAATAAAGCTCCATCTAACAGAAAAAAAAAAGCTAACATCAAACCTTTCTGTATTTGGGTCCATTATTGGATTCTGCATCGACTGTAAGTTGGTTGGTGATCTTGTGTCATGGGTTGACCTTTCAGGAGTGCACTTAACTACAATAAGTAGAAGGAGATCAGATGTTAAGTGCACACTTTAAAGAGAAGGAGAGCTTAATTAATTTTTTATTCACCATTGCTCAATTAGTATGGAATCGAGCTTGGGATTTACTTACCAAAATCGACAAGTTCACCAAACGTCATCCTGACTGTCCGAGTTAACCGCTCCCGAGAGAGGCATTGGATCATATGTGTTTGGTAACACCCTCTTTTAATTAAGAAGAAATCAACACTCAACATTTCTCTGCTGGAAGAAGAATGTGACTGATCTTCAATTGCTTACCAAAAGTCTTCAAGACACACATGTACACTCAAGCACAGACTTAAGCACAGTGAAATTCCTCCTTTGCATTTAACCCATTTGAAGCAGTGAACATACACATGCACACACAACTGAGCAGTGAGCACACACACATACCAAGAGCAGTGGGCAGCTATGCTACAGTGCCCAGGGAGCAGATGGGGGTTAGGTGCCTTGCTCAAGGGCACTTCAGCCCAACCTCAGGCCATGGCTGCCCCATGTTAACCTAACCGCATGTCTTTGGACTTAGCACACAGAGGAAACCCACACAGACACGGGGAGAACATGCAAACTCCACACAGAAAGGCCCCCATCGGCCACTGGGCTCGAACCCAGAACCTTCTTGCTGTGAGGTGACACTGCTAACCACTACACCACCGTGCTGCCCCATGTAGCATTTCCACCATCTATTTCAGTAGCACTGAGTGCGTTTACAGGCACGTAGAGAAAATCGAATTTCTGCCGTAGCTCGACTGAAATCGAAGTTCTAAATGCCATGGATACACCTTAGCTCAGCTGAAATCGAAACGAACTGGATTTCTCATAATTGAGCTACGAGACCTAGATTATGCGATTGTAGCCGAGCTACTTAGTGCATGTAAACCCTATCGAGCTACGTAGTCGAGCTACTTACTTCCCTTCCGGAAGTGACGAGTGATGAGACCACAAACGGGAAACACAACAGCCTCGGTCGGCAGGGGTTAAATTGGGATTGGTTATGTGGGGGGGCTCTGCCTCGTACCCACCCCTGCCCCCGCCGCCCTGCCCCAATATACTTTTTGGAAAATAACCCTCTAATTTGATAACCATATCATATTGCACAGAGATATACACCTTATCTGTGTGTTGTAGGCCTATGTGTGTCTTGTAGTGCCCCCCTACACATTATGGCAGTTTGAATGTAGATTGGTTGGCCAATGTAACAGATTGTACAGGTTGTTGTACATTGGTTTGAAGGAAATGATTAGTGGGGGGTCTGGGGGTCCTCCCCCAGAAGTTTTTTATTATAATACATGTTATTTGCTGAATTCTGGTGCATTTTAATAAGTTGTTAGCTGACTTTACAGAGGTAGGTTGAGCAATATCATGTTAAATCTTGTCACATGCCTACAGGTGAAAAATGTGAAGGAGAAATGTTCAGTGAGAAAATTTGAAGGCTTGCACAATCTTAAACCAAAACAGTTGATTTATTTTGGAGGATAAATGTTAAATATGCCAAAACACTGTCAGTCAAATTGTCAATCAAATATATTCATGCAGTGAATGCAACCAAATACAAACAACACTATAACATTGGAAGCATTTATTATTATTGTTATTATTATGTATTCAATTATTTATTTGGCATGTGGTGCTTTTTGTATTGTCTAGAACATACATAAGATGAGCATATTATAGCAGCAAAATAGAAGCACAATCATTTGAATGCAGCAAAAGTTTTGCTGCATTCAAATGATTGTGCTTCTATTTTGCTGCTATAATATGCTCCTCTTATGTATGTTCTAGACAATACAAAAAGCACCACATGCCAAATAAATAATTGAATACATAATAATAACAATAATAATTACACTAATAATACACTAATAATATTAACAATAAATAATAATAAATTAACATTAAATTAAATATTAACAATAAATAATAAAACACTAATAATATTAACAATACAGTGAACATAATCATTATCATATTTTTTATTATTAAAAACAAAATATCAAATAATACTGAAGGGGGAAAAATAATACTGATCTAAATATGTTGTGTTTTTATTTTTAGACAGTATGTGTTTTGCTAAACACATACTGTCTAAAAATAAAAACACAACATATTTAGATCAGTATTATTTTTCCCCTCTTCAGTATTATTTGATATTTTGTTTTTAATAATAAAAAATATGATAATGATTATGTTCACTGTATTGTTAATATTATTATTAGTAGTTGTAACAGCAGTAGAAGTATGTGACTATTTTGTAGCGCATTATCACTTCCAGAAAAAATTCTGATATGCAGGTAAAAGGGGAGACGGTGTACGGAGAAAATTATAAACAAGTCACAACGCTGAAACACAAGCCCAAAAACCCGCAAACCACGACTTCTGATTTTTTTTTAAAGCGAGCTCACAAAAAAAGAAACCCCAAAGTCGCTTATAAAAAGCGGAATTGGCAACCCACGCAGTGTTCCAGAAACCAGAATCTCTGATCGCAAGTTCTGTTCTAAATAGCTTTGACAGGTCGTCTTGTTATCAGAAAAACTATGATCTATCTCATAAAAGTCATGGGTTTATTGATTAATAAAACGATATTTAATTATTCAGAACTGAAAATCGTGAAAAGGGTTTGTTGCTTTTGATGTGTGCGTGATCATATGCCATCCGCTCCGAGCTTATGTGCCGGGGCTCAGCCCCGGAGAGCCCCGGCCCAATTTAACCCCTGTCGGTCGGCATGACAACGGTAGTAGTAGCGAGCAGCAGAAGAGGTCAGGAGGAACAAGGAGACAAAAAACAATTGAACTTTTTGTGTGTTTATTAAGACACAAGTTAAATTGTAAGCAAAAAATGGACTTTAGAAAAATATACAATTGTGCAAAATAAGTTGTCTTACAAAACAGTGGTCTGCGCAGGACAGTTTGTAGCCAACAGGTGGCAATGACATGTGGTGTGAATGTAAAGTGGAAATCACTCCTCTTCTTCATGATGACAACCGGAAGTGTACCAACACGATGGGGCGTGTAGCGCCACCTGTGGCTCGGGTGCACAATGTACCTCACACAATAGCTCGATTTCCTTGTGTGCATGTAGGATTGGATTTCTCTGGCACCCCTGCTGGGACCCTTAGCTCGATTACCGACAGTAGCTCGATTTGGATGTGCATGTAAACGCACTGACTGAAATGTAGAACAGTATGCATAGTAAATTTAAACAACAATAAAAAGCCCCTAATTAGGCACTGATTATCTGCCATGCTGAGTCAAACTCGGTTCAGATTGAATAGCCTTTATTTTTTAGCCTAAGAGTAATAGTGAATGAACCCTCAGTTTTCCTGCCACAGTGTAATTTTGGGGGTCAGTGACAACGATCCCAAGCTCAGTGTCAAGTCTCTGAGCTGTTGCTTATGCTCTGATATTTTCATGTTTGAAATTTCCAGCAATGAATCTTGCATGGTGAGCCCCTCAAGTAGCAGTAACAGCATTGAGGAAACTATTGTAATTTTGCTTCTATAAGAAACGATTTTGCATGCTTTTAGGAACAGCAAAAATTAAAAACAAACACAACATGATTCCTGGAGATGTCTGGCATAAAAATAGTGATGTTTCTTTGCACTATACATCCAGTTCTCTTGGCAGAACAGACAATCCTTCAGGGCAGGATTTAAGAGGGTGCTGGGTTGGGGTAAGCTTCCATAAAAAACACTCCCATCACAAAAAAAAAAAAAAAAGAAGCCTGTGGGCTGAATATGGTTCATTGCCTTCTTTCATTCGGTCCATGTTAACTGGAAAAAAGATCCTGATATTCCCCTCAGTGTCTACTACTCTACATTTTCACACTGTCTTGAACTCACATGATAGCGTAGCAACTACCACTGTATCACATGCGAGAGCTCACATCTCACAGTGCTGAACCGCTGCTTAAAATCAATACCTTGTCTGCTGCATTTGATGTACCGGTAAGTCACACTCACATCTAAAAGTATTCAGAAACAGGATGTGGGCAGTGATGTAAACAGTGTGATGAAGACATGGCCACCATGGACTAAAACACCCAGACTGCCACACTCATTGTCATGTTCACAGTCACAGGACTTCTGCACTGTAAAAAATGTCCATAGAATTAACAGTGAATTTATGTAAAATCATGACATAAAAAAACTGTAAATATAAAAACAATGAAGCAGTGTGTAATTTACATCAATATACTTATATATATATATATATATATATATATATATATATATATATATATATATATATATATAAATATAAATATATGTTACATATATATATATATATATATATATATATATATATATATATATATATATATAAAACTCCTAACCAAATACCACTGTTAATTTAACAGTAAGAATATGTTGAATTGATCTTTTTTTTTTTGTAGAATTTACAAATTGTTGTAGTTTAAACACAGACAAACTGTAATACTAAAACAGAATGTGATAGTTAAAATTACATCATTGCCCTGTTAAAAAAATAAAAAAATGTCAGTAGAGGCTCTCCGGCACATTTCGTAAACCTCTAAATCAAATAAAATATCTGTCTAGTAGATCATTGCTTGTAACCATCATTTTGGAGCCACAAAAACCAATAATCGAGAACACTCGCAATTCATTCCTAGATGCTTTTTTTATTGTACAATGAATATCCGTAAAATTAACAGTTATGTATTGATTATTGTCCATTGAATACCTGTAAAATTTACATTTAGTTATCATTAATTGTACATGGAATCCCAGTGAAATATACAAGTTATTCTGTAATGTTGTTTACATTTCACTGTATTTTTAACAGGATTATTCTGGCAACCACAGCTGCCAGTATTTTTCCGTAAAAACAACGAATTTTTTTTTTTTTACAGTGTGATCATGCACGTCTCTTCCATATTTCACACAATTAAAGTCACACTATTTAAAGACTCTCATTTCCACTCACTAATTTCAAGGTATTGTTTAAGCGCGTGTCTGATTTTGCCAAGTCGGTTGTTTCACGTTTCGATATTCTGGGTTGTTTTTTTGTTTGTTTACTTGGTTTGTTTGTCTGTGTTACGACCTGGCTCAAGACTGTAACAAAATTGGAGGACATACGTCTTTAAATTAGACAACTCAAAGATTTATTAGAATACACATTAACAAAACTTAAACTGAAGAAAGAATTCAGGGAAACAAAATAAAGAAATGGGTCAGTATGGATAGTCAGTAATAAATACTGGAAGGAAAGTGTATGGATGAATGGAACACAAGGTGCAGTGCCCTGTACAAATATAATGCAACAGCAAAAAAAAAAAAAAAACACAAACCAAGAAGACCCAAAAAGGAGAGCTGTCACCTATTCCTTCCTCTCTCTCTCTCTCTGGTATGTGCCAAACTGATCTTATATAAAGCCTGAACTAGGTGAGACAGGCCTCAGGTGAGCAGGTGGGAGGAGCCAACACAAAACTGGAAAACCAAACAAACCCAGAAATCGTTATAGCCTGGTTCAAGTATCCTTGCCTTTGTCTATGCCTAGCTGTTTGCACACCGCCTGACCGTTTGCCTGCTTTTTGACCATGGGTTGGCTTCATGATTGTGTAATCAGTTTACCGGTTTGTAATGAACTCTAATTCTGCATTTGCATCCGCTTCCAGCTTCTGCTTTGACACCATTAAACATTCTTGCCATATTAATAATGTTTCCACAAAATACCTTTATAACAGCTCCACAGAAAACTTTTTAAATTGTATGTTATTAATCAGGCAAAATGACATCTCATAAAACCTGATTTACTTCACTTTTCCTCAATTTGCAGTAAAGCTCCAGCAGGCTACTTCACCAGCTCTCACTTTGGTGATATCTCTATGCTTATAGTGCAGCTATCTGGCTAGTAGCTTGCAGAGGGGAATGTGAAAGCGCACAATCCCAGTTGATTTCTCACCGTAGCACCTCATCTCATCTCATCTCATCTCATCTCATCTCATCTCATCTCATCTCATCTCATCTCATCTCATCTTATCTCATTATCTCTAGCCGCTTTATCCTGTTCTACAGGGTCGCAGGCAAGCTGGAGCCTATCCCAGCTGACTACGGGTGAAAGGCGGGGTACACCCTGGACAAGTCGCCAGGTCATCACAGGGCTGACACATATAGACAGACAACCATTCACACCTACGGTCAATTTAGAGTCACCAGTTAACCTAACCTGCATGTCTCTGGACTGTGGGGGAAACCGGAGCACCCGGAGGAAACCCACGCAGACACGGGGAGAACATGCAAACTCCACACAGAAAGGCCCTCGCCGGCCACGGGACTCGAACCCGGACCTTCTTGCTGTGAGGCGACAGCGCTAACCGCTACACCACCGTGCCGCCCACCGTAGCACCTGTTAGCCAATAAAAACAAAGGAATGCATTCCTAGTCAACTGTTATAATCCCATAGTGCATATACACATAGTATCTGTTTGCATTTCTCTTTTATTCTCGAAATGCTCAATTCTAATTTCAGAGTACATCCCTAGATTACAGCCCTTTGTAATTTTACAAAAATGCTGATGATAGTGTATGTTGTGAAACTAAACCAACAAACAAAAAAAATATTTTATCCACATTCACTGGATATGAGTGATCGCGCACTCTGATTGGCTACTCTACTACTAGGTTATCAGCTCATATACCATGAGTAGAGAAAAACACAATGGTGGAGCGTGTTGCTGAACCAACAGAGTACGAAATAAAAAGTCTACTTGAAAACAAAACACCAAAAAATACAAAAAAAAGCAACAAACAAAATACGGAATAAAAGTATTTGATGGTAAGGAAGTATCTTTTTTTATTTTTCAAGAATTATTAATATCACATTTTTCACAAATTGTTACTGTCATTTTGCCAGTTTGTTTACATTCTAAGTGGAAATTATTCTGTCGGATGTTTTGTATAAAGTTTTTATTTATCAAATTTGCAAAAAATAAAAATACTATGTTTCTCAAAGTCCAGTGGATGTGGATAGAATAAAACAGTTATTCCACTCAATCTCGCTGTAGATGGCTTATAGCCAACTCAGTGCCACACGCCTCGTCAGATATCAGCTTGTGTACGACTTGATTTCGTGGAATGACTGTAAAATAGTACAGGCTTACAGGATAGTACTGAGCACGGGCGATTGCTCTAAGACAATGAGGGAGGCTCAGCCTCCTCTAAGAATGACGAACATCGTGTAGGATGAATTGTGCTAGGCTTATGTTATAGCTGACCTTATAACATTGCTATTTCAGATACAGAATCATAGAAATATATGTGCTCAACCCAACTACAGTGTGAAATCATTCCGTTATAACTTTAATGTGTGCGTGAGTTTTTCCCCCTCGTGACAGCGTGATGCAGCGCAGCCTCAGTGGACTTCAATGGCATTTGGGAGCTATGCGCTTTTCAATCTCAAAATGCAAGCAGTGTTGCCAGATACTGCTGACGTTTTCCAGCCCAAAATATGTTCAAAACCCACCAAAATGCACTTAAAACCGCCCAATCTGGCAACACTGAATGCAAGACGATTATTGGACAAATACTGCGAAAACGCCCGCCCACGGAGTCTCACGGACTCCCAGCCTCAGTGGACTTCAATGGCATTGGGAGCTCTGCGCTTTCAATATCAAAATGCAAGATGATTATTGGACAAATACTGTGAAAACGCCCGCCTACGGACTCCGAGCCTCACAGTGGGAGGGACATGGCAGTTTCCGCGAGGAGACTGGTGATTGGTGAAAGCGGCCGGATATTTTCTTTGATTGACAGCTCGTTTCAACTATAGACAGGCAGCGGTGAATTTCAGTTCAGTCCCATGCGGATTCGCTAGTGCTGTGGTGTATTGTAAGAGATCAGCTTACATTTCGATTTCATTCATTACATACGGTTTCTACCAGCTTTTTTAGTTTGTATATATTTTCATTGTAAATAAAGTGTAAATATAGTGTTGTCAAGTTTGCTCTCTTAGTTCCAGAAATTTCGTTTATTTGAGTGACTGAACTTGAACTTGAGGGGCCTAGTCAGCTAGCAAGAAGGCTGGGCACAGATGCCAATCATTGCTGATTTAATTTTGGCGAAGCCATTTGCCAGTCTTCCTTTCGAGGAAAAAATTAAAATTAAAGAGCAGGGTAGACCAACGCCTCAAATTGACTTGGTGAAAAAAGTAGGGAATAATACTCGTTCCTTTCAGCTCTCCTGGTACGAGAAAGTGAATTGGCTAACAGCAAGTGACCCACATCAACAACAGTAAATAGGCTACTTTAGTAATATGTCATGGATGGACCAAAAATATAGAATCTATTTAAAATGTTTATGCTGAGTATATTATATTGGAATATATATTTCTCTGGATATGAATTAAACACAGCTACAATTTGGAAAACATTTTTAAACAAAAACACAGCCGAGAACATTTCACACTACAGACCTGGATTAAAAGTGAAGGGTTATCAAAATTGTCAATAAAACATTTCTCAGTCAAAATAAGTAAAATATAGGGAAAGTGTCATTGAATGAAATGTGTGGCACCCAGCTCTACTGCTGAGGTTCCTGACAAACAGCTGCTTTCAATAATGATCAATTTTTAAACAACATGCCACAATTTTAAAATATAAAATGTTAAAATATACCCCCCCCAACACCACCATCATGTATATTGGACAGTAGGCTAATGGGCCAAAAGAACCTGTTATTTCACAGTTTGTGACGCTGCCAACAATCAGCCAGATCAGAGGCAAGAGTATGGGCAAAATTGATATTTTTTCTTTTAAAATCTGGAAATATCGTAACCGACCAGCCTCCCCTGTTTGAAAGACTACCAGCCGCCACTGGTACTGAGCTACAGGAATACTATCCCTGCATCCTTGTAGGTGGCTGTTCAGACGTGATATATACAAATAAGCTATGTACAGCAGAGAAAATATAGTTCTTCAATATGATACAAATACTATATTTCATTGGCAAGCATGATGTAAAAAAATGCTCAATGGATATTTTGACTGCACCCCAATCACGTGTCCTCAATCCAACCTTCTTCTACATTTTTCTCTTATTTCTCCTTTTTCTTGTTTCCCTACAAAAAACAATATATTAAAAGAACTACCACAGTTCAAGAAATTGCTCAGACTCTAGTCAATTTGTATAACGCTTTTAACAATAGACACTGTCGCAAAGCAGCTTTATAGAAATATTAAGATTTTAAACATATGAACTAATAAATTTATCCCTAATGAGCAAGCCTGAGGTGACAGTGGCAAGGAAAAACTCATTGAGACATCATGAGGAAGAAACCTTGAGAGGAACCAGACTCCCAAGGGAACCCATCCTAATTTGGGTGATAACAGATAGGGTGATTATAAATAACTCGCTTCTATAAGTGTGTCCTATATGGTCAAAAAGTGCAACTGTGAAATTCATTATAGTTTTATCATGAAGTCTATTTTGTGACTTGGCGGTTACTGGGGCTCAGGCACACTTTGTCTGTTCTATCCATGTCAAAGATGGTGTAGTGTGTGTGAGCCATGTCTGCAATCGCGCTAATATAGTGTCTGTAATGCAACGCCCACAAAACGACAGATTGCAAGTGATAAAAGTTGTGTAATCTGAACAACACTGCGATTCCACCCAGTGTCCACTAGGCATAGCTTATTTCTCTTCTTTACTGAATCCTTTGGGAATTGAGGTATGCTTTGAAATATGGCATCTGTACATTTTGTACACACTTTTTGATGTTGTCGAGACCAGACTAACAAACAGGACCTGCCTGAAGATGATGCATATTCATCTAGGTCGTAGTTTCCAATACCAGATGATGCATGTGTTCATATCATTTAATCCCATGAGAATCACCCCTTTTCCTTTTTTTTTTTAACTCTGGAAGTTCAGCATCAGCATGGCTTTCGATTTATAGTCCTCCAAGACACATCCGCGCTCTTGTTTTGTCTGTAGCACACAAAACCGTCTGTTGAGCCATCTGGGATTTCCCCTTTGCTCTTTTGTCTTTACTCTCCCTCTCTTTCTCTTACACACATTTCATTAAGCTACTCCGAATATTCCTTGAAGCTAAGAAAGAAGCAACACTAGCCTCCGAGAGTCTGGAAGAAAAACTCACCAAGTGACTTTGATCCATCACTTTGGAGTAAAGAAGTAAATGTTGCAGCTCTGTGAATGATAAGTTACACCAAAGAATCTCAGTGTGATCACAGTGAACGAGAACCATGAAGTAACTTGAAAGGCTAGATTACTTCAGTGTCACAAATGAAATCAGGTTAAATACCTTAATGGGTCTCTTTTAGGGGGCGTCACAGTGGTGTAGTGGTTAGCACTCTCGCCTCACAGCAAGAAGGTCCTGGGTTTGAGCCCAGCAGCCGATGAGAGCCTTTCTGTGCGGAGTCTGCATGCTCTCCCCGTGTCTGCGTGGGTTTCCTCCGGGTGCTCCGGTTTCACCCCCAAGTCCAAAGACATGCAGGTTAGACTAATGGCCCTTTTTCAGCTCACTTCAGCTCGCTTCAGCTCACTTCAGCCTGACACGGCTCGCGTTTCGACTACCAAAAACCAGCACTACTCAGCTCGCTTCAGCCCTGCTTAGCCCCTAAAACTCGCACCGTTTTGGAGTGGGGCTGAAGCGAGCCAAACCGTGCCGAGTGAGGCTGGGGGCGTGAGCAGACACTCCCCTGTGCACTGATTGGTGAGGAGGCGTGTCCTCACATGCCCACACACGCCCCGCGAGCGCGCTGGGATCTGTAAACACCGCAAACCCGGAAGGAGAAGAATTACGAGAATTTCTGAAGCCTTATGCGCCTCGCCTCATCTATACGCTCTTGCCAGTATCTGTCCGCGTTGTCGGTGACAACAAGCCACAGCACCAAGACCAGCAACACTAACGACTCCATGTCCTCCATGTTTATTGTTTACTATTCGGGTCGTGAGACTACCGCTTAAAAGCTCACTGATGTCACTGTTTGCGCTGCTTAACGACATCACGTGACGTCCACCCACTTTCGCTAACTCCACCCAATGTGTCCACCCACTTCCAGCCAGCACGGTTCAGCGCGGTTGTAGTCGAAATGCAACTCCAACAGCCCCGCTCAGCTCGACTCAGCACGGCACGGCTCAGCCCGACTCAGCCGCGTTTGTAGTGGAAAAGCGGCATAATTGGTGGCTCTAAATTGACCGTAGGTGTGAATGTGAGTGTGAATGGTTGTTTGTCTCTCTGTTTCGACCCTGCAGTAACTTGGCGACTTGTCCAGGGTGTACCCCACCTCTCGCACATAGTCAGCTGGGATAGGCTCCAGCTTGCCTGCGACCGTGTACAAGATAAGCTGTTATGGATAATGGATGGATGGGTCTCTTTTAGTTGAAAACATTTGTGTCAGTTTGAATTATACACCCAAGGACAATAGTGGTTAATAACAACAACAACAACATTTGTTGCGCCACGGGATTTTTATTTATAGAATGTATAGAAACGGCGTTGAAAAGCGCGCCATATTTTGCACCGTTTTTGCTGTCTGCTCCAGTAACTATCAAGAAATAATCACCGCAGTAGCGTCCCTACAGGATACATTTACCACTTTTAACATCATCCATGACTATGATGGACTGAAGCTGGTTCTAGAGGACTTGAGACGGACTCGTTTTGAATGACTACCATGTAGTTACTGTCCAGAACCAGAAATGAGTCAACACTCAACAGCGTCCATTCATTGTACATGTACTGACTGATTCTGAGTCCTGGTCTCCATGTTTTCACCACTGCATGTTCAGAGGTTAAAAAGAATAAAAATACATTTCTTGACTGACTCTCTTGTATCAACAACAGTTCTCACTTTGTTGGTAACATTTTATACAAGTTAAAGTTGGTCCTGGGGCGGCACGGTGGTGTAGTGTTTAGCGCTGTCGCCTCACAGCAAGAAGGTCCTGAGTTCGAGCCCCGGGGCCGGCGAGGGCCTTTCTGTGTGGAGTTTGCATGTTCTCCCCGTGTCTGCGTGGGTTTCCTCCGGGTGCTCCGGTTTCCCCCACAGTCCAAAGACATGCAGGTTAGGTTAACTGGTGACTCTAAATTGACTGTAGGTGTGAATGGTTCTCTATGTGTCAGCCCTGTGATGACTTGGCGACTTGTCCAGGGTGTACCCCGCCTTTCGCCCGTAGTCAGCTGGGATAGGCTCCAGCTCGCCTGCGACCCTGTAGAAGGATAAAGCGGCTAGAGATAATGAGATGAGATGAGATGAGAAGTTGGTCCTATGTTAGAAACAGAGTATTGGCGACTAATGTTCTGACATAATTGGCGCAGTGCCAAAAATGAATTTGGCATGGTGCCAGCCAATCAGTGAGGCATCATATTAAATTACCTATAGCTGTTTGGCAAATCCATTGTAAAAGTAGTGCCACTGTGATCCAAACATACACTTTAGACCTAGCTGAAACATCATGTACATCGTGGACATTTTGAAGGCTTTCTGCATGGAAAATGGACCATTTTGGGTTGCGCACACATGATTTCATGTCAGATTTACAGTAACGCCCCTTGGTCCAATTTCACTTTGGTTTGCATTTCCTGCATATGGAGGCTTGGTAGTGTAATGCAGCAGGTAGAACTCAAAATACATAATCTGAGCATCTGGTATGAAAATCTGGTGGACTGACATACACAATATATAAAAATAATAATAATAATAATAAGTAGTAGTAGTAGTAGTAACATTTCAAGAAATGTATTTGAAACTTTGTAGATTCTGAGAATAAAGTCTCAATAAAATTTCAAGAATTACATGATATTTTATATTTATATATATATATATAAATAAAGCATCAAAGCTGAAAGACAAAAGTAATAAAATTTCAAGAATCAAGACAACCTGCCAGTTTAGAGTCTTCCGGGGAAATGATTGAAAGTCATGTTTATTTATCATTTATGCAGTATGTCAAGACATGCAGGCTGCTAACACATAGTATATTTGTATTATTTATTTAATACATATGCATAAAGATATATGAAAACACACATCATCTAAAAGCAACACCTATCAACCTTATTTAAACATGTGATTAAATTAGAATAAATAAATTCAATTAGAATGCAATATACGAAATATGATGTACAATTGAACTAAGTGGAAAAACAGTACATGTCATGTGTCATATAAACAAACAAAGCATTACACTGTGTTCAAGTCAGGTGTAAAGTGACTAAGTGGCAATACATGTACTGTTAACGACTGTTAATTGGAAAGTGTGTCTGTTTTGAAGAAAGAACCCTTCAGACATAGAGGAACTTGCTTTTTTGTTGAAAAAAAAATCACAGGAAATGGTTCAGTTACATACCTATAGGAGACATTAAGAATAATCATCAAAATCATCAGTCCTGAAGAGTGGAAATTAATTTCATCTTAGTATCGTACATTTCTCTCTGACTTGCGTATGGTGTTCACCTTTTTTTTTTGGAGCGCCTGTATACAGTACATGTCTGCTCATTCATGCAATTTTCTAATGCAATCAGCCCTTTGGGGGCGGCACGGTGGTGTAGTGGTTAGCGCTGTCGCCTAACAGCAAGAAGGTCCGGGTTCGAGCCCTGTGGCCGGCGAGGGCCTTTCTATGCGGAGTTTGCATGTTCTCCCCATGTCTGCGTGGGTTTCCTCCGGGTGCTCCGGTTTCCCCCACAGTCCAAAGACATGCAGGTTAGGTTAACTGGTGACTCTAAGGCCAAGTTTACATTAGACCGTATCTGTCTCGTTTTCTTCGCGGATGCACTGTCTGTTTACATTAAACCGCCTGGAAACGCCGGGAAACGGGAATCCGCCAGGATCCACGTATTCAATCCAGATCGTGTCAGCTCCGGTGCTGTGTAAACATTGAGATACGCGGATACGCTGTGCTGAGCTCTAGCTGGCGTCGTCATTGGACAACGTCACTGTGACATCCACCTTCCTGATTTGCTGGCGTTGGTCATGTGACGCAACTGCTGAAAAACGGCGCGGACTTCTGCCTTGTATCACCTTTCATTAAAGAGTATAAAAGTATGAAAATACTGCAAATACTGATGCAAATACTGCCCATTGTGTAGTTATGATTGTCTTTAGGCTTGCCATCCTTCCACTTGCAAGTGGTAAGTGATATGCGCTGGGATCACACACACAGCGGCTCAGTCCCGAATCACAGCTTGTGCACTTCACTCGCGTGCTCTGTGAGCTGCGCAAGGCCGGAGTGCGCACCCTCCAGAGGGCACTCGCTGTTCAGGGCGGAGTGATTTGGAGCGCAGGATGCCTGCGGAGCCGAGCGTATCCGTGTATTGGTGTTGCTGTGTGCACGCAAATCGTGTATTGGTGTTGCTGTGTGCACACTAATCGTTTTAAAAACGTTAATCTGATGATCCGCTGATACGGTCTAATGTAAACATGGGCTAAATTGACCGTAGGTGTGAATGTGAGTGTGAATGGTTGTCTGTGTCTATGTGTCAGCCCTGTGATGACCTGGCGACTTGTCCAGGGTGTACCCCGCCTTTCGCCCGTAGCCAGCTGGGATAGGCTCCAGCTTGCCTGCGACCCTGTAGAACAGGATAAAGCGGCTAGAGATAATGAGATGAGATGAATCAGCCCTTCGGAAAAAAACATCACCTGGTCTTATTCAACTGTTCTATAATCGGTGAGCCTGTGCCCACTGTAGCCTCAGATTCCTGTTCTTGGCTGACAGAAGTGGAACCTGATGTGATCTTCTGCTGTTGTGGCCTATCCACCTCAAGTTTTGGTGCTTGAGATGCTTTTCAGTTGTAAAGAGTTACTGGAATTACAGGAGAATTGAATAAATGAGTAGGTGTGTTGAGGTTGTCACCACTTCGCTCCTTTGAAGGACGGCCCCAGTCTAAAGACGGATTTCGTCTAAAGATACACTTAGGCCCTGTCCACACGGCAACTGATTCAGGTGAATCCGATACAATTGTTTATCATTTCGGACTGGCGTCCACACGGCACTGGCGTTTTGGGTGCCCCAAAACGAAATCTTTTGAGAACGGGTTCCAGAGTGGAAAGATCTGGCAACGGCACCGTTGCGAAGTCGTCTGGATGAGTAGAACGGATTTGTTTACGATGACGTCACAACCACATGTGCTTCACGCCGGGTAGAAGTGTAACGAACTCGATGCGAGTTGTCAACAAATCCTATAACTTGGTTCATGAAACGCGCTTACAAAATATTTTCACTGTGAATATTTATTGTGTAATGGTGCAAAGTGAGAGAGAGAGAGAGAGAGAGAGAGAGAGAGAGAGAGAGAGAGAGAATAGCCCTTAGGGCAGAGTCAATCCCGCCAGCAAAAATAGGGAAAAAAAGGAGCGATCTCACCTCTTCAGATGTTGCTTTAAGTCCTACAATACATTCCTCAAAAAGGGCGTAGAAGAACAAATTAATCCATCAACGTGTAGCATTCAATTTATTCCGGACCATTAAAGACGCCGCCTTCCGCATAGAATCATACGTCATCCTCGCCGCCATATTGGATGGGTCAAAGCGGAGAATAAAGATGCCTCATTCATGTGCTGCGTTTAACTGTACCAACAGGTTTGCTGTCCAAACGAGATCACATGGGATTACCTTTCACAGGTGAGACTGGAAAAATACTTTTCATTGTATTTGGTCATTATAATGTAATTTTACGAACAGATTTTTCTGACTTTGTGGCTAATATGAAGTCTCGCGCATAATAGTTTATGCGCATGCGTCCTTACTTCTTCTATTGTTCTGGTGTCTCCGAAGGGACCATCTTACAGCGCCCCTAGAGGTGTGGCATGTGTATTGCATCGTTTTCAGCAAGCATTGCGTTGCCATATGTACCTGATATTTTACTGATCCGTTGCCCATGTGGATGCGATATTTTTTTTAATAACATCTCGTTGCCATTGTCGTGTGGATGTAGCCTTAGAAGATGGCTCTGGATACTTACAGTTTTGCTCTAATGGCTGAGGACTACAATTACCATGACAACTTCAGGACTGTAGTTGTCATGAACAGTTTTGCACTCAAGTCTCCATCAATGAACAGTTGCTAATGTCAACAAAATAGACTATGTTAAAACTATAATGAATTTCCTGGTTATACAATTGCACGATTTGGCCATATCGGACACAGTTATAGAACTGAGTTATTTATAATCACCCTATATGTTATCACTCAGATGAGGATAAGTTCCCTTTTGAGTCTCGTTCCTCTCAAGGTTTCTTCTTCATGATTTTTCAGGGAGTTTTTCCTTGCCACTGTCACCTCAGGCTTGCTCATTAGGGATAAATTTATTAGCTCATATGTTTAAAATCTTAATTTTTCTGTAAAGCTGCTTTGTGACAATGTCTGTTGTTAAAAGCGCTATACAAATAAATTGACAACTAATAAAGTGGTTGGTGAGTCTGGATAATGTTATGAGTTTAATTGACTGTTCAACTGTACGTCGAATTGAATGGGTTAAATTTATAATTTATATCTCTTATAAACAAGTAGACTTTATCAACTCAAATCCCACTCTAATTTTATAAAGTGCAACTATGGAAATTTGATATGAAACATCTGTTCATATTAAATATCAGCCATTAGGCAGAAAATCCTAATGGTTCCAATAAATAAAAATACACATTTGCTTAATGAGCCAGAAATGTGAATAGTAATAGAAAATGGCTTCAGACCTGCCAGTCAACTGTTGCCTTTCTGTATGGCATTTTCATGTTGTCCTTGCGTCTATGTGGGTTTCCTCCAGGTGCTCTGGTTTTCTCCAACAGTCCAGAGATATGTTGATTAGGTCAACTGGCTACTCTAAATTGCCCATTGGTGTGAATGTGAGTGTGAATGGTTGCTAGTCTCTGTGTTAGCCCCAAGACTGACTGGCAAACTGTCCAGGGTGTACCCTGCCTCTCGTCTCAGAAGGATTTAAAAGTTGGTTGGTTGGTTGGTTGGTTCATTAAGCATTCAGTGGGTTCATTCAGTCAAAGCAGATGAGACCTCCTTATTTGACTTTTTGTCTCCTGTCACTTCATTGAACAATTCATTGTCTTGCCCTTACACATAATGTACCTAAAGGAAACCACTAAGTGGCATTGTGTTCAATCAGTGCTCCAATTGACCAGATTTACAGATGAAAAGCTTTTAGTGCTGCCATAAGAACATATTTGCATAATTAAAGATCATCTCACTGAGTTAAGGAACTAGTGTGTGACAGAACCTGAACTCTGATAGATACTTGCACAGCAGCTCACCTCTATTATATGTTATTATACATACAGCACACTTTTTCAGTGGAATAAAAACGTGTTCTATTCCCTTCTAGTGGGTTTCATTCATTTGGTTTGATAGCATGCAGTATTGTTAGCATATCACTTATCCTACATGTATTACGTCGCTCTACCCAATGGAGAATGAGCATTGAATATGGTTTATGATATTGCATGGTTGTCAAGACATGATGTCACATGTCGGAGACATAAAACTTCCACGCTAGCGAACGACTGTGACAATTTGTAAGCAAACATGGCCGCAAGGTTTGCTTCGTTAAATACAAAAGCTTTTGAGAGAATTTTGAAAGAGAAAGACACAATGAACACCTGAAAGGAATGTGTATGTATAATGATAATAATAATATTGGCTGGCTTTTTTTGCGGTATATCAGATGTATTCCATTCAGCTAGCATGATACTGGACGAGTCGTTGACTCATTCACTATCATGCTAGCTGAATATAGACCACTCAACGCCAGCCAATATTATTTAAGTATGACAGCCACTGCCAAAATCTTTCTGTATTTAAAATGTGCAGTTAAAACTTTTTACATGTGCGATAATTTTTTAAAATTTCATTTGCATTTCGATATCAGTGCTAATTTAGTTGGCTTGAAAACTATGATGAAAAAAATGTTCCTTTAGTGACCTGAAGTTAAAACCTGTTGTTAACCTAACCACATGTCTTTGGGGGAAACCAGAACACCCAGAGGAAACCCACACAGACAAGAGGAGAATATGCAAACTCCACACAGACAAACACCCTGCCATGCTGAGAGTAAATCAATATACAACAGTCACTTATGACTTATGACACTCGTTAATTTGTCAGCTGAGCTAGCTAAGAAGAAGAAGAAGCCTTTATTTGTCACATGTTCACTCAAGCACAGACTTAAGCACACAGTGAAATTTCTCCTCTGCATTTAACTCATCTGAAGCAGTGAGCACACACACATATCCAGAGCAGTGGGCAGCTATGCTACAGCACCTGGGGAACAGTTGGGGGTTAGGTGCCTTGTTCAAGGGCACTTTAGCCCAACCTCAGGTTAAAGGGGAACTGAAAACATTTTTTTTAATTATCAAAATTCTATTTATCTAATTTTATAAAATGTAGGAATGCATTTCTGACAGCTATTTTGTCACTGCTAGAGCAAGTTATGAGTGTTTGAAATGTGCTATGTAATAGATCAGTCCATATGTCAAAAGCAATGGCCGTAAACGAGATTCGTTGAGACCTGTGCGAGACATCATAGGACGGAAGTAAAACATACAGCGAAAATCAAAGTGACCAACATCTGCCAATGCTGTCAAAAGACACATGCGCCCTCCTTTGAATGCTGATGTAATCAAGCCGGAAGTTTTCCCTGTGTCCGAAATCGCTCCCTACTCACTATATAGATAGTTTTCACATGACATCACAGAGTCGGGGATTCCCTAGTGGCGGCCATCTTGCGGGTCAAGCTTACCATACGGGTCACTGAGCACAGATTGTAACGTGCGAGTACAAAGTCTTCAAAAGAACCCAAGCAGGCTATTTAAAGCTAGCAATGGTGCACACCTGTTGTATTCACGGCTGTCGTAATGGGTCAGATGATGACGTCAAGTGGAGCTTTTATGGAATTCCCACTGTACGGGAGCACGAAGGCGAGCAAACAAAGAAACTCAGCATACAAAGGAGAAATCTATGGCTTGCAAGAATCAACCGCAAGGATTATCAGCCTTCCAAACACAGCAAAGTCTGCTCCGATCATTTTATAAGTGGTAAGTTGTTTAAATAAACAATCAATTGTGTTTAACTTTGTTTTTGGAAACCAAAACATCGTGTAAACAATCTCTGGAGGATGCCTAACTGTAATACCACTAATGGATGTAAAATTTGTCTTAAATCAACTCGATATTATACACACACATATATTTATATGCAGTGTTGAGAGCTCTAAGATTCCAATGTTTATATACCTTGGCTGTAATTAGGACACGACTGTCACTTGGTTATATATGGTGGACTTCACGGACCCAGCCACAGACAAAATAATTGTATGACTCCAGCGACTTGTATGCTTTGAGGTCATCAAGTGTGTAGGCACTTTTACTATTCACGAAATAGTTCACAATATCAGGGTACAATATGGATGGCAGCCCTGCATAGTCACTTGAAAATGCATCTTTGTCCACTTCGTAGGGGTCAATTCCCCCAATCAAGGCCAGTTTGGCTGCATACCGTTGTCGTGAGATGTCGTCCAATGTATCCATATACTTCCGTTTGCTTGATTTTGCCGACATTGATCTTTATTTTAGAAAACTGACTATATAACTTTATAAATTCGTCCGAGATAATGTAGCTGGTAATAGCGATGGTCCGTTTTGTTAGCCCCACAAGATGGCGGCTGGAGGGCGTTCCCTGGAATGCCGTGACGTCAGTGAAAACTATCTATAGGGCACTATATAGTGTGGATGCCATTTTGTAGTGCTGTCTGAAAGCTTAGTGAGGATTATGTGGGAAATACGCTCCGGTATAATATGTATTTATCACAAAAATACATGCATGTATTTATTATTTTGAAAACCCACCAGCCGCCTGATCTGGCATGTTTTAATTGTGCGACAGTAATTACGTAAATACCAGCGCAACAGACTAGTCCTTATCCTGTCATCTTTCCAACTCTTCTCTACTCCACATTGGTTCAAAGTCGTATGGAATAATCTCCATCACTGATGAAGCTGGCAAATCTCGAAATTAATCTAAATTGCAATGATATGGCGATCTGGCTGCTGTGTAAACAGTTTTCAAAATGGTGGCACTGACACTTCACATTTGAAGTCTCGCACAAGTCTCATGAAGATCGCGTGGATAAGTGACACCTGCCATGGACCAAATGAACTACATTCAACATACCGTAGCTAAAAACCTAAAAGGCTGATAAGTGTAATATAATATGCCAGTATGAGTCACGATATAAGGTTAATAAAACCAAAAACATAATTGAATAACGCGTTAATTAAGAAACAAAGCAAGTTTAAAAATGACTTCAGTTCCCCTATAAGTCTGCCCCATGTTAACCTAACCACATGTCTTTGGGGGAAACCAGAACACCCAGAGGAAACCCACACAGACAAGAGGAGAATATGCAAACTCCACACAGACAGACCCCCGTCGGCCACTGGGCTCAAACCCAGAACCTTGTTGCTGTGAAGTGACAGTGCTAACCACTACACCACCGTGCCGCCCCAGCTAGGGTGCATTTGATTTTCTAGTAAGTTGCTGGAAACATTCAACAGATTTTCCCACAATGTACAGTTTTTAACAATAAAATGCTGCAGAAAAAAAAAATTAAACAGTACCTTACTGTTAAAATAAAACAATACAGAAAATTCACAAAGAAGCAACATAACAGAGAAGCACCACCAGGCGGCAAGGTGGTGTAGTGGTTAGCATGGTCGCCTGACAGCAAGGAGGTTCTGGGTTTGCGACCGGCGAGGGCCTTTCTATGTGGAGTTTGCATGTTCTCCCCATGTCTGCGTGGGTTTCCTCCAGGTGCTCCGGTTTCCCCCACAATCCAAAGACATGCAGTTAGGTTGACGTGGGGCAGCCTTGGGCTGAGGTGCCCGGGCAAGGTACCGAACCCCTGACTGCTCCCCGAGCACTCTGGGCTGCCCGCTACTCTGGGTGTGTGTGCGTGTGTTCACTGCTTCAGATGGGTTAAATGCAGACGATGAATTTCACTGTGCTTGAAGTGTGCATGTGACGAATAAAGGTTTCTTCTTCTCTATTTCAGACAAAAGACCTTCATCAGCTGAATTCAGTCACTGATGTTAATAAAAACAAAAATGCAATTTTTAAAACACGAATGCCATGCTATCATACATATACACACTAGTGTATGGTCTAAAAAATATTTGCAGCAAAACCTCACTCCAGCATTAGCACTTTTATGACTTCTTTATGAGTGTGTGTTTAATAGCACAGCTGCAAACGCAATTCAGGAACAATTATCAGCACTCCCATGACATATTTGTTAATGGAGTCTGTTTAACCTGATATAAGTGATATACGAGTGAAAAATCATCCATGAAATATAAATGCAACAATTTAGCTCACAGATCCATTAATTGTTTTTCGGGTTACAACTGGTACCCTGGTGGATTGATTCGGTTTGTTTGATGATGCTGTGCAGTGCCTGTTTGTGTGTTCAGTCATCTAGATGGATGTGACCAATTCATTTTAAAACCCCAGAGACAGTGGTCAGAATGCACACGACCCCCCCCGCTGCCTGTTTCTCACCGAGAGCCAGATGTGATAAGGTCAGACGCAGCCTTGTGCTCCGACTGCTGGGGTTAATGATGACTGATGTCCGAAAGCTTAAGGAGCATTTCACCCTGTCATATCCCCACACCATGCTCACATGCAATTATGCTCAACATGCTAATAGCAGTGATCATTTAGGATTGGAAGGACAATCATTCTTGCTTTTTTGCGCTTGCTGATGAAGGATGGCGAAGATCCACTAATAATTCAGTTCAGTGGTTTCAGGCTGGAAGTGCAAATGAGGGGAAATCAAGCCCCATATTATTAGCATATATTTCTGTACCTGTCTGCTGCACCAGTGCGTCTGTCTCACAGCAATTACCACCACTTAATGCCTGATATTCCAGACACTAACTGATCTTACTGCTTAATTTTCAAACAGTACACTTATTGATTGATTTTATTTCTAGCCATTAATGAATGGCTTAATTATATTCCCTCTCACAATAAAAATACAAAAGACATATAGTGCCTTTTTGATGCAAAATATACACTGCCAGTCAGCAAAATGTTTTGTATTCTTATTTCTACTATTTCGTATTATTTTAGAAGACTAATATTATTTTAGAAGACACGAACAGTATGACATTAAATGTATGGAATTATGCATTTTCCCCAAAAAAAATTGGTAAACAAATGAAACTATATGTTTATTTTGAATTATTAACAGCATTCCCGGGGCGGCACGGTGGTGTAGTGGTTAGCGCCGTCGCCTCACAGCAAGAAGGTCTGGGTTCGCGGCCGGCGAGGGCCTTTCTCTGTGGAGTTTGCATGTTCTCCCCGTGTCCGCGTGGGTTTCCTCCGGGTGCTCCGGTTTCCCCACAGTCCAAAGACATGCAGGTTAGGTTAACTGGTGACTCTAATGGCCCTTTTCCACTACCCTTTTTCAGCTCACTTCAGCTCACTTCAGCCCGACACGGCTCGCGTTTCGACTACCAAAAACCGGCACGACTCAGCTCGTTTCAGCCCTGCTTAGCCCCTAAAACTCGCACCGTTCTGGGGTAGGGCTGAAGCGAGCCAAACCGTGCTGACTGAGGTTGGGGGCGTGAGCAGACACTCCCCTGTGCACTGATTGGTGAGGAGGCGTGTCCTCACATGCCCACACACGCCCCGCGAGCGCGCTGGGATCTGTAAACACCGCAAACCCGGAAGGAGAAGAATTACGAGAATTTCTGAAGCCTTATGCGCCTCGCCTCATCTATACGCTCTTGCCAGTATCTGTCCGCGTTGTCGGTGACAACAAGCCACAGCACCAAGACCAGCCACACTAACGACTCCATGTCCTCCATGTTTATTGTTTACTATCCGGGTCGTGAGACTACCGCTTAAAAGATCACTGAATCAGTGACATACAGAGCATCGTGGACGAGTTCGCGGAGCGCAAGGCTCGTCGTATGCCCTTCAAATAATGCGCGCAGTAGGCTATTGATGTTTTATTATGAGCCATGTACAGTATGTCACCTAATGTTTTTTTGTTTCTGAGTTACATGTTCGTTTGAAGGACTTAATGTACAAAATAACATAGTTGCACCCCGTAGTGTTGAAATTGGTAAACACAGTGCATTCAGTGAGGTTTGCACCGCCCTCCTTTTATTTCTGACTCTTCCTGTCACCACTCTGAGCGCTCATTCGTATGCCCTTCAAATAATGTGCGCAGTATAGGCTATTGATGTTTTATTATGAGCCATGTACAGTATCCTAATGTTTTTTGTTTCTGAGTTACATGTTCGTTTGAAGGACTTGATGTACTAAATAACATAGTTGCACCCGGTAGTGTTGAAATTGGTAAACACCGCAGTTGCGGACATTTTGTAGCCTAAAACGATGTTATGATAAGCTTTAATAAAGGGCCCGGTCATTTGCCCCGCCCCCGGCCCGACTCTGACTTGTTCCGCCACTGTCACTGATGTCACTGTTTGCGCTGCTTAACGACATCACGTGAGGTCCACCCACTTTCGCTAACTCCACCCAATGTGTCCACCCACTTCCAGCCAGCACGGTTCAGCGCGGTTGTAGTCGAAATGCAACTCCAACAGCCCTGCTCAGCTCGACTCGGCACGGCACGGCTCAGCCGCGTTTGTAGTGGAAAAGCGGCATAAATTGACCGTAGGTGTGAATGTGAGTGTGACTGGTTGTCTGTGTCTATGTGTCAGTCCTGTGATGACCTGGCGACTTGTCCAGGGTGTACCCCGCCTTTCGCCCGTAGTCAGCTGGGATAGGCTCCAGCTTGCCTGCGACCCTGTAGAACAGGATAAAGCGGCTAGAGATAATGAGATGAGATGAACAGCATTCCCGATGATACTTTGCATTCTGTTAGTATCTTCTTAATTTTCTTCACAAGAAAACTTTTAATGATATGTATTGCTTTTAAAATATATTTTGTTTCTAGTGGCGAACCGTTACTATTAGAACTGGGACTTGAGCTCAGCCAAAACTTAGCCAGACACCAAAAAAGCAACAGAGCAAAGGATTTTGTAAGGGATTAGCATCAGGTCGCTCCGCTGTGTGTCGTTGTCGATGTTGATTTTAAAAATAACTAAGTAAATTACACAGGGAGTGAAAAACACTGTAGCGAGTGTGTGTAACTGACTATAACCAGTCAGATACTCTAATAATAACTAAAAGTCTCTGTGTGGCTAATACATAATGCAGAGGAGACGAAGAGTTAATCTGTCAGCATTTATTCTGGAAAACACTCACTACGTTTACATGCACATAGAGAGAATCGAATTTCTGCCGTTGCTCGACTGAAATCGAAGTTCAAAATGCCACCTTAATTCGGCTGAAATTGAACCGAACTTGATTTCTCGGAATCGAGCTACACGACCTAGTTTATGCGATTTCTGCCGAGCTACTTTGTGCATGTATACCCTATCGAGCTAGTAATCGAGCTACTTCCGGAAGTGACGAGTGACGAGACCACAAGCGGGAAACACAACAGCCTCGGTCGGCATGACAACAGTAGTAGCGAGCAGCAGAAGAGGTCAGGAGGAACAAACGAAGAAGAGAAAATGGCGATGTAGAGCTCTCTGAAGTGTGGGTGGAGCACAGAGGACGGCAGGACAATGCTTCTGGTACTAATAGGCTTTTTATTGTCAGACTTTTCAGTTTAACAGCCTACTTTTATTCTTGAGAGAAAAACACACACACACACACACACACGCGTGCGCTGTGTTCAAGTCCCGGGATGAGCTGTCCCCTCTGCCTCCTTAAATAGGGCGCAGTTACTGGGAAGACACACAAACACAGGTTAATTACCGTCAGGTGAAGTGATTCTGCCATTCACCTTCCCTGGCTCCGCCCTCCTGTCACAGACCGGCGCTTGACCACGCCCCCACTGCCACAGGCAAGCAGAAACGTGCACTTCTGGAGCAATGAGGAGACAGAGTTCATGCTCATTCAGCTTAAGGAGTTGAATATATTAAAATTCATGGACGGGAGAAAAACGCGCAATGGAGAACACGGAACTGATAACTTTGTTTACACTCTTGAATAGCTCTTCTTCATGACGACAACCGGAAGTGTACCAACACGATGGGGCGTGTTGCGCCACCTGTGGCTCGGGTGCACAATGCACCTCACACAATAGCCCGATTTCATTGTGTGCATGTAGGATTGGATTTCTCTGGCACCCTGCTGGGACCTTCAGCTCGATTACCGACAGCAGCTCGATTTGGATGTGCATGTAAACATAGTCACTGAAAGACAGAGCTATGAACACACGGAGACAGGGGAAAGCATTCTGACATCCCAACAACATAATACACCAGTTAGCACGCAGCCAAATGATTCCTCAGATAAACACTCGATGTTTCATATGGAATTTTACAACGCTAATTTACATATTTGATCCGATACAAGCAGCAGGTGTGTCAAAACATTCTTACATCAAAAAATAAACATTATATCTTGGGAAAATAAAAAATATATATACTGTATTAATGAACATTGTCCATGTAGGATTCACGAAGCCAGTTTACCCCTTTCCAGACATCCCAAGCACAATAATGTCCACAGGGGTGTGACACTAATTAACGCCACATCAAAAACAATAGTGGAACCATTAACAGAACCCAACAAATTAACTTATTTTACAATAGAGGGATTTGTGGAAGTTTACAAAAAACAACAACAACCCTTTATTCATATGAAATTGCTACATGTGCATGGAAGAAGAGTCTGGAGACAGAAATCTTAGGCTACATCCACACGACAACGGCAACAATTTTTTTTTTAAATATCGCATCCACATGGGCAACGGATCAGTAAAATATCAGGTTCATATGGCAACGCAACGCTTGCCGAAAACGATGCAATACACATGCCACACCACTACGTGCGCTGTAAGACGGTCCCATCGGAGACACCAGAACAATAGAAGTAGACGCATGCGCATAACTGCGCATGCGCACAGTGACTATCCCTGTCACTGTCACACGCACACACTTTCTCACTCCCTATCCTATGGATATAGTCCCTTTAAATCACGTGCTCGTTTTTTGAATGGAGACACCGAAAGAGGAATGAACGGGGGTAGATGGAAGCCGGTACGCCAACATTCTGAGATCCTCCAGAATTCTTTAATGGTCCGGGAATAAATTGAATGCTACACATTGATGGATTACTTTGTTCTTCTACACCCTTTTTGAGGAATGTATTGTCGGACTTAAACCAACATCTGAAGAGGTGAGATCGCTCCTTTTTTTTCCCTATTTTTGCTGGCGGGATTGACTCTGCCCTAAGGGCTATTCTCTCACTCACTCTCTCTCTCTCTCACACTTTGCACCATTGCACAATAAATATTCACAGTGAAAATATTTTGTAAGTGCGTTTCATGAACCAAGTTATAGGATTTGTTGACAACTCGCATCAAGTTCGTTACACTTCTACCCGGCATGAAGCACATGTGGTTGTGACGTCATCGTAAACAAATCCGTTCTACTCATCCAGACGACTTCGCAACGGCTCCGTTGCCAGATTTTTTCACTCTGGAACCCGTTCTCAAAAGATTTCATTTTGGGGCACCCAAAACGCCGGTGCCGTGTGGACGCCAGGCCAAAACGATAAACAATTTTATCAGATTCACCTGAATCCGTTGCCGTGTGGACAGGGCCTTAGTTTCTCGGTTGTTAGCCTGTGCTACCTGATCTGGATAGCACTGGCTTGACCGCTTGATCAGCATTCGCCAACACTACTGATGAACAACTCGTGATTAAGCTCATGTTGGCCTTCGAGAACCTTTATCGAGAGGTGATAAATTTTTGGTCCCTCCCACTATAAATCAAAATCTGATTGGTTAATTCATCTGTCACTTCCTACATAAACATACACTACCATGGGCTTCTGTCCCGGCAATGAAGTCCTAACCAATGAGTGAGCCAGCTCCAAACTCTTCTCAGCCTAGAGACAACAAACAAAACAATCTCACTGGATAACTCGATTTTAATGTTTTCAGGACAGTAACCCTTTCATTTCTTGAAGCAAATTTGATAGAAAATGAGGCCAAATTAGAATTAGAATGGAATAATTATCATGAAATTATGAAAAATTAAAGAATGAATGAAATTAAATATAATATTTGAAATGCTGATATGTTCGTGCCTTCTCAGAAGGCCTAGAAGACCTTGATGGTTCTGCTCTGTTTGTTTCAAAAACAAATTTACACATAGCCCTTAACTTCAATGTTTACAGTTATATTACATTTTACAGTCTTCGAAGCAAATTTCAAACATAAGCCTTTATTAAAATGTTTTGAAAATCAGTGAATAATATAATATATATTCAATCTTGTGTCCAAAATTTTAATTGGTATCATATAATCTGGGAGCCTCTGCTAAATATCTGCTAAATCTGTTGTAGAATATATTTTTGAAGATTCCATATTATTTGTCAGCACATGCATTCACACATTGCAGCTTGAAATCACTGACTAGATGTCAGGCTTCATTACACATTTTAAACGCTCATCCCATGAGGCCACGTGTGCCATCGGGTTTCAAACTGAGGATCTAGTTGCAAAGATTTGTCTAAACAGCTCCCAAAAAGCCCTGCTAATTCCCCCATCAATGTCATCGCTGACAGAGGATGTGGTCTAGGAAAAGGGAAAAGACAGTCAGCACACAAAAATCATCCTTTCTTCTACCTGATTTAGCGCATTTAAGCCCAATGAATCCCTAATTAATTCTCTTTACTGCCTCCATTGGGCAGATTGATGTGTCTCCTTGAGAGCTGTTGTGTAGGACATAAAGCAGTGATGGGTTCCTCTCGCTCTCTGTCAGAATATTGTCTTCAGTATCAGTCCCTGTCCTCTTACTCCCCAGCACCGAAGCATCTTCAGAACTGGTGCAGAGCAAAGCATTATTTGCGAGGAGAGGAAAAGAAACTGTCTGAGCTGGAACACAACAAGCTGTGCGTGATCTCTGGATGCTTTATTTCCGAAGGCAGAAATATTCATTGCCAAGATTTTGTATTGGACAAATTTGACCAACACTGGTACGGTAGTTTGAGACTGGAGAATAATTTTACCAGCACTGGTAAATAAAAATGAAGATGAGCTTTATTCACGGCCGTGGAAATTGAGGGTGCTGCAACACCCCTGATCTTTCTTTTTTATCCATTTGTTAAATCTGACGCCAATAGTAATTTCTGGGTCCAAATGCTGTTTCAGGGTTGCCAATTGAGAGATTTTGTCACTAGATCTGATGAATTTTTGACCCCTTTAGCAACTTTAATTAAAAAAAAAAGCCTAGTGACAAATCTAGCAACTTTTACAGCATGTCAGTGACTGTGTTGAACTTGTTTCAGTTCTCCATCTCACATCACAGCCACTGTTATGAGTTTAGAAATCAGATTTCAAAAACAGACTTACTATCAGTGTGTAACGCCTGACTTGCACTTGCGACCAATCACTGATAACCATGAAACACCCCCTCCCATGACCAATCACTGATCACCACTCTTTGTTCCACCCCCATGCTTTGTTTTTCATTTTAAACTCTCCATTTGAAGATATTACATTTGATAATTACATCCTCAAATCAGAAAAAGTTGGGATGATATGGAAAATGCAAATAAAAAAAGAAAGCAGTGATTTCTAAACTTACTTTGACTTGTATTTCATCACAGACAGGATGAACCCAAGATATTTCATGTTTTGTCTGGGCAGCTTCATTTTATTTGTTAAAATACATCCATTCCTGTGTTTCAGACCTTTAACACATTCCAAAAAAAAGTTGGGATGGGGGTAATTTAGGGCTAGTAATGAGTTAAAACAATGATGTGATTTGAAACATGTGGTGCCGACAGGTGATTGTAGTCATGATTTGGTACAAAATCCAGGAAAGGCCTACTCTTTGAGGAGCAAAGATGGGCTGAGGATCTCCAGTTTGTCAACAAATGTATGAGAAAATTATTGACATGTTTAAAAACAATTTTCCTCAAAGAAAGATATGAAGGGATTTGGATATTTCAACCTCTACGGTGCATAATCTCATTAAACATGTCAAGGAATCTGAAGGAATTTCAGTGTGTCAAGGGCAAGGGCACAAGCCTAAGCTGAACACCTGTGATCTCTGATCCCTCAGATGGCACGGCATCAAGAACCGTCATTCACCTATAGCTGATATACAGTGGGGCAAAAAAGTATTTAGTCAGCCACCAACTGTGCACGTTCTCTCACTTAAAAAGATGAGAGAGGCCTGTAATTTTCATCATAGGTACACTTCAACTATGAGAGACAAAATGGGGGGAAAGAATCCAGGAAATCACATTGTAGGATTTTTAATGAATTAATTGGTAAATTCCTTAGTAAAATAAGTATTTGGTCACCTACAAACAAGCAAGATTTCTGGCTCTCACAGACCTGTAACAACTTCTTTAAGAGGCTCCTCTGTCCTCCACTCGTTACCTGTATTAATGGCACCTGTTTGAACTCGTTATCAGTATAAAAGACACCTGTCCACAACCTCAGTCACACTCCAAACTCCACTATGGCCAAGACCAAAGAGCTGTCAAAGGACATCAGAAACAAAATTGTAGACCTGCACCAGGCTGGGAAGACTGAATCTGCAATAGGTAAGCAGCTTGGTGTGAAGAAATCAACTGTGGGAGCAATTATTAGAAAATGGAAGACATACAAGACCACTGATAATCTCCCTCGATCTGGGGCTCCACGCAAGATCTCACCCCATGGGGTCAAAATGATCACAAGAACGGCAAGCAAAAATCCCAGAACCACACGGGGGGACCTAGTGAATGACCTGCAGAGAGCTGGGACCAAAGTAACAAAGGCTACCATCAGTAACACACTATGCCACCAGGGACTCAAATCCTACAGTGCCAGACGTGTCCCCCTGCTTAAGCCAGTACATGTCCAGGCCCATCTGAAATTTGCTAGAGAGCATTTGGATGATCCAGAAGAGGATTGGGAGAATGTCACATGGTCAGATGAAACCAAAATAGAACTTTTTGGTAAAAACTCAACTTGTTGTGTTTGGAGGAGAAAGAATGCTGAGTTGCATCCAAAGAACACCATACCTACTGTGAAGCATGGGGGTGGAAACATCATGCTTTGGGGCTGTTTTTCTGCAAAGGGACCAGGACGACTGATCCGTGTAAAGGAAAAAATGAATGGGGCCATGTATCGTGAGATTTTGAGTGAAAACCTCCTTCCATCAGCAAGGGCATTGAAGATGAAATGTGGCTGGGTCTTTCAGCATGACAATGATCCCAAACACACCGCCCGGGCAACGAAGGCATGGCTTCGTAAGAAGCATTTCAAGGTCCTGGAGTGGCCTAGCCAGTCTCCAGATCTCAACCCCATAGAAAATCTTTGGAGGGAGTTGAAAGTCCGTGTTGCCCAGTGACAGCCCCAAAACATCACTGCTCTAGAGGAGATCTGCATGGAGGAATGGGCCAAAATACCAGCAACGGTGTGTGAAAACCTTGTGAAGACTTACAGAAAATGTTTGACCTCTGTCATTGCCAACAAAGGGTATATAACAAAGTATTGAGATGAACTTTTGTTATTGACCAAATACTTATTTTCCACCATAATTTGCAAATAAATTCTTTAAAAATCAGACAATGTGATTTTCTGGATTTTTTTTCTCATTTTGTCTCTCATAGTTGAGGTATACCCATGATGAAAATTACAGGCCTCTCTCATCTTTTTAAGTGGGAGAACTTGCACAATTGGTGACTGACTAAATACTTTTTTGCCCCACTATAACTACATGGGCTTGGGATTACTTTGGCAAACCTTTGTCAAGCATGACAATACAGAGTTACATCCACAAATGCCAGTTAAAACTTTACTGTACAAAAAGGAAGCCTTATGTTAACTGTGTCCAGAAGTGTCGTCGACTTCTCTCGGCTTGGAGGCATCTGGGATGGACCATCACACAGTGGAAACACAGTGTGTTGTTATTGTGGTCAGATGAATCAGTATTCCAGGTCTTTTTTTGTAAGAACTGATGCCATGTGCTCTGGACCAAAGGCAAAAAGGACCATCCAGACTGTTATCAGCAACAAGTCCAAAAGTCAGGGTCTGTCATGGTATGGGGTTGTGTCAGTGCCCTTAGTAGAGGTAGCTTACACTTCTGTGATGGAGCATTAATGCAGAAAAGTACATTGAGATTTTGGAGCAACATAATGCTACCTTCAAGACGACATCTTTTCCAGGGAGATTTCAACAAGATAATGCAAAACTACATTCTGCTCACATTACAAAGGCATGGCTGTGGAAGAAGAGGCTGTCTGTCCTGTCTATCCCCAAGAGAGAATGTGTGGTGAATTTTGAAATAAAAAATATGACAACTACGACCCTGTACTGTTGCACACTATGGCAGCGGGGGCATGGTCAAGCATCGGTCTGTGAACAGAGGGCAGAGTCAGGGAAGGTATGTGGCAGAATCACTACACCTGATGTCAATTAACGTGTGTTTGTGTGTCTTCCCCAGTGACCACACCCTATAAAAGGAGAGAGAGAGAGAGAGAGAGAGAGAGCAGAGGAAGGGAGCTCTCTCCCCAACCAGACTACTTGTGTATGTGCACGTGTGCGTGCATGTGTGGCTGGGAGAGTGAAAAGTAGTCACTGAAAAGTGCAAATTAAAGAGCTTTTGGAACTCAGTTCTGGCCTGCTGTACTTCTGTGCTCCACCCACCTGCTCTCATTCGTACAGTGGTGCCGAAACCCGGGACCAGAGCACAGAGGAGAACAGCCCCATGGAGTCCTCCCCCTTCAAGGACCTGATCCATGCCCTCACCACGGCCCAACAGAGCCAGCACCAGGTGCTGGTCGCCCTCCGGAAGGAGCAGGAGCAAAGGTTTGAGGCCCTGGTGCTGGCGCAGCAGGAATTGTCAGGCATTCCGGCACGTCCTCGCGTCGGTGGGGTCCACCACCTCCACTGCCGCGGGCCCTCCCCACCTCACCCTAATGAAGATGGGTCCGCACGACGACCCCGAGGCCTTCCTCGCGCTCTTTGAGCAGGCAGCAGAGGCCTGGGGCTGGCCGGTGAAACAGCGCACGGCGTGCCTCCTCCTCCTGCTAATGGGCTACGCAGACCTCTGCCGGGCCATCCTCCAGCGTGTGGGGTGCACCCCGGAACAACAACGACAGCGCTTCTGTGCTCTGTGACTAGAGGAGGTCGGTTGGCCGTTTGCGTTTGGCCAGCAACTCCGGGACACCTGCCGGCGGTGGCTGAGGGCTGACAACCGTGACGCCGAGGGACTCGTCGATCTGGTGGTACTGGAACAGTTCATCGCCCGACTTCCCGAAGGAACCGCGGAGTGGGTCCAGTGCCATCGCCCAGCATAGCTGGATCAGGCCATCAGGCTGGCGGAGGACCATTTGGCAGCTGCTCCGATGGCAGGACAGCATGTCTCCTCCCCTCTCCTCTCTCTCCCCCTCCCCTTCTGTTCCTCGTCCTCGCCCTGTTCCCCCACCACGGAGGCGGGGGCTGGCTCCACCCCAGCCAGCCTGCCGCACCCGCGGTGCCCTCCCGTTTCCCACTTCCATGTCTGTCTCCCCCCCCCCCAGGTGAGTGAGCTCCAGAACGCCGGTGCAGAGAGAGAGCCTGGGTCAGTTTGCTGGCGCTGCGGGGAGCCGGGGCACCTCCAGCATCAGTGTTCGGCAATGGAGGTGGGCGCGGTGGTCTGGATCCCCGATGTGCCAGGGACCACCCTCGATCGGGCTGGAGCATATCGCATACTGGTGAGTATCCAAGGGGATATGTATCAGGCTTTGGTGGACTCCGGCTGTAATCAGACCTCAATCCACCAAAGCCTGGTGCAAGACAAGGCATTGGGGAGAGCACAATTGGTGAAGGTGTTGTGTGTGCACGGGGATGTTCACAACTACCCTTTAGTGTAGGTCCACATTCTATTTCGAAAGGAGAAATTTAGTGTAAAGGCGGCGGTTAATCCTCGCCTTACCCACTCGATAATTTTGGGGACTGATTGGCCGGGATTTCGGGAATTAATGGCTCATTTAGTGAAGAGTGGGGCCTGCCATAGTTCAGCAGGGGGAGGTCCCACTGTGGCATTGGCAGGAGCAGCTGTCACAGAGCCGTCTACATCATCACCATGTCAGAGTGAGGAGCAGCAGGCTCCTCCTCCCTCTCTTGGGGAATCCCTCGCGGATTTCCCATTAGAGCAGTCGCGAGATGAGACTCTGCGGCATGCGTTTGACCAAGTGAGAGTAGTCAATGGTCAAACACTCCAGCCAAACGCCACCCCGTCCTTCCCCTATTTTTCCATTATGAAGGATAGATTATACCAAGTGACGCAGGACACTCAGACTAAGGAGCCGATACCACAGCTTTTGATCCCAAAGAGCTGCCGGGAATTGGTATTCCAGGCGGCTCACTTTATTCCCATGGCTGGGCACTTGGGGCAGGATAAGACACTAGCCCGAATAATGGCCTGGTTCTACTGGCCAGGGATTCGCGGTGATGTCCGTAGGTGGTGTACGGCGTGCCGCGAATGCCAGTTAGTAAATCCAGCGGCCATTCCAAAAGCACCTTTGCACCCTCTGCCATTAATCAAGACCCCGTTTGAAAGAATTGGGATGGATCTCGTTGGGCCATTAGAGCGGTCAACACGAGGATATTGCTTTATTTTAGTTCTGGTGGACTATGCAACGCGATATTCGGAAGCAGTGCCGCTTTGCAATATCTCAGCACGTAGTATTGCGGAAGCATTCTTCCACGTCATCTCCTGAGTTGGAATCCCCAAAGAGATTCTGACTGATCAAGGCACTACGTTTATGTCATGCACACTGCGCGAACTGTATGGGTTACTGGGAATTAAGCCGATCCGCACCAGCGTTTATCACCCACAAACGGACGGCTTAGTCGAATGGTTTAATCGCACCCTCAAAACCATAATTAAAAAAATTTGTAAGCGAGGACGCACGTAACTGGGATAAATGGCTCGAGCCCCTGCTATTTGCAGTACGAGAGGTCCCACAAGCCTCCACAGGGTTCTCCCCGTTCGAATTATTATATGGGCGTAAGCCGCGTGGCATCCTAGATGTGCTGCGGGAAAATTGGGAGGAGAGACCTTCAACAAGCAAAATAAAATTAAATACGTTATCGACCTGCGCGCAAAAGTCCACACACTCACACACCTAACCCAGGAGAATTTGCGGCAGGCCCAAGAATGGCAAATCCGCCTGTACGACAGGGGCATGCGCCTTAGGGAGTTTGCACCGGGAGATAAAGTGCTCGTGCTGTTGCCCATGTCGAGCTCCAAATTGATCGCCAAGTAGCAAGGACCCTTTGAGGTCACACAGCGAGTCGGGGATGTCGACTATGAGGTGAGGCGAATGGACAGGGGCGGGGCGTTACAGATTTACCACCTCAATCTGTTAAAACTTTGGAATGAGGAGGTCCCCGTGGCGTTGGTGTCGTTGGTTCCAGAGAAGGCGGAGCTGGGGCCGGATGTTCAAAGGGGAACATTGGCATTGCTTACCACTCTAGTCTCCTGTGGAGACCACCTCTCCTCGACCCAACTCACGGAGGTTGCCCAGTTGCAAGCCGAATTTTCGGACATGTTCTCTCCCCTGCCCGGCCGCACCCGCCTCATAGAACGCCACATTGAGACGCCCCCAGGAGTATAGCGCGCAGCCGCCCTTACAGGCTGCCCGAACACAAGAAAAAGGTGGTTCGGGAAGAACTCGAGGCCATGCTCGACATGGGCATCATCGAGGAGTCCCACAGTGACTGGAGCAGCCCAGTGGTCTTGGTTTCCAAGGCCGATGGGTCGGTCCGGTTCTGTGTGGACTATAGAAAAGTCAACGCGGCACCTAAATTCGATGCGTACCCAATGCCTCGTATTGAGGAGTTGCTTGATCGACTAGGCACGGCTCGTTTTTATTCGACACTGGATTTGACAAAGGGATATTGGCAGATCCCCTTGACTCCATTATCCCAAGAGAAAATGGCCTTTTCCACACTGTTTGGCTTACACCAGTTTATCACACTTCCTTTTGGGCTGTTTGGGGCACCCGCTACATTCCAGTGACTTATGGATAGGGTCCTCCGCCCCCATGCCACCTATGTGGCCGCATACCTGGGCGATATTATAATCCATAGTAATGACTGGCTGCAGCATTTACAACACCTGAGGGCCGTCCTTAGGTCACTGAGGCGAGCAGGTCTCGCAGCCAACCCGAAGAAGTGTGCGATTGGGCGGGTGGAAGTACGGTATCTGGGCTTCCACTTGAGCAATGGGCAGGTGTGTCCCCAAATTAATAAGACAGCAGCGATTGTGGCCTGCCCGAGGCCCAAGACCAAAAAGGGGGTGAGACAGTTCCTGGGGCTGGCTGGCTACTATCGTAGGTTTATACCTAATTATTCGGACGTCACCAGCCCGCTGACTGATCTCAATAAAAAGGGGGCACCAGATCCGGTCCAGTGGACAGAGCAATGCCAGCGGGCTTTCTCTGAGGTAAAGGCTGCACTGTGTGGGGGGCCACTGTTATACTCCCCTGACTTCACTCTCCCCTTTGTTTTGCAGATGGACGCATCGGACAGGGGGCTGTTCTGTCCCAGGAGGTGGAGGATCACCCAGTGCTGTACATCAGCAGGATGCTGTCGGTGCTTGAGGGCCGCTACAGCACTATAGAGAAGGAGTGCCTTGCCATCAAGTGGGCGGTCCTCGCCCTCCGCTACTACCTACTGGGACGCCCTTTCACCCTCTGTTCGGACCACGCACCCCTCCAGTGGCTCCACCGCATGAAGGATGCCAACGCGCGGATCACCCGTTGGAATCTGGCACTCCAGCCGTTTAAGTTTAAGGCTACATCCACACGACAACGGCAATGAGATGTTATTTAAAAATATATCGCTTCCAAATGGGCAACAATCAGTAAAATATCAGGTCCATATGGCAACGCAACGCTTGCTGAAAACGATGCAATACACACGCCACACCTCTAGAAGCGCTGTAAGATGGTCCCTTCGGAGACACCAGAACAATAGAAGAAGTAAGGACGCATGCGCATAAACTATTATGCGCAAGACTTTATATTAGCCACAAAGTCAGAAAAATCTGTTCGTAAAATTACATTATAATGACCAAATACAATGAAAAGTATTTTTCCAGTCTCACCTGTGAAAGGTAATCCCATGTGATCTCGTTTGGACGGCAAACCTGTTGGTACAGTTAAACGCAGCTAATCTTTATTCTCCGCTTTGACCCATCCAATATGGCGGCGAGGATGACGTATGATTCTACGCGGAAGGCGGCGTCTTTAATGGTCCGGAATAAATTGAATGCTACACGTTGATGGATTAATTTGTTGTTTCTCACCTGTGAAAGGTAATCCCATGTGATCTCGTTTGGACGGTAAACCTGTTGGTACAGTTAAACGCAGCACATGAATCTTTATTCTCCGCTTTGACCTATCCAATATGGCGGCGAGGATGACGTATGATTCTACACGGAAGGCGGCGTCTTTAATGGTCCGGAATAAATTGAATGCTACACGTTGATGGATTAATTTGCTCTTCTACGCCCTTTTTGAGGAATGTATTGTCGGACTTAAACCAACATCTGAAGAGGTGAGATCGCTGCTTTTTTTCCCTATTTTTGCTGGCGGGATTGACTCCGCCCTAAGGGCAGAGTCTCTCTCTCTCTCTCTCTCTCACTTTGCACCATTACACAATAAATATTCACAATGAAAATATTTTGTAAGCGCGTTTCATGAACCAAGTTATAGGATTTGTTGACAACTCGCATCGAGTTCGTTACACTTCTACCCGGCGTGAAGCACTCACAGTCATGTGGTTGTGACATCATCGTAAACAAATCCGTTCTACTCATCCAGACAACTTCACAACGGCAACGTTGCCAGATCTTTCCACTCTGGAACCCGTTCTCAAAAAGATTGCATTTTGGGCACCCAAAACGCCGGTGCCGTGTGGACGCCAGGCCTAAATGATAAGCAATTGTATCGGAGTCACCTGAATCCGTTGCCGTGTGGACAGGGCCTAAGGTGATCCACAGGCCGGGGGCGCAGATGGTCATGGCGGATTTCCTCTCCTGTCGGGGTGGTGAGTCGGCTGCAGGCCAGACGGCTCCCTGGCCTGAGTTGGGCGGTGGGGGTATGTAGCAGCAGGGGCGTGGTCAAGCATCGGTCTGTGAATGGAGGGCGGAGTCAGGGAAGGTAAGTGGCAGAATCACTACACCTGATAGTAGTTAACCTGTGTTTGTGTGTCTTCCCCAGTGACTGCGCCCTAAAGGAGAAAGAGAGAGCAGAGGAAGGGAGCTCTCTCCCCAACCAGACAACTTGTGTGTGTGCATGCATGTGTGGCTGGGAGAGTGAAAAGTAGTCACTGAAAAGTGCAAATTAAAGAGTTTTTGGAACTCAGTTCTGGCCTGCCGTACTTCTGTGCTCCACCCACCCGCTCTCATTCGTACACACACCTAAAGACCTGTTTACAGGAAGAATGGGACAAAATACCGTAACACCTGAAACACTTCATCACTTGGTGGCTCCAGTCCCTAAACATCCTTTAAGTGTTGTGAGAAGGAATGGCAACATTATCAAGGGGGTGAATACTTTACCACCCTAACTTTTTTTTTTTAAATGTGTTGCAAGAATCAAAATTGAAATTTGTTTATTTTGAAAAAAAAAAACCCAAACAATAAAGTTCATGAGATAAAATATGAAATAATGTGCTGTCATGTTGTTTCGAATGCAATACAGGTCAAAGATTGTTTTCAGTTTTAATGTATGGTCTCAACTTTTTCTGATTTGGAGTTGTACACATCGTAAGAGTTATTGTTAAGTTATTGAACTGATACATGTATTGTTTATGCAGTTTTTGTCATTTGAGTTAGAGATAATTTCTTCTGATTTGCACATTATGTAAGCCTATATCACTGTTATGGCAAGCCAGCTTTCACAATTTCCATGTCTTTTGTTGTTCATTGTGTAATTTTGGCTTTCTGCCTTGTATGAGGTGATTTTGCTAAAATCATTAGATATATTATCCTGTCTGTTTAGATCAATGTGCTACAAGTGATATAATACAGTACATAGAGCCCAGTCCAAAAGTCTGAGACCACTCGTGAAAATTTAGCTTTTATTTCTAATTTAATACATACAAAAATCATATTTCAAGCAATAACCTGAGAGAAAAGTATAAACTTTGAAATGTTTCATTGCATTTCATAGTTTCTTAGTATTTGGTATGTCTCCCTTGTGCTTTAAAGGACATGGGACATGAAACATAAATGCACGCTATATCAGTTTCTTTCCATTAAAAATATGAATTAATTGCATCAACAAATACAAAATCATCTATTAAATTCAGCAAAATCGTTATATTCGTGATGATTATATGGCATTTCTGCTCAAGCTCCGATATGCATATTTTACAACCGGAAGAGCCGCTGTCACGTGATCATACGTCACAAAAACTTTCAGGCACAGTACAAGCGGGTAGATGAATGGAGAAGTGAATGACAAGAAAATTGTTTTTATAGTCTTTAACGTACATTGAACATCATGGTGTATTGTGCTGCTTATGGTTGCAATAATTCCAATGGGAAATGCCCTGGAGTAAGTTTTTTTGCATTCCCCAAGGACCCGAAGCTGAGGAAAGTGTGGGCTCACTACTGCCGTAGAAAAAACTTTGCACCTACTGTTTCCCACAAACTGTGTTCGGACCATTTCACTGAGGATTCTTTCAACATTAATACTCAGGTACTGAGCGATATTAATTGCCAAGCCAAATTTAAGAGGCCGTATAGCCAGGTTCATGGAGGCAGTGATAGCGCCATAATATACAGGACCTAACATTCCTACAACTGTAGAGACAGTCAAGAAATCCTGTAACATTAATGGACATTTAAATAGGAACAGTCCACCGTACTTCCATAATGAAATATGCTCTTATCTGAATTGAGACGAGCTGCTCCGTACCTCTCCGAGCTTTGCGCGACCTCCCAGTCAGTCAGACGCGCTGTCACTCCTGTTAGCAATGTAGCTAGGCTCAGCATGGCCAATGGTATTTTTTGGGGCTGTAGTTAGATGCGACCAAATTCTTCCACGTTTTTCCTGTTTACATAGGTTTATATGACCAGTGATATGAAACAAGTTCAGTTACACAAATTGAAACGTAGCGATTTTCTATGCTATGGAAAGTCCGCACTATAATGACAGGCGTACTAACACCTTCTGCGCGCTTCGGCAGCACATTGATACCTTCACTCGGAGTTGTACCATTATTTTTTAGACAGGGCGGATGGACCAGGGCATTCGCCTGCCTGGCCGTGCCCGACGAGGAGCGCTCTCGGCCGGCTTGGGAGGCAGACAGCAGCCCCTCCTGGAAGTGTGGTTGTACCATGGGCCTCATGCGGAAAAATGCCGAGGTGCATTCGCTAAGCGACTGAAAGCCGAGGTAAGGATTAGTATTATAATTTTGGGTGTATCAATTATTGATTATCATAATTCTGACTCGTTTCACCATTTTGAATGTTTTCATCTTGGACTCTGGAAGCATTGTATCTCAATCAATCTCGAAAAATATCAGCAAAAAAAAAAACTAGCTTGCAACGGACTTTAGCTAGATCTATGATGAACTTTCAATGTATGATACAAAAATAATACTTCTTTTAACAGATCATTAGCCTTTGAGCAGAATTGTTTTTAACTTACCAGGAAGTGTTATCGAGCCGACCGCTTTCAGTTTCATGGGGACTGAATGAACTCTCACTCTCAGAATCATCTGACCCGTCAGAGTAAAGACAAGATCTATGTTCATGTGAATTTCCAGCTATCGGTTCAAATTGAAAGGGTCTAACTTCACATCTCTGTGAAACATCGGGAATGTCACTGTCGATGGTGTCCATTTCGGTAACCTGTTTACATTAGATACCCAAGCGCTGGCTCCTTGGAAAGTTTTTGTGACGTCACGGGTCACGTGACCACCTAGCTAATTAACGAATCATTGTTTTACGCTGATGTATAAAAAAGTTGAATAATGTGATGATTTTCACATTTTTGATGCCCTGCAGTGATTTAGATGGCATTTCTTATGTCCTTTATACATAATTATACCCAGAAAAAAATCCATGTCCCATGTCCTTTAATGACAGCATGCACTCGAGCTGGTGTATAGACTCCACAAATTTGTGTAAAACCTGACCATTTGATTTTGATGTTGGATCAAATCCATTCACATGCCATCTGAACATGTGTATCAATAAGACATAAGACTGAACAAAAGGCTGAGCTTTTGTCCAAAGGAGTTTCCATGTGAATATCACAAATGTAAATTATGACCTAGAAACTGAATATATAACTCATGGAGGCTATATAATCAAATAATTAGTGATTAAGAATATTAATTTAAAAAAAAAAGGTTTTCAGGTCCCTATTTTATGATGCTTAACAGTTGACAGCTTTCATAATACAATTTAAACCATTTTTCAGTAACTATATCCACCTGAGTAGATGACTCAGTGCTAAACCTGACCATCACATCACAATGTCCTCCAGCGATACACCCAAACGTAAATTATGACCTAGAAACTGAATATAAAATTCGTGGAGGCTATATAATCAAATAATTAGTGATTAGGAATATTAATATAATATAACAGTTACCATTTGAAGTAATATTAATTAAAACAGTAATATGAATAGAATTATAGTGTTTGCTTTTGCTATGAGTTTTACAACACTTGGGACATGATGATGGACATCTGCTTAAAAGGTTGAATCAGGAAACTGTGTTTATTATCATTATACATTTCCAAATTTTAACATATTTTTGATACAGATAGATACTGTATATCTTTCATAATCCTTAAGAAACCTCTACTTGGAATGAGATGTTGTAAGCTTGCAAAGGCAAAATTTAGGGGGTAAAAAAAGGTTTTCAGGTCCCTATTTTATGATGCTTAACAGTTGACAGCTTTCATAATACAATTTAAACCATTTTTCAGTAACTATATCCACCTGAGTAGATGACTCAGTGCTAAACCTGACCATCACATCACAATGTCCTCCAGCGATACACCCAAACGTAAATTATGACCTAGAAACTGAATATAAAATTCGTGGAGGCTATATAATCAAATAATTAGTGATTAGGAATATTAATATAATATAACAGTTACCATTTGAAGTAATATTAATTAAAACAGTAATATGAATAGAATTATAGTGTTTGCTTTTGCTATGAGTTTTACAACACTTGGGACATGATGATGGACATCTGCTTAAAAGGTTGAATCAGGAAACTGTGTTTATTATCATTATACATTTCCAAATTTTAACATATTTTTGATACAGATAGATACTGTATATCTTTCATAATCCTTAAGAAACCTCTACTTGGAATGAGATGTTGTAAGCTTGCAAAGGCAAAATTTAGGGGGTAAAAAAAGGTTTTCAGGTCCCTATTTTATGATGCTTAACAGTTGACAGCTTTCATAATACAATTTAAACCATTTTTTGGTAACTATATCCACCTGAGTACATCACATCACAATGTCCTCCAGCGATACACCCAAACATAAATTATGACCTAGAAACTGAATAGAAAATTCGTGGAGGCTATATAATCAAATAATTAGTGATTAGGAATATTAATATAATATAACAGTTACCATTTGAAGTAATATTAATTAAAACAGTAATATGAATAGAATTATAGTGTTTGCTTTTGCTATGAGTTTTACAACACTTGGGACATGATGATGGACATCTGCTTAAAAGGTTGAATCAGGAAACTGTGTTTATTATCATTATACATTTCCAAATTTTAACATATTTTTGATACAGATAGATACTGTATATCTTTCATAATCCTTAAGAAACCTCTACTTGGAATGAGATGTTGTAAGCTTGCAAAGGCAAAATTTAGGGGGTAAAAAAAGGTTTTCAGGTCCCTATTTTATGATGCTTAACAGTTGACAGCTTTCATAATACAATTTAAACCATTTTTTGGTAACTATATCCACCTGAGTACATCACATCACAATGTCCTCCAGCGATACACCCAAACATAAATTATGACCTAGAAACTGAATAGAAAATTCGTGGAGGCTATATAATCAAATAATTAGTGATTAGGAATATTAATATAATATAACAGTTACCATTTGAAGTAATATTAATTAAAACAGTAATATGAATAGAATTATAGTGTTTGCTTTTGCTATGAGTTTTACAACACTTGGGACATGATGATGGACATCTGCTTAAAAGGTTGAATCAGGAAACTGTGTTTATTATCATTATACATTTCCAAATTTTAACATATTTTTGATACAGATAGATACTGTATATCTTTCATAATTCTTAAGAAACCTCTACTTGGAATGAGATGTTGTAAGCTTGCAAAGGCAAAATTTAGGGGGTAAAAAAAAGGTTTTCAGGTCCCTATTTTATGATGCTTAACAGTTGACAGCTTTCATAATACAATTTAAACCATTTTTCAGTAACTATATCCACCTGAGTAGATGACTCAATGTTCAACCTGACCATCACATCACAATGTCCTCCAGCGATGCACCCAGCTCAGCTGTAAATACCGCACAGTTAGCTGTTAAAAAAACCCTTTCTTCTGAAGGAAATGGAGTCTCGCGTATAATACATGAAGCCATCCTATTCTGTCGCCATACGGCTATTTGTTCCTGTCCGTAATACAATATCATCATGTTAGTGGCAATAAAGTGCGACGAAATAGGATCAACAGATTCTTAACAAGGCATTAGGGTGGTCTATGGGGACTGTTCCCACAGAAGTCCATTACTTAGCCACTGGGTCATATATCTGTGTCTGCAGATGGCTTTCCCTTTTAAGTGTCACCTGACACCATTGCTTACATAGGCTTAACTTTTCTTTGCTTTTTCACCTCTTAAATGCTAAAAAAGCTATTTCTGTCATCTATGCAGCAGTATCCTATGCCAGAAAGGATACCAGAGAAGTGAGAAATGAGCCTCCACTGCCAATAAATGCCTTCTAGTTGCAGTATCAAAGAAGATAGTAAAACGATTTAATACTATTGTTGTTACCTTTGGTTCTCCACATCATACCCAACTCTTAAATCCATTAAATTGAATGATTGAATAGCAGGATTAATCTACTGTTGTTTTGCTAACTATAACCTTCAGGCCATGGGAGGTTAGAGAAGCAGCCTTGGGCCCAAATGGTCACTGGTTCGATTCCTGGGACCAGATGGAAAAATGTGAGGGGAGATGAGTGAATGAACAGCACTTTCCCCTCCCTCTGTATCATAGCTGAAGTGCCCTTGAGCAAAGCACCAAACCCCCAACTGCTCCCTGGGTGCTGTAGCATAGCTGCCCACTGCTCTGGGTATGTGCTCATTGTTCACTTGTGTGTGCATGTGTGTTCACTGCTTCAGAAGGATTAAATGCAGAGGAGGAATTTCGCTGTGTTTGTTAGGGCAGCATGGTGGTGTAGTTGTTAGCACTGTCACCTCACAGCAAGAACGTTCTGGGTTGGAGCCCAGCGGCCAACAGGGGCCTTTCTGTGAGGAGTCTGCATGTTCTCCCAGTGTCTGCGTAGGTTTCCTCCACAGTTCAAAGACATGCTGTTAGGTTAAAGGTCCCATGGCATGAAATTTTCACTTTCTGAGGTTTTTTAACGTTAAAATGAGTTCCTCTGACCTTCTTAAGTCACCCCAGTGGCTAGAAATTTCATAATGTGTAAACCAAACTATGCCCAACATTTGAGAATGGCGCGTCAAAACGGCGCGTTGATAAACTCTTCCCTTGCCTACGTCAGCAAGGGAGATGATCCCCACGCGCCCCCCCCCCGGATTCCCACCCACTGTATGGATTGCCCGCCCAACTCAAAAGTTGCCACCAAACATGGAAGTTGCGCTGTACATGGATGTGACAACACAGAAAGGAGTCTGTTTTTACTGCCGACGGGAGAGCCCCTGAAGACACAGTGGCTTAATTTTATTTACTCCAATAATACGCCGTCGAGTCTTCCTAAGACGGTGTATGTTTGTCGGAAGCATTTTCCTCATGAATGTTTCCACAACTTGGGACAGTACAGGGGAGGTTTTGCACATCAACTGTCACTGAAGCCTGGGTCCGTACCAAGCATCCCTGCCGCATCAGCAACAAACACCGAACAAGTAAGTGTATAACTTTTAAGTCGTTTTGCCGTGTTTTAAAATCAGTGCGTTAGCCTTGCAATGGCTACATTAGCTGTGCAGCTAACCGCTTCCTGCAGTTAGCCAGGTACTCTGCGCTACAAAACCAAAAAGCATGCAGCATACTCTGTTAAACTGAGTTTAGTCTGGAAATTGACTGTAACTTATGAGCTTATGTTTTGCCGTGTTTTAAAATCGGTGCCACGTTAGCCTTGCAATGGCTACATCAGCTGTGCAGCTAACCGCTTCCTGCAGTTAGCCAGGTACTCTGCACTACAAAACCAAAAAGCATGCAGCATGGTCTGTTATAATAGCCAATCAAAACAGTTTTTACAAAGACACCCACATTCTTTTTTTTAAGTCACTCGTTCATTTTATTTGTTTGTTTGTTCAGTAAAAACCCAAACATTTGTTGAATTTATTTTATTTCCTCGCGTCGCACCTTAATGACGTCAGCGCACGGTATTTTTCCCTTCGCGGTTTGTTCCTTCTCTCTCACCATAGTAAGACACCCACATCCGCTTGTTCTGACCCACTGGAGGTAGCGTCACAGTGCTGTTAGCCAATCAGAGGTAACATGTTTACATGTCATGAATATTAATGATAAGACCCGCCCCCACCCTCTACCCTTCCCCACCTCCTGCTTCTCATTAGCAAAACGACGCACTGGGAAAAGAGCTGAAATGGGGCTTTCTCCCAGGAGGCTATATCTACGTGCCGAGGGTTCATTTCGAGAAAGGCTGCGGATATAACATCCGGAAGCCTCCACGAGCCCATTTAAAGCATCAACAAACCACCATGCCATGGGACCTTTAACATGGGGTGGTTAGGTTAGCATGAGGTGCCCTTGAGCAAGGCACCTAACCGCCAACTGCTCCCTGGGCATTGTAGCATAGCTGCCCACTGCTCTGGGTATGTGTATGTGAGCTCATTGCTCACGTATGTGTGCATGTGTGTGTTCACTGCTTCAGATGGGTTAAATGCAGAGGAGAAATTTCACAAGTGTACGTGTGATGAATGAAGTTGTTGTTGTTCTTCTTCTTCTTCTACATGTGACAAATAAAGGCTAACTAAAAAACAGCTATCTAGATAGGCAGGTACATGTACAACAGAATGATTTGCGATGAAAAAAAATTATGCACATTGGCAATATTTTGGGTGAGTGAGTAAATTTCTCTGGCTTATTTATACCTCCGTTAACTCTTTGCTTAAACTGAAATGCTTAAAATAATGTAAAACAGTAAGAAGTATTAATATGTAGGGCTTATGCGTATTAGCATTGCTAGCATCAATCTGGCTGGCTAAGTGTGACTTAGCATATTGTCTGGTTAAATGTTGATGAAATTGGAAATAATTTAGATGCCCATAAGATTAAGGTACAGGAGCTCAGTGCTGCTTGCTGTTTACATTTACATCATACGCCAGCTCAATATTGCAAAAAAAAAAAAAAAGATTTCTTGTTCAGAGAATTATCTAAAATATCTCTAAAATGGGCGAATTTATTTACTTTTTCTTATTAGAAGTCAAATATAAGATTATTTAGCTTACTTTTAGACACTTTTCCTCATTTCAAGCTTTAAATGTTCTTATTCTATTAGCAGATAATTTTTCTAGAATTGCTTAAAATTACCAAAATTATCTGCCAATAGAATAAGAAAATTTAAAGATTGAAATAAGGAAAAGTATCTAAAAGTAAGCTAAATAATCTTATATTTGACTTCTAATAATCTTCTAATAAGAAATATTCAATAAATGCATCCATATTAAAGATCTCTCATCTCATCTCATTATCTGTAGCCGCTTTATCCTGTCCTACAGGGTCGCAGGCAAGCTGGAGCCTATCCCAGCTGACTACGGGCGAAAGGCGGGGTACACCCTGGACAAGTCGCCAGGTCATCACAGGGCTGACACATAGACACAGACAACCATTCACATTCACACCTACGGTCAATTTAGAGCCACCAGTTAACCTAACCTGCATGTCTTTGGACTGTGGAGGAAACCGGAGCACCCGGAGGAAACCCACGCGGACACGGGGAGAACATGCAAACTCCGCACAGAAAGGCCCTTGCAGGCCATGGGGCTCGAACCTGGACCTTCTTGCTGTGAGGCGACAGCGCTAACCACTACACCACCGTGCCGCCCCCATATTAAAGATATTTTCTCTTAATAAGATATCATTTTTGCAGTGAAATTAAATGATGCTCTTAACTGTGTTATATGTAGGACTGGAGAAAAAAACCCTGTCAATGTCAAGTTTGGAGGTTAAACCATAATCCTGGAGGTCCTCCATGTTGTCCCAGGTTATTCTTGTATATGGATGGATGACTTTACTTCTTTGTTAATGCAGCCACTGAACACTGGAGCGTGGGCCGTAATTTTCAGCAACACTCTGGGAACAGCCTTCAACACTTAGTTCATTTTGTGGAGTTGACAAGCTCTTCAAGACTTCACTGTCGGCACTCTGGCCTGTGTAAACATATGTTGAAGCTACTAATAGCGCCTTGACAAAAGCCCTTTCAGTGCTGTCTCACGCGGCTGTTCTCAGTTCTCCTTTAGAAACAGAATGAGTGCAAAATTGTGCAGAAAATAAAAAACAACCAAGCTACTGCTATAACACTGACTCATAATCTAAACTAGGCCTGAGTGACAAATGACTCATTTGTGAAACCTAAGGAATGTACATTTCCTTTTTGATATCACCTGTCAACACAAGACACTACAGACTCAGTATCATGGCACTGTCTATAGGGGTGTTCACACGGCACATATTTGCATCGATGCTGCACCGATGTATTTTGTTGCGATATATCTTACACCGGTGTAAATTTTGTGGAGCGTTCACACGTCACAAACCTGTTTACTAGAGAGAAGCGTGTTAGCACCGATGCAGCCCCACTTGCGTTCACACGGCAGTTTTTGCGACCATGCTATACGATAGTAATAATGCGGAAATGAAATATGCACATGCGTGAAAATGTACTTCCTTTTCCCGGTTGTCATGGCATCACCAAGCGCCGGGAAAACAATGTGGATTAAGACACTAGTGTTGCCAGATACTGCTGATGTTTTCCAGCCCAAAATATGTTCAAATCCGCCAAAAGGCACTTAAAACCGCCCAATCTGGCAACACTGGAAGACACGCAGTTCTGTTGTTGTTGATATTCACCATTTTGGAAGCGCAAAATACCAGGATGCAAATTATGCAATGCCCGTATGTAATAAACTCTCCTCACGCGTAGCGAGTCTACCCCTGTAGCATTCAGATGTCCCATTTTATATCGGTGCCGCCCCGCAAACTAGCATTTACTCCGGAGTAAATTTCTTAAACCACCTCCCGAGCAGGGTTAGATTTGCACCGGTTTAAGCAGCTTTCAGGGGCTACATCGGTATAACTTTGTACCGTGTGAACGCTGTACCGGAGCAGCCCCGGTGCTACACCGGAGTAAAAGTTGCCGTGTGAACACCCCTTCTGTTACAGTTCAGTTGGAGTATAATTGGAGGAACTGGACAATATTTATTCTCAGTATTACAGTGTTATGTGGTTCTTTTTCGTTGAAAATGAGCTAATTGCATAAATATCATCAGTGTGGAGATATGTCATTCTTCTGTGGCGTTATTAATAAAAAATAATAATAAATGAGTTTTGTTTGGGGCGGCACAGTGGTGTAGTGGTTAGCGCTGTCGCCTCACAGCAAGAAGGTCCTGGGTTCGAGCCCCAGGGCCGGCGAGGGCCTTTCTGTGTGGAGTTTGCATGTTCTCCCCGTGTCCGCGTGGGTTTCCTCCGGGTGCTCCGGTTTCCCCCACAGTCCAAAGACATGCAGGTTAGGTTAACCGGTGACTCTAAATTGACCGTAGGTGTGAGTGTGAATGGTTGTCTGTGTCTATGTGTCAGCCCTGTGATGACCTGGCGACTTGTCCAGGGTGTACCCCGCCTTTCGCCCATAGTCAGCTGGGATAGGCTCCAGCTTGCCTGCGACCCTGTAGAAGGATAAAGCGGCTAGAGATAATGAGATGAGATGAGTTTTGTTTGGGGGTGGCACGGTGGTGTAGTGATTAGCACTATTGCCTCACAGCAAGACGGTCCTGGGTTCGAGCCCAGCGGCTGACAAGGGCCTTTCTGTGTGGAGTCTGCGTGGGTTTCTTCCAGGTGCTCTGCTTTCCCTCACCGTCCAAAGACACGCAGGTCAGGTTAATTGGTGGCTCTAAATTGACCGTAGGTGTGAATGGTTGTTTATCTCTGTGTCAGCCCTGTGATGACCTGGCGACTTATCCAGGGTGTACCCCACCTCTCGCCCATACCGTAGTCAGCTGGGATAGGCTCCAGCTTGCCTGCAACCCTGTACAGGATAAGCAGCTACAGATGGATGGCTGGACTTTTGGGTGTAATATTGAAAAAAAGAAAACTCCCAGATCATCATCATCTAGGATGAACACTGGAGTTGATTCAAAGTATTGAATTTGCATTTGGCAGCTGTTCATGGGAACTTTCAATATGCGGTCCAAAGAGGTGTTGATGCAAGTGAAGGAAACCATCGCTAGGATGGGGGGGGGGGGGGGGGGGGGACACACCAACCCTAAGCAGACCTATCAGAAAGATAGCAAAAACTTTAGGAGTGTACAAATCAACAATTTTGGTACATTCTCAAAAAATAAGGAATGCACTGGTGAGATCAGCAACACTGATATCAAAAGACAAGTGGTTAGCGCTGTCGCCTCACAGCAAGAAGGTCCTGGGTTCAAGCCCAGCGGCCGATGGGGGCCTTTCTGTGTGGAGTTTGCATGTTCTCCCTGTGTCTGTGTGGGTTTCCTCCAGGTGCTCTGGTTTCCCCCACAGTTCAAAGACATGCTGTTAGGTTAACATGGGGCAGCCATGGCCTGAGGTTGGGCTGCAGTGCCATTGATCAAGGCACTTAACCCACAACTGCTCCCTGGGTGCTATAGCATAGCTGCCCTCTGCTCTGGGTATGTGTGTGTACTCATTGCTCACTTGTGTGTGGATGTGTGTGTTCACTGCTTCAGATGGGTTAAATTTCACTGTATGCTTAAGTTTGTGCTTGAGTGTACATGTGAAAAATAAAGGCTTCTTCTTCTTCTACTAAAGTGGATGATTGTAGAATTCTTTCCTTGGTGAAGAAAATCCCCTTCACAACATCTAGCCAAGTCTGGAGGAGGTACAGTTGTGTTGAAGAAAAATGTATGAATATTTTAATTACTTTACAGAAAATGAAGAAAAATGAACATTGGGCTGTTCAAAAAAAATAGCAGTGTCTGCATTTTTCATTACAAACTCCAAATATTTACTGTATAAACTGAAAAAATCTTAAGGATTTAGTATTCCTGTGAATCACTAAACTAATATTTAGTTGTATAACCACGGTTTCTGAGAACTTCTGGCACCTGTGAACAGGTATTCCAGCCCAGGATGATTTGACAACATTCCACAATTCCTCTGCATTTCTTGGTTTTGCCTCAGAAACAGCATTTTTGATGTCACCCCACAAGTTTTCTATCGGATTAAGGTCCGGGGATTGGGCTGGCCACTCCATAACTTTCATTTTGTTGGTCTTGAACCCTGATGCTGCTCGCTTACTGGTGTGTTTGGGGTCGTTGTCTTGTTGAAACACCCATTTCAAGGGCATTTCCTCTTCAGCATAAGACAACATGACCTCCTCAAGTATTTTGATATATGCAAGCTGATCCATGATCCCTGGTATGCGATAAATGGGCCCAACACCATAGTAAGAGAAACATCCCCATATCATGATGCTTGCACCACCATGCTTCACTGTCTTCAGAGTGTACTGTGGCTTGAATTCAGTGTTTGGGGGTCGTCTGAAAAACTGTTTGCGGCTCTTGGACCCAAAAAGAACAATTTTACTTTCATCAGTCCACAAAATGTTTTTCCATTTCTCTTTAGGCCAGTCGATGTGTTCTTTGGCAAATTGTATCCTCTTCAGCACGTCTTTTTTTTAACAGTGGAACTTTGCGGGGGCTTCTTGCCGATAGATTAACTTCACACAGGCATCTTCTAATTGTCACAGTACTCACAGGTAACTTCAGACTGTCTTTGATCACCCTGGAGCTGATCATTGGCTGAGTCTTTGCCATTCTGGCTATTCTTCGATCCATTCGAATGGTAGTCTTCTGTTTTCTTCCACGTCTCTCTGGTTTTGCTGTCCATTTTAAAGCACTGGAGATCATTTTAGCCGAGCAGCCCATCATTTTCTGCACTTCTTTACAGTATACGTTTTACCCTCTCCAATCAACGTTTTAATCAAAGCACGCTGTTCTTCTGAACAATGTCTGGAACGACCCATGTTTCTCAGGTTTTCAGAGAGAAATGGATGTATCCAAGCTGTGCTGGCTTCATCCTTAAATTAGGGCCACCTGATTGACATCTGTTTTTTCACAGAATGAATGACCTCACTAATTGAACTCCACACTGCTATTATTTTGAACACGTCCCTTTCACTTAATTATTCGATTACACAGACTCAGGAGCATGCATATCATGAATGTTGGGTCTGTTGGTTTTCTATGACTCTACTACACCTACTGGTAAATTATTTGCCATGTAGTAATATAATTTCCACCAAAAACAGTGATTGATCTGGTTAGTCGTGTTGGACTGCTATTATTTTGAACACAAGTGTAGGCCTATCATGATCAAAGTTGGCAATCAAGAGAAGTCTTCATGAACATGAATACAAAGGGTTTACCTCAAGATGTAAACCGCTGGTCACACTCAAGACAAAAAGTCCAGATTAGACTTTGCTAGAAAGCCTGCCCAGTTCTGCAACCAGATTCTTTGGACAGATGAAACCAAGAACCATCTGTCAAACATGGTGGACATGAGCATTTATGGCTGCCAATGGAACTGGTTCACTGGTGTTTATTGATGATGTGACTGCTGATAGAAGTAGCGGGATGGATTCTGAAGTGTATAGAATGATACTTTCTGCTCAGATTCAGTCAAATGCAGCAAAACTGATAGGACGGTGCTTCACAGTACAAATGGATAATGACCCAAAACATACTGAGAAAGCAACCCAAGATCTTCTTAAGTCAAAGGAATGGAATCGAATAGAGTATGCTTTTCACTTACTGAAGACAAAACTGAAGGTAGCTGCAGTAAAGAGCTGGCAAGGCATCTCAAGGTGGAAAACCTAGCATTTGGTGATGTCCATGGGTTCCAGACTTCAGGTGGTCATTAACCGAAAAGGATTTGCATCAAAAGTGATGCTTATATTTAAAATTGTTAGTTTGTCCAATTACTTTTGTACTTGTGATCATGGAAGGACTATGTAAAAATAGCTGTAAAGATTCCTAAACGGTTAATGCAGTATTTTTGTGAAACCTTTTGACTTAAAGCTGAAAGTCTACACTTCATGACTTCTTGTCAAATCCATAGTAGTGGTGTACAAAGCCACAATAATAGAAATTGTGTCACTGTCCGAATACTTGTGGACTAAATACATACTGAATTAATATAATAAAATTAATCTCATTAAGAAACAACCAGATATAACCTAACAAAACCAAACAGCATTTGATCAAAATAGTTACGTTCAAATTGAGTTTTGAGAATGTAAATTTGAATTAACCCTAAAGTGTAGCCCAATTGAGCTGTGAAAGAATCCAGTTTGATAGCCAGAATCTGTGCAAAAGTCTTAGGCACCCTATTTTTTTTTCATACAAACCTTGTTATAGATTTCTATTTTATGACTTCTATATTATCGAGTCAGTACAAAAACATTTTAGAGTTCCAAATGTTCGTTTTCGAGCACAAAATTAAATATTACAGAATTTTTTTTTTTTTGTATCTGAGCAGTATATGATATGAGACTACTTTTCAGATTAAAAAAGAAAACATAATGAAGGCTGCTGGGTTTTGGTGCAAAATTAAGAAGCAAGTGTGGCAGTCAAAGTGTCCAGAAGAAGTGTGTCTGGTTCTGTAAGATGCTCAGTAAAACTTACAGCTCATTTCCTTATAAAACTGCACTCATTGTACCTGAGACTACTATTTTTTTTTTAAAGCAAAGGGTCGTCTCACACCAAATATTGACTTTGTTTCATTTATTATGGCTTACTGCTGTTTATCGTATTTTTTAATGTTGAAACATTTAATTTCATTATTTTTCAGCCATTTTTGGCTTACAGCATTTCTTTACATGTGCTTAAGACTTTTGCACAGGACTGTAGCTGGACACAATTTTCACAATTCTCAAAACGGCTCTTCACCCAAATAGAATTTTATAAAAATCATGGTCGTAAAGGGTAAACATGAAACTACATGGTAGCTTCTTTAGGATTTATTTCTGTCTTTGAAAAATTGACAGCATTCAAAGCTCTATTTTGCTGCATTCCGGTCCCATGGAAACCATATTAACTCAACAAAACATGAAAAACTGTTTTGAAAAACTATTTCGCATTCGACTCAGATTGAAGTACACAATTTAATCTGAGTTTCATGACAGCACCTGAAGTCTCGGTCTGGCAGAAACCTAAGCTGTCTGATCCTCAGGGTTTGGCATTTTCAGACAGCTGAAAGCCTGAAAAGTGTTCTCCAGGTCCGGCTGAGGAGCAGAGTCTGCAAACTAGCAGCAGGAAGTAATAAAACCATCTAGTGCCATTGATTTGTTTGCCAAATTAGGATATATTATCACTTAAAATTCCCCCCATAGACTTTATTCAATTATTTCAATTGGCCATTTTACGGAGAGACTATGGAAACACCATTTGTCCTTCTTTAAGATAAAGGACACTTAATTACTTCCATTAATTAAGCTAGTCCTTGAGGACTTCCACCCACATTGTTAACGTTGCTGCTGGAATGTTTCCTTTTTTCGTTAAAGTTTTAGTGTCGCTATATACTTAGAGTAAGTTGCAGGCTTTGTTATTTTTTAATGAAGGAACAGATCTCAGATGGGTTTTCATTCACATTGCGTATTTTATATCACACACACACACACACACACACACACACACACACACACACACTAATTTTAGTTGCAAACCGTTACTATTAGAGCTGGGACTTGAGCTCAGCCAAAACTTAGCCAGACACACCAAAAAAGCAACAGGGCAAAGGATTTTGTAAGGGATTAGCATCAGGCTGCCAGGTCGCTCCGTTGTGTGTAGTTGTCGATATTGATTTTAAAATTACATTCATTACACAGGGAAATGAATACTTAAGTACAAATGAAAAATACTGTGGCAACCGTGCAGCGTGGAAAAAGCATCTGGAGTCAGAAATCAGTTGTTAGCCTGTGCTACTTACTCTTGATAGCACTGGCTTGACTGCTTTATTAGCATTCGCTAACATTACTGATGAACACTACACTGGCTGGAAGGTGACTTTGCTGCTGCGCTGAAGTTGCCGAGTCGCAGTTAAGCTCGCGTTGGGCTTTGAGGAGGCAGAAGATGATACATTTTTGGTCCCTCCCGGCTCCCACTATAAATCAAAATCTGATTGGTTAATTTATCTGTCAGTTCCTACATAAACATACACCGCCATGGCCTTCTGTCCCGGCAATGAAGTCCTAACCAGTGAGTGAGCCAGCTCTAAACTCTTCTCAGCCTAGAGACAACAAACAAACAAACAAACTCACTGGATAACTTTATTTTAATGTTTTCAGGGCAGTAACCCTTTCATTTCTGAAGAAAATTTGATAGAAAATGAGGCCAAATTAGAAATAAAAGAGAATAATTAAAATGAAATTATGAAAGCATGAAAGAAATTAAATATAACATTTGAAATGCTGATCTGCTTGGGCTTATCTGAAGGCCTAGAAGGCCCTGACGGTTCCCCTCTGTGCAATCTATAACCTGAGGCTTCAGTGGGAACGGCTCACCAAAAGTGGACAGCTGAAGATTAAAAAAATACCAGGAAGTTGTCCAGTTTTGATGAATTTGTGCTCAGAAGAATCTAGGATTCTTGTTCTTGGCTGACAGGAGTGGAACCCAATGTGGCCTTCGGCTGTTGTAACTCACCCTCTCAAGGTTCGATGTGTTTTGTTTTCTGATATGCTTTTCTGCTCACTGTGGTTGTACAGAGTGTCTATTTGAGTTACTGTAGTCTTCCCGTCAGCTCAAACCTAGTCATTCTCCTCTGATCTCTCTTATGATCAAGACATTTCCACCCATGGAACTGCCGCTTGCTCTACGTTTTTTGTTTTCCATACCATTCTTTGTAAAATCTATTGACTGTTCTCCATAAAAATCCTAGGGGATTAACAATTTCTGAAGTACTCAAACCAGCTCATCTGGCACCAGCAACTATGAGTGATGATGACAGCCACAATTTAAGATCGTCTGTGTTTGTGTCAGATCATATCACAGCGCTAATGTGCAATCCTGATTGCACAGAACAATACAGAAGATCGAGTCTTTCACTGCAGATTGCCATTCAACACCAGCATTCTGTCAACAGCTCCATCACAAGCCTTCCATTCAACCTGCCAATCTAAACAGCTCTGTCACAACTATCCTATACAAATATTTATGCCTTTTCCCTCCTTCATTCTTCCTATAAGTGCAGAATTTATGCAATTACAATATTTATGGTGTGAGTTCTCTCCCAGGCCTGAGGTTAAATGCACAAAACGAGCCATTTCAAGTTCAACAGACAATGCATGCGAAAGCCAAATATTGAAAGTGGAGCCAAAATGTCAGTCCAGCTAGGCCTAACTAAAGCCTGGCATGGTGGGGAGCCAACTGGCTCCTCAAAAAGAGGAAATTTTTGTCATTATTGCCTGAGTGACGTGAAAAGAATACGTGAATCAGTGCCTGACAGTGTCTGAATAGGGATGGGATCCTGCCATTGTGCACAGGCTCCCCTCAGCAGCAGAAAGAGCAGCGGAAGGCTATGAAAATAGAGCCACGTTCGTGCTTAAATGATTGTTTGACTTTCCCATGGTCCCCAAGCTCCCGTCCGTCTAATGAAGAGAGACAGTGTGACAGGCAAGAGAGAGGCTAGGACTCCCAGACCTCGCACTGGAGACACTCGCCTAAATTTAGCCCTCCTCATCCAGCTGTCTCCACAGGTGGAACAGGCTCCTGAGCAGCTCTACACAGCGTGTCACGCTACTTCAAAACACAAGCCTTCCTCAATATTCGACACATGCCAAAAACACACCCGAGTACGCCTGGCAGACTCGCTGCAATCGCGTTTTAATTTGGATTCTAAAAAAGAAGATAACAAATGAAAACATGAATTCAGTCAAAGACACTACATTTGCTCTTCTTAGCAGTGTGCTGGTTGAATTATATGCTTTAGCATGCTGTTTGTGTTAATCCATGAAGGCAGACATAATTATTCAGGGACACTGGTGTGCAACTAAATGAACACACATGATTAATGTGACTGTGTCTCCATCTGCCTGTAGCACAAACAAACTGCTTTTTTTTTGGCATGGCAGTTTATTTTATTTTTGCTATACAGTACACTGAAGATATTTACGCTTGAGATTAAAAGATTAATTTGAGATGATGGATCAGAATTCCAGCTTTCATTTACTGATATTTTTATTTTGTATTAACAACAAAACGGATTTTATATTGCTGTTGAGAATAATCATTGTTAGTATAAATACGGCCGGCGCGGTGGTGTAGTGGTTAGCGCTGTCACCTCACAGCAAGAAGGTCCAGGTTCGAGCCCCGTGGCCGGCGAGGACCTTTCTGTGTGGAGTTTGCATGTTCTCCCTGTGTCCGCGTGGGTTTCCTCTGGGTGCTCCGGTTTCCCCCACAGTCCAAAGACATGCAGGTTAGGTTAACTGGTGACTCTAATGGCCCTTTTCCACCTCACTTCAGCCCGACACGGCTCGCGTTTCGACTACCTCAGAGCAGCACGACTCAGCTCGCTTCAGCCCTACTCAGCACCCAAAACTCGCACGGTTTTGGAGTAGGGCTGAAGCGAGCCAAACTGAGCCGAGTGGGGCTAGGGGCGTGAGGAGACAATCCCCTGTGCACTGATTGGTGAGGAGGGGTGTCCTCACATGCCCACACACGCCCCGCGAGCACGCTGGGATCTGTAAACACCATAAACCCGGAAGAAGAAGAATTATGAATTACGAGAATTTCTGAAGCCTTATGCGCCTCGCCTCATCTATACGCTCTTGCCAGTATCTGTTGGCGTTGTCGGTGACAACAAGCCACAGCACCAAGACCAGCAACACTAACGACTCCATGTCCTCCATGTTGATTGTTTACTATCCGGGTCGTGAGACTACCGCTTAAAAGGTCACTGATGTCACTGTTTGCGCCGCCTAACGACATCACGTGACGTCCACCCACTTTCGCTAACTCCACCCAATGTGTCCACCCACTTCCAGCCAGCACGGTTCAGCGCGGTTGTAGTCGAAATGCAACTCCAACAGCCCCACTCAGCTCGACTCAGCCCAACTCAGCCGCGTTGGTAGTGGAAAAGTGGCATAAATTGACCGTAGGTGTGAATGTGAGTGTGAATGGTTGTCTGTGTCTCTGTGTCAGCCCTGTGATGGCCAGGCGACTTGTCCAGGGTGTACCCCGCCTTTCGCCCGTAGTCAGCTGGGATAGGCTCCAGCTTGCCTGCGACCCTGTAGAACAGGATAAAGTGGCGAGAGATAATAAGATGAGATTTCAAAACAAAATATTTGATGTGAGTCAGCAGAGATAAGTGATAAGTCTGTGCGTGTGACATTTGCATGCCGCTTTTGAAGTTTAAATTTTTTTTAAAATAAATCACAAGTGTATTTATACTAAAACAATTATCTGCCTCAGGCTCAGTGAATATCGGTGAATAATAACGTCGACTTTGTCTTGGTTATTATTGAACAGTTATTCCACAAAATTGAGTCGTACGTGAGTTGATAGCCAATGAGGCGCATAGCACCGAGTCAGCTATAAGCCATGTACGACAAGATTGAGTGAAATAACTGTTTTATTCTATCCACATTCACTGGATTTTGAGAAACAGAGTATTTTTATTTTTTTACAAATTTGATAAATAAAATATTTATACAAAACAGCCGACAAAATTATTTCTGCTTAGAATGTAAACAAACTGGCGAAATGACAGTAGCAATTTATGAAAAATGCTATAATAATTCTTCAAAACCAAAAAAGATAGGTTCTTACCATCGAATACTTTTATTCCATATTTTGTTGCTTTTTGTATTTTTTTTGGGGGGGGGTTGTTTTCAAGTAGAGTTTTTATTTCATCCTCGGTTGGTTCAGCAACATGCTCCACCATTTTGTTTTTCTTCTTCTTAAGGCTTTTTTTTTTGGCAGTTGGCAAACCAACTTAAAGGTGCATTACTGCCACCAACTGGGCTGGAGTGGGGAACAGGCGATATGGGGGAAACCCTATATTCATTTCTCTATTTCTGTTTCTTTTAAATACTGTACTTGATAACAAAGCTGCCATTTTGTTTTTCTCTACTCATGGTATATGAGCTGGTATCTTAGTCGTAGAGTAGCCAATCAGAGTGCACGATTGCTCATATCCAGTGAATGTGGATAGAGTAATTACAGATATTCACATCACCTTTGGCGAATAATTGTTAATTATAATTATACATACACTACAAAACTCCATGGAAAAATAAATTTTCCCTCATCACTGATTTTTCCTTCTATACAATGACCGCAAACACCATTAGCAAACTATAGTGTTTTACTGTCAACAAATCTTTAGTTGTGCTGTCTGTTTCATGTTACTGTGGAGCGATGTGAATTGTTTGCCCAGCAGGGGGCTCACATTTCCCATCACCCTGTTCACCAGCAGCTAAACACAGAGTAATGATACTCTACATGCAAAAACCCAATACTATCCTGACTATTCTTATAAAAGATTTGTTGTGATAAATGATTTCATTTGTTTATATTGATTGAAAATGCCCAATAAGTCAATTTCCATATTCCTCCAGCAGAATGAAACACCAGCATACTGCTAGAAATGGTTCACTAGTGATCAGATAGTGTGTTAAGTACTATATACTGTATCTAAGTTCTTCTCCAGTCTATAGGATATTCTCAGGATAATGTGTAAGGGACATTTTTACTATATAGTGAACTCTGTTGCTAGAAACATGTAGGATTAACATCTCGTCGTCTTCTTCCGCTTATCCGGGGCCGGGTCGCAGAGGCAGCAGTCTGAGCATGGAAGCCCAGACACCTCGGCCAGCTCCTCGGGAAGAACACTGAGGCGTTCCCAGGCTAGCCAAGAGACATAGTCCCTCCAGCGTGTTCTGGGTCTTCCCCAGGGCCTCCTCCCGGGGAGACATGCCTGGAACACCTCCCCAGGGAGGCGTCCAGGAGGCATCCGAAAGAGATGCCCGAGCCACCTCAGCTGATTCCTCTCAATGTGGAGGAGCAGCAGCTCTACTCCAAGCTCCTCCCAAGTGATTGTGCTTCTCACCCTATCTCTAAGGGAGCACCTAGCCACCCTGCGAAGGAAACTCATTTCGGCCGCTTGTATCCGCGATCTTGTTCTTTCGGTCATTACCCAAAGCTCATGACCATAGGTGAGAGTCGGAATGTAGATCGACCGGTAAATCGAGAGCTTCGCCTTTTGGCTCAGCTCCTTCTTCACCACGATGGACCGGTAAAGTGACCGCATCACTGTGGAGGCCGCACCGATCCACCTGTCGATCTCACGCTCTATCCTTCCCTCACTCGTGAACAAGATCCCAAGATACTTAAACTCCTCCACTTGAGGCAGGACTTCTCCACCAACCTGGAGAGGGCAAGCCACCTTTTTCCGGTCGAGAACCATGGCCTCGGACTTGGAGGTACTGATTCTCATCCCAGCCGCTTCACACTCGACTGCAAACTGCCCCAGTGCATGCTGAAGGTCCTGGTTTGAAGAAGCCAACAGGACAACATCATCTGCAAAAAGCAGAGATGAAATCCTGTGGTTCCCAAACAGGATTCCCTCCGGCCCCTGGCTGCGCCTAGAAATTCTGTCCATAAAAATTATGAACAGAACGGTGACAAAGGGCAGCCCTGCCCGAGTCCAACATGCACTGGGAACAGGTCTGACTTACTGCCGGCAATGCAAACCAGACTCCTGCTCGTTCATACAGGGACCGGACAGCCCTTAGCAAAGAACCCCGAACCCCATACTCCCGAAGTATCCCCCACAGAATACCACGAGGGACACAGTCGAATACCTTCTCCAGATCCACAAAGCACATGTGGACTGGTTGGGCAAACTCCCATGAACCCTCGAGCGCCTTATGAAGGGTATAGAGCTGGTCCAGTGTTCTGCGACCAGGACGAAAACTGCGTTGTTCCTCCTGGAGCCGAGGTTTGACTATTGGCCAAATTCTCCTCTCCAGTACCCTGGAGTAAACCTTCCCTGGGAGGCTGAGAAGTGTGATTCCCCTATAATTGGAGCACACTCTCCAGTCCCCTTTCTTAAAAAAAGGGACCACCACCCCAGTCTGCCACTCCAGAGCCACTGTCCCCGACCGCCACGCGATGTTGCAGAGGCATGTCAGCCAAGACAGCCCCACAACATCCAGAGACTTGAGATACTCGGGGTGGATCTCATCCACCCCTGGTGCCTTGCCACCAAGGAGCTTGCTAACCACCTCAGTGACTTCGGCTTGGGTAATGGACGAGTCCACCTCTGAGTCATCAGCCTCCGCTTCCTCAATGGAAGACGTAATGGTGGGATTGAGGAGATCCTCGAAGTATTCCTTCCACCGCCCAACAATTTCCCCAGTCGAGGTCAACAGCTCCCCACCCACACTGTAAACAGTGTTGGCAGAGTACTGCTTCCCCCTCCTGAGGTGCCGGACGGTTTGCCAGAATTTCTTCAAGGCCGACCGATAGTCCTCCTCCATGGCCTCACCGAACTCCTCCCAGTTCCGAGTTTTTGCCTCCGCAACTGCCCGAGCTGCGGCACGCCTGGCCTGCCAATACCTGTCAGCTGCCTCAGGAGTCCCGGAGGCCAACATGGCCTGATAGGACTCCTTCTTCAACTTGACGGCATCCATTACTTATGGGGTCCACCACCGGGTTCGGGGATTGCCGCCACGACAGGCACCGGAGACCTTGTGGCCACAGCTCCGAACAGCCGCGTCGACAATGGAGGCAGAGAACATGGTCCACTCAGACTCAATGTCCCCCGCCTCCCTCAGGAGCTGGGAGAAGCTCTCCCGGAGGTGGGAGTTAAAGACCTCCCCAACAGAGTGCTCGGCCAGATGTTCCCAGCAGACCCTCACCATACGTTTGGGCCTGCCAGGTCTGTCCGGCTTCCTCCTCTGCCAGTGGATTCAACTCACCACCAGATGGTGATCAGTTGACAGCTCAGCCCCTCTCTTCACCCGAGTGTCCAAGACATAGGGCCAGAGATCCGATGAAATGACAACAAAGTTGATCATCAACCGCCGACCTAAGGTGTCCTGGTGCCACGTGCACTTATGGACACCCCTATGCTCAAACATGGTGTTCGTTATGGACAAACTGTGACTAGCACAGAAGTCCAATAACAAAACACCACTCGGGTTCAGATCAGGGAGGCCGTTCCTCCCAATCACGCCCCTCCAGGTGTCGCTGTCATTGCCCATGTGAGCATTGAAGTCCCCCAGTAGAACAATGGAGTCCCCAGTCTGAGCACCTCTCAGTACCTCTCCCAGGGACTCCAAGAAGGCCAGATACTCTATACTGCTATTCGGCCCGTAGGCACAAACAACAGCAAGAGCCCTCTCCCTGATCCGAAGGCGCAGAGAGGCGACCCTCTCGTTCACTGGGGTAAACTCCAACACATGGCAGCTGAGCTGGGGAGCTATAAGCAAGCCCACACCAGCCCGCTGCCGCTCACCATGGGCGACTCCAGCAAAGTGGAGAGTCCAGCCCCTCTCAAGGAGCTGGGTTCCGGAGCCCAAGCTGTGCGTGGAGGTGAGCCCGACTATCTCTAGCCGGTACCTCTCAACCTCCCGCACAAGCTCAGGCTCTTTCCCCCCCAGCGAAGTGACATTCCATGTCCCAACAGCTAGCCGCTGTGTTCGGGGATCAGGTTGTTGAGGCCCCTGCCTTCGACTGCCACCCAGTCCACACTGCACCAGCCCCCTACGGCTACCTCTGTGGGTGGTGAACCCATAGGAGGTCGGGCCCACATCACCTCTTCGGGCTGAGCCTGGCCAGGCCCTGTGGGCAAAGGCCCGGCCACCAAGCACTCGCATACGAGCTCCAACCCTGGGCCTGACTCCAGGGTGGGGCCCTGGCTGCGCCATACCGGGCGACGTCATGGTCCTTGATTGATTATTATCCATAAGGGGTTTTGGTGAACTGCTGTTGGTCTGGCCTGTCACCTAGGACCTGTCTGCCTTGGGAGACCCTAACAGGGGCGTAATGCCCCCAACAACATAGCTCCTAGGCTCATTCAAGCACACAAACCTCTCCACCACAATAAGGTGGCAGTTCTAGGAGGGGTAGGATTAACATAAGCTAGATAACTAGCTAACTAATGAAGCTAACAAAACCCCCTAGCATTTGGCTAAGGCAGCTATCCAGCTAATGATATGTTTCTTTTATATACTATTGATTATGGAGGTGGTGTTAGTTAATATGTATAATTGTTCAAAAACGCATTCCTTTTGAGACGAGTTGTGTTAATTATAGATTAAAAAAAACAAAGAATTTTTTTATTTGCTTTTTTTCTCCACCAGATAACCTATTTACTCTTACTTGAGTCTCGATTTACTTTTGCTCCATTGAATTATTACGAGAGTAACAGTACTTTTACTCATGCCTGTGTTTTGTACTCTTTTCACTCCCTAGACAGGAATGTTTCATCATATGATAAAGGACTTTGTATTGATTTGCAGTGACAGGGCACAAGTGGATACTGAAAAATATTTACGATGATTTATTACCTTTACTTTATGCCTGCATGAGTGCTGTCCATGTGACTGGCATATTTTTATGACACAAACAAAGCACTGGCGCATCTGTTGCATTCAGATGAACTTGGCAGGAGAACACGTTGGCAAGGACATCTAGAAACCTGAAATCATTAAATGAGCTCCAGTGACACATAATTGCAATCGAAATGGAGCTCGTTTAGCAATCGCAAATAATTCATGGATGTTTTATACTGTAAATATTAAAAGTATAAATGCCAAAACCTTGCTTGGGATTAATGTCACTGTAAATAAATACAAATGATTGCCATGAAAAAGGACACTCATTCAGGTTACTAAAAAACAGAAACAGTTTGATTTTGGTGATAATAGTTCATCAACTATAATTAATTAATCCAATCCTTATGCTTGTATTAAGTCTGCATAATGCAATTTTAATCTGAACATTAAATATCAAGTTGTTTATAATTGTTTTGAAGGGATTACGGGTGCTGGCCAAGACATGACAGCAAGCTTAAATTTCACACTGTATATACATGAACAAGTAAATATGCTATGCTTATTAAAAATATGATCATTACAGGCCTTCCATCATGAAGCAGTTTCGCTCAGATTTGTAACCAGAACGTCAAGGACGCAGTAGCTCATCTGGCCTGCCATCAAAACAATCATGACTACCAAAACAACAAACAGAACTGAAATGTGACAATGTGAGAGAGGACCAACCTCCACGACAAATTGTTTAACAGGAAACTCAACAAAGGACTAAATTTTGCTCCCCGAGGGAAGATTGACCCAAAACATCCATCAGAACTGAATTCGCATGATAAATGAGAGAGGAGATACAATTCTAGTCAGAAGAAAATGTGCTAAGTTGACCTAATTACTCATTTGTTCACAAAAAATTGACAATACAATGACCAAGTTTTGTACAGAAGGTCTAGTTCTTTGAAACAAAACAATCAGAACTGAAATCCATTGAGAATTGAGGGAGGAGATATGATATAACTGAAAATAAACAAAGTTATAAACAAATTGTTTACCACAGCAAAATCTATAAACAAATGACCAAGTTCTGTTGCTCAAGTGAAGATCGACCCAAAACATCAGCCAGAACTGGAATCGGATGAGAAATAAGAGAGGAGATACAATTTTAGTGAGATGCCTGGAAAATTCATTAATTTGGCCTAATTAGTAACTCATTAGCAAAAATTTTGCAAAACAACAACCAAGTTTTTTGTGGAGTGATGGAAATCCATGGAGATTTGATGGAGGAGATATGATTTAACTGAATTGTGGACGACGGACGGATGACAGACGACACACAGCACGCCATGGCAATAGCTCATCAGCCTTATGGCCAGATGAGCTAACCAGGATGCTTACCCATGCCTCACAAGTCAGTCATGCCCCTCACACTCTTGCCATTGCCAGCAAGTTGCTACCAGGGATGGTTTCCTCCTTGTGTGGTCCACCATACTTTTACATATCGCAAGAAACTATTGGCTTTGGGGGACAAAATATATAATAATTACAGGGCTATTCAACATACGGTACTTCAAGAATTTGTGATGCTGTATACTCTATGATATAATACCAATGGCACTGAAGTACTGTACAAGGTCAGCTTATAAACAACTTATGGTTTGCCAATGACATCGTATTGATTGCAGACAGTGAAGAAAGCCTCCAGACTTTGGTGACTGCAATCCATAAACAAAGCTCACACTTTGGACTTCAAATCAATAAAACAAAAACCGAAGTGCAAGTGATCAATAAAGAACCTCAGCAGTTAAACATCAGAATCTCAAGTTGAGAGGTTCATCTATCTAGGAGGATCAATAACTCAATCTGGAACATGCACTGATGAAATGCAGATCAGCAGTGGAAAAGCGTTAGGAGCCTTCCAGTCTCTCAATAAAATTTGGTCCTCCAGAAATGCATGTTGCTCAACAAAATTAGAGCTGTACAAAACACTAGTGCTATCTCATCTCATCTCATTATCTCTAGCCACTTTATCCTGTTCTACAGGGTCGCAGGTAAGCTGGAGCCTATCCCAGCTGACTACGGACGAAAGGCGGGGTACACCCTGGACAAGTCGCCAGGTCATCACAGGGCTGACACATAGACACAGACAACCATTCACACTCACATTCACACCAACGATCAATTTAGAGTCGCCAGTTAACCTAACCTGCATGTCTTTGGACTGTGGGGGAAACCGGAGCACCCGGAGGAAACCCACGCGGATACGGGGAGAACATGCAAACTCCACACAGAAAGGCCCTCCTAGTGCTATCTATAGTGCTATATGGTGCATAAACATAGACACTACGAAAGGTAGATGAAAACAGACTACATACTTTTGAGATGACCTGCCTCAGAAAAATCATGGGGGTGACCAGACTTGACAGAATACAAAATTTCACTATAAGTAAAATCCCTGAATATTGAAGAGACAGTTATTGATAGAGTGGCTCATAAAAGATTGAGATATTTTGCCATGTCAACCGAATGCGACCAACTAGGTACCCGAAAATAGCTATGCTTGGCAGTATACATGGCAACCAGCCTAGAGGAAGACCAGCAAAGAAACGGATGGATTGTGTCAAGGCAGACTGTGCCACCAGAAACCCTGACCCCCTTACCCAAGCTACAAGGCTAACTCAAGATAGGAAGGTCTGGAAATCCATCAAGAAGCGGAAGCCATCACACATCCCAGGAATGGTGTGGATGGCTTAGTTAGTTAGTTAGTTAGTTAGTTAGTTAGTTAGTTAGTTAGTTAGTTAGTTAGTTAGTTAGTTAGTTAGTTAGTTAACTAGATCATTCCAGGAGACAGGAACAGAAAGTGTCATTAATTGTTCAAAGGTGTAATAAGTCGAACGAGTCCAAGGATCTGTGTATGTTTGTTACAATAACGCAACATCTGGTAATACTTTACTTGCAACCATAACGTATAATGATGATGTTCACCCTTCGGGGTCAAAGATGACCATGACTTCAATTTGGTGGGTGGAGGTTGTGGGTCTAGAGGTGAATGATGAGGCCAATCCTGGCTTTGAAGGTACGGCCACATGTTGACGTTCCATGTGCCAAGGTTGAGTACCTTCACTATCTTTTTGTTGCATTTTGACCACTGAGTGGGATCCCCGCCAGCCGCAGTGTGCTGGCCAGGGTGAAGTGAAGCAGGCTATGTTTGGGGCACCCTTCCTCCATGGAGGTGAGCAAAGCGAATCCTAAACAGACACCCAGAGGGCTGCCAAACTCTGCTGCTGCTTTGTTCCAGCAGAGAGCGACCCTATGCCCTGGGCCACCTGCATGTAAGTTCATGACTACAGCTTCCAGTGTTTCTGCACCTGCTGCTTTGCCACTTGCCCATTGCCACAGGACTTGAATTTGAATTTGAAGTCATGACTTGCACGTGACTTGGATTAGAGTGAGGAAGAATTGCGTAGCAGTCAGCCTCACTCTCTTGTCCTGACCTAACTGGGTCCAGGGACAAGACAGAATCAAGACGGCTGGAGCTAGTTTGGGATGCAGTGGATGGCCAACAGTGTTCTACGTGTTGCACTGTGCCCTGATTGCACTCCACAAACACTTTGCTGGGTCCACCTTTCTGCCTGTTGAACCACCAGGTGGTGGTCTCCTCCACGCAGTCTGTCGAGTCCAGTCTTCAGTCATAACCCTGACCAAGGGGAGTGAGGGGTTGCTAGTGCTTACTCAAGGCACCACTCCAGGCTAGTGGAGGGAAGGAAACGCGTTACTACTCCATTGCATGGCAGTCAAGGACAGCACATGCCCACTGCCCTATCCATAATGTATATGATTAATGCCAGATATATGATTAATTCATGATTTTTTTCTGCATAATTAGTGCCCATTCTTTATTTGCATTGCAAAACCTGCATACAGAATATTAGTTTGTCTAGAAAAAAACCCAACAAACAAACAAACAAACAAACAAACAAACAAACAAACAAACAAACAAACCCTAAATTTAATCATCTGATAAGGGAACTATATGGGCAGAGCCGGCCTGTGGCATAGGCAATATAGGCAAATGCTAAGGGCGCTGCGTCCATCCAGGGGCGCAGAAACGGGGGGAGAAAAATTATGACTTCCACTATTCTGAAAACGAGTCAGCATTATAATGTCTTAGCCTAATTTAATTGTACAGCAAAGCATGTAGTCAGGGTGCGATTTGTCAAAAAAAGCGGGGTGGGGTGTGGTGGTGGTTGTTAATCATGAAACAATAAGCGCTCAACAGTGGTTCGCCCTGTCTATAGTGTGTCTTCGGGCGCGCAAGTGCGCATCCGCGGCTATTCTCTGTTTTGGCCATGTAATAGCCTAAGTGTTGTTGGCTAAAGAGTGTTTTTGCATAACATAGATAACTGACATAGATCTGTTGCTTGTTTTGAATATGGCTGCACTTGGAGCAGTCTGTCAGTGTCGTTGAGCAGTCTGGGCTGAAGTAAAGGTCTTTTATGCACCGAACACGTTTCGCAGCGAGATATTCCAATGGTGCCTGGCACGTTTTTTTTTAATAAAACAAAGTTGCTTTGTTGATCTGTGTTCTCATTAAAATGACAGTTTAGCAGCTCATTCAAGCAACCATGTTGCGAACAGCTTCCTGGAGGAAAATATAATAAACGCGTTGAAAACAAGAAACAATCTCAGTGCGTCAAGACTGCAGGGAAACGAAACAAGCACTCAGATGTGTTCTCTTTACAAATAGCATAAATGGCACACTTTCTCTCCTGTAAAGGAAGAAGACGCAAAAGCAACTCACCGAGCAGGTGGTGAGGAATTCAGTAAATAATAATAATAATAATAATAATAATAATAATAATTATTATTATTATTATTATTATTATCATTAATAGACCTGTTACTTTCCCAAGGCGCCCCCTCTCGTCCGACCAGGCTTTACATATGCTAGACTACTACTTGGGGAGGATATAATATGGGAACATTCCTGGAACATTAGTTTGTCATCTCAAAAATAATATCTATTTGTTAAACTTCCTGTTATGAGAGAAAACGTTATGGGAATGGTACAGGAAGGTTAGTTTGTAGTAACAACAACAATACCAGGCACCTTCTGGTGAATATTCCTTGTCAGTTTGTCAACAGTAAGAGAACGCTGTGTTTTAAAATTCCAACATTTCAGGAACAGGGCTGGCCTTGTTAAGCAAAATAAACCATTACATTAAATTACATTACAGGCATTTAGCAGATGATCTTATCCAGAGTGACAATACAGCATACCCAGAGCAGCCTGGGGGTGAGCTGCCTTGCTCAAGAACACTTCAACCATTCCTGCTGCAGGGAATCAAACCAGCAGCCTTTTGGTCCCAAAGCTGCTTCTCTGACCATGAGGCCATGGCTTCCCCCCAGATCTTATGAAATGTTTCCGCCAGATGTTCTGAAATGATTCCCAAAAAGATTTAAATGGAACCAAATGCTAACAATCATGAAATGTTAAACAAACAGACATCGAAAAAAAAATAAGTGTTAAATACTGAGGAATAAACACTGAAATGGTCTCTGATTTGATCCTGAGCTTAGGTTATGGTCTAGATGGAGGTTTGCATGTTCTCTTCATGTCCATGTGGGTTTTCCTTCCTTTCTGCTTTCCTGAAAGCTCTGCAAAACATGCCAGTAGGTAAACTGGCAAAGCTAAATTACCCCACGGATGTGAATGATACATCTTTTCCCACTTATGTGTGGTCAGTGTGGAGGTGCTGACCTGATAGGGTTAAGGACTTTTGCTCAAGGGCCCAACAGTGGCAGTATGCTGGGGTGCAAAACACCAACCCTCCGATCAATAACCCAGAGCCTTAACCTGTTCAGTCACCGCTTCCCCAAATTAACAAATGAACATCCCACACAACCTCATTTTTCTCAGTCCCAAGACACTTCTAACTGACACCACTAGATGGTGATGTGATCATGATAATCGTTATACTGTAGTGAAGGCCATGTAATATTACATTCATATCTATGTGTCCTTTGCCTGTGATTAACATCACACATGAAATTATTATATATAATCTACATTATTATATATAGTGTATTGAATGACCTGGCTACGAGTATGACATGATGCTCATTTTATACAAAATGGAAAAAAGAACTGAATAAAATGCTCTCTATAAAGCTGATATTATTGTTACTTATGATTATTATTATACTGAATCAAAAGCATTTTAGCAACTTATGACTCTTTATACAATCTCTAAATATGATATTCAGCATTAATATTATTGGATGTTCGATAAACCTGTGAAATAGCCATCTAACACAGTCGATTATGTTTAAGCATCCAATAGATGGGTTGCATCCGACATTACATCCGCCTCATTAGATATGCAAGACATAAAGTTCTGGTCAGCTAAGCTCACTGTTCACAAAACACTACTATCGCTGGGGCGCCTTGCTAGTCATTAAAATGCCCTATGCTTGCAATGTTTTTGGGCTGCTTGAATCAAACAAACTGTGAAACTGATCAAAGTTTCTTCCAGGTTTACTGTGAAGTGATAAAGGGTGAAAGAGCAAAGGCTTTTACCAAAAGACTACGAGAAAGGTGGCTCTTGAACCTTTCACTGCGATGGAAGGGAGACAAGTCATGCACTACGTTCAGACTGCAACCTGAAACGACCCATATCCGATTTGTTGTGAAATCCGATTTTTTTGTTAGGCCGTTCACATTACCAATTATATGAGACTTGTATGCGATCTCCAATATGAACGGAAAACGACCCAAAAGTGTCCCGCATGCGCAAATTGACACGTAATAAGCACATCTACGTAATACGTAAACAAAAAAAAAGTGCACTCTTCAGAGCATGGAGATGAGGCGAGACCTGGCGATGTGGTTTTTGTGGCGGCGGCGGAACTCACACAATAATCTGATTAATGTGGGCAGCAGACTAATGAGACCGAAGGTGTCAAATTACTGGAAATTTCCAGAACAATCTTATAATCTTGCAATACAGGATGGTTTAAGTTATAAATCAGTTATAGAAACTATTTTATTTAATCAGGCTAACAGATCAACATCCAGGTCCCTACCAAATCCACCATTAGCTTGATCAATTCTATAAAAGTCTATTTAAATTCTGAAAACTGTACAAATGTTGTTGTTTTCCACCAAAGAGGCGGGATTAGCCAACGCAGAATAGTGACGTTTGTCTCTTGTTGATGACGTGTAGGTTGCATGAATGCGACCTGTCCGGTCAGACTGCAGTCGCATGTGAAAATAATGGATATGCATCGGAATTAGGACCACATATCCAAGCGGCCTGGGTCGCATGTGAAAAAAATCGGATCTGTGTCGTTCAGATTGTCAATAACAAATCGGATACAGGTCGCATATGGGCAAAAAAATCGGACATGGGTCGTTTCAGGGTGCAGTCTGAACATAGTCAAAGAACGGTCGAGTTTGCAGTGATCACTTTAGGAAAGTTTTGTAAATTCCTCTGATTTATTTAATTTGGATGTGCAAATCACTTTTCTCACCATTTCATGATGTTTTGAAGTCCAGGAGATGCTTCCATTCCCAAATGTGTTTTTGTTTACTGTTTGACCATGGTCACCACATTGTAAACTAACTTATATATAATACATGTAATACCCAGGTCTTTAAAGATGTTTCTGTGGCTCTTCATGAATGATTTACCTGGAAGAGAAGAGCAGGGAGGATTGAGAATCGAGCAGTTGTGGTTTGTTTACACCCGATACTACAACCTGTAGAGTCCTAGCAAAAATGCTACTTACCCAGGCAGTATAACTATACAAGATTTATCTTGTAGTGTCTTGATCCCCAGATCTTTAACCCAACCGCATATAAAAAGTTGTACTCCTCCATGCTCTTCCAGGTTTTCATCTGTTTGTCCATCTAGAACAATGTCTGCAGCACCAGGTAGCTTGAGATGTCGGGGAACTCAAAGGATGGATAATTTTCCAACTCATAAGGAAAAATGCTTCTTTGTTAGCGTGTAAGGATCTATCCCATCACAACTTTCTGAAGGTATCTTGACCGTGCATTGATCTCTAAACTGCAAAAACAGTCAGAGAGGGTTTCACTAGCTCTTTACATAACAGCAGCCAGATTGGTTTGTCTGACCACCACTTCATTCACTGGAAGTAAACTCGCAAGCAAAAGTCACATGACTGAATACAGCTTATTGCTGGGTTTCACGTGATGTCACATACGCCTCATTAGTTATTCAAAACTTTAGCTGGTGGTCTACCAAAGCTCAGTTGACAAAGTGTTTGTACAGAGAAGGTGCATTGCCCACATGAAAAATGCCTTAGGTATACGTTGTTTTAGGTTGTTTGAATCGATCAAACTGTGAAACTGATAAAAGGTTTCTTCAGGGTTCCCTGTGAACTAATAAAAAAGGGTGAACAAACACAGGATTTCACAAAAAGACTTGGAGAAAGGTGGCTTTTGAACCCCTCACTGAAATCAAAGGGAGCTGAGTCAAAGCATGCTCGAGTTTGCAGTGATCACTTCATGAAAGGTTTGTATCTCCCTCTCAGCTATGTCCTTAGTGTTTCTTAAGTACTTTTCTTGCTATGTGTCATTATTTTATGGTACTTTTTTAGTCACGAAGCTCTAAAGTCTCCAGCTGTTTCTTTGTTTACACCTCAGAAAGTCCATATGAAGGTCATGAAGGTCGCAACAAAATTCTTCCCCAGCCGTACAGTTACACTGTGCTGTGATCACTTCTCCGTCTTGTTTAACTAAGATTCAGGTCTTTAAAGGGGTTTCTGATGATCTTTGTGAATGATTTACCTGAGAGATAAGAGCCAACACAAGTGAGAATCAAGCAAACTGTTGTTTGTTTACACTTCAACTTGCAGCACTTCATTGTAAAGACATGAACATAAAGCTAAAAAAAAACATACTTACACGGGCAAGAACAATACAGGATTCATTCGGCAGCGACTTGATAGCGAGGTCCTTTACCCAGCCACATACAAAAAAGTTGTAAGCCTCCATACTCTTCCATGCTTTCATCTGTTTTGCGGTGTAGAAGGACGTCTGCAACACCAGATGGTTCGAGATGCCAAGGAACTCAACTGAAGGGTAGTTTTCGAGATCATATGACAAATCCTTTGTAGCGAAGCAAGAGAACAGTCAGCTTATCCTGCCTTGAACCCAGGTCTACAGGGTGCCAAACCTGCACTCTGACCACAACACATGGTATGGCAGTCAGAGCACATACTCAACTGTAGTGACGGGCACTCCGTCACATCCTTCTTTCCCAGACTGTAGGGGACTGTTCCATTGCGCATAGCAATCTTCTGAATATATCTAAAGCGAGCAGTGGCTTCTAGATTACGAGTATACTCTCAGAAGTTATCGCTAGTTGTTTGCACTACGGCAGCTGTTTAGACCACCAGCTATTTCACTTCCGGTAAAACTGCTAGGAAAAGTCATGTGATTGAAACCCAGCAATTCATCCAGCAGTCCTCTTTTAGACACTTTTCCAATGGTGCTCATGCAATTGTCACCCGATTACTCTTTTTCTTTTCTTTTTTCATCAGACTTAGAAGCTGCAAATGCATTCAGAAAGTCTTTAGAAAGTTAACGTTCAGTGAAAGTTTTTAATCTGCTCAGGAAAAAGGCAGAACAATGCAGGCAGAATGGCTAGAGTTTTCTAAAGACTGAATCTGGAGAATCAATTACTTTTAGAAAAGGAAAATGAATGAAGCCCCAAATTATCAAAAACAATTAAAACTGGCTTCTGAAACTCTGAATTTGATTCTAATTTGATTAACTGTTAGATCAATAAAAGTCATGATAAATAGGAAAACACAGTGACTTTGTTCAGGAATCAGCTGACAACGTCAGAAGTTCTGCCAAATATCCAAGCTAAAATACTTACATATTTCTTTTTGCCAACATTTGGGAGGTTAAAGTAATCTGAAAGAAAATCATGTCTGTTTTTGTGCAATCTGTCAAGTTAAATTATCACTTTTGCAATTTTTTTTTCAATGTAAGCCCTTTTGCTGGGAGAATTTCTGGTTCCTTAGGCTGGAATCAATAACCAGCTGAACTGCAGCAAAATCTTGGCTTGTGTTATGTGCAGGGCAAGTGGTCTGTGATTTTTCAATTAATAAATGAATTGCAGTGTGTGTCAAATTGCAATTCCATCATTTACAAATGCCCAGCTTCTTCCATCATGACCTGTAACTACATTTGCTAATCACACAAAGTAAATACAGTATTAGAATCATTCCTATGCTTATTTTGGGATAAAACGAACATCTACAATTAGGTTCAGATAAGCAGATGATCAGTAAATATAATCATTAGATGATATATTTGAAAAGGACTGTGTTCACCAGATGCTGAAACCTCTGCTTCATGCTTTCATGACAACATCACACACAGATTACTGTATACAGGAGAAAATACTGGAGTAAGATTTAGTGAAGAAAATTATGGTACTAATTTACAAAACAAAAGAAGAATGAAGAGCTATATGGCTTCAGTTAATCTGACAGGTGCTCTTAAGTAAGGCAGGGAGAAGCATGAAAAAACTAAATCCCATATCAACTCTACATCTACATGCAAGGCGTCTGGGATTTATTTATTTATTTATTTATTTATTTAATTTAAAGCATGGTACCATTTTCCACATATGTAGAAGTCTTAGTACCAGTGTTGTCGTCGAGTCACTAAACCTCGAGTCTGAGTCCAGTCTCGCGTCCCCAGTGTTCAAGTTCAAGTCATTAAAGAAAATTTCGAGTCAAGTCCACCATTGATCCGAGTCGAGCCCGAGAACAAGACTCCAACCGCACCATTTGACGATGGCTATTGCTGCCTTTATGTGAAACCATCTCTGCTGCTGTGTTGGACGAACGTTACTGCTCGACTGCCCCATTTTAGTGAATAGGTTACAGATAAAAAGCTTGTTCATCGCTCAGGAAGCCCCGCCCATGATCAACAGGGCAAATAACATGAGAGAGGGTTAACACTAGCTAGTTCATCAGTCAGCAAGCCCTGCTATCAACAGAGCAATTAACATAGCGTGTCACTTCCTTCCCTGGGTGGAGTCTTGCCAAATGACGATTGAAGTTCGAGGTTGTCCCCGTCGTCTCCTTGATAGTTCTTCTACATATGGAACACACAGCAGTGCATTTTTTCCCCACTGCACAAGAAGTCTGTATAGAGATCTTGCAGTCACGTGACCGGAAAGTACACAGCCGCCATCTTGTCGGTAAAAAACACCGCTGAATACTGCTGCACTCGTGTACAGAATGGATCAATTTCAACCGACGGACTACACGGCTCATTTTTCTAATGAACAGATAACTAGATATATGTCTAAAATAAACGATCTACAGATTAGTGACCCTTATGGCTTACTGGACGGAGTTTTCATGACCGGATTTTGAACTGCCAGCGGAATACCCAGACGTGTATAATTACCTCATCAACTTTCCCTCGCTGTTCAGTGGTGAAGCACTGCGTGCTTATAAATCTCTGGACAGTTATCTTTACAGAAATTCAGGATTTGTCAGCGACTCAGATGTGGCATCTTGTAAACAAGAATCCTCATTGGACGGGTAAGTCACTTAAGTATTGAGTATAGCACTGACCAGCCGATTATGGAATAGAATAAGGTAATTCCAGCTGTAATTCCAAATCGTCCGTGTTGTTTACCATGGATCTGGCGTTGGAGAGGTAGAGGCTTAGCAGTGGAGGTTTGAGTGGCTGTTTTCTGAGCTTAGTCAACAGGCCGGCTCTGCAGCCTCGCTTTTGCTTCCGCTCCCGGCGCCGCCTCCTTCGCTTTGCTTCCGATAACAATCCACGGAGACCCCGCTGGTCTCGCTATCTCATCCGGAATGTTGTGCATGCGATGGAAATCGCTACAAACCATCATTTTCTGCTGGAAACCAATGTCCAGCAAGTCCATACAGTTGTAGTGGATATTGAAGTCCGGTACAGACGAACAACACGCAAAAATACACACAAAAAACATAAAAAACGTGCACAGGTAGGGAGAGCTTGTAGCCGCGGCCATTGTAGTAGAATTGTATATAGTAGGGTTTTCCAGAAGAAAAGGTAGAAGTAAAAGCAGAAGTAGAACCAGAAGTAGAAGTAGAAGGCGGAAATATGGCGTTTGACCGACAAGATGGCGTCTGTCACAATCTGGATCGGCTGTGACGTCACATGCAAGTGCTCCATAAGCAAAGCAGACAATCCTAGGGGCTTCTCTCCAGGCATTTTAGCATCATTAAGATTAGTTTGTTCCTGAACATGACGTATGAACAGGTGAATGTGCATTCTCTTGCACAAAATTAGTATAAAAATTAATGTAGGTATAAATATATTATGCCAAATTATTATGGCAGGTTACAACAAATAAAGAAAAAATCTGAGCCCTTTTCTCCAATTTATGAGTCCGAATGCAGTTAATGTGTGAGTCCAAGTCCGAGTCATCAGTGCTCAAGTCCAAGTCAAGTCACGGGTCCTTAAGATTAGGGCATGAGTCAGACTTGGGTACTACAAGCCTGCTTAGTACATTTAACTACATTTAAACTTTACATGGCACCAAGGATTATTCTCTTTAAAAATGCAAGTAAACCTAAGCTTTCTTTTTTAATAACTAAATTTAAACTTGAGTTAAGTAAACCAAACATTTGTTTCTTTGTTTTTAGAAAATTTTATTTACAGTGCCCTCCACAATTATTGGCACCCTGTGTAAAGATCAGTGTAAAAAAAAGTTTTAAAAAATCCACCTTTTGGTGAAGTAGCTTCATCTCACACTGACCTGAACCCCATTGCAAACCTGTGTGGTGAGCTGAAGAGGAGAGAGCACAAGAGAGGGCCTTGGACCCTGGATGATCTCGTCATCATTGGCAGCTGTCCATCACTAGCAATGATGACTGCTTCATTAGGATGTGCAGAAATGCAAATGGGCTGCGAGGCCCGCACCAGAGTGACAGAGTCGCCCGCAGCAGCAGCATGAATGGCCCAGCCGAGCCGCCATGTAATGCCTGGCCTCGTTAGCTCTCGCATACTATTCTCTTCTCCTAAAGAAGCGCCTTGCACAGTAAGGTAAGACAAACGATGTCCTGCCCCCATCATGTTGTCTCTCTGGACCTCCAGACTTGATGCCAAGTGGTGCACAAACGTGCCACAGACCTGATGGGTATGGAAGTTGCCCCACAGTGACAACTGACTTGCTGAGTGATGCCATCCATTGGCCATTTGAGTAGCTCTTCCGCATGCCATCAGGTGGTGTGCTGTTGACCCTGTTGGATTCATCTGCCACAATGCACCAAAAAGCGCCCTGCTGCCAGCACCTTATTGGTGATGTACTATTTAACACATAGCTGGAACCCAGGCAGATGCTGCCACTCTGGGTCAGAGCAGACCTGGGAGCAATGGTGGTTCAGGGGTAACTCCACTTTCCCCAATACTCAAGTGCTCCAGGACCTGAGACTCACCACCAGTTGCAGTTTAAAGTCATACCCAGGACCCTGGATGACCTGCAGAGATTGTGTGAAAACGAATGCTCTCAGATGCCCTGCTCTGTATCTCCAACCTTATAAAATGTTATCGGAGAACACTCAGTGCTGTTTTATTGGCAAATGAAGGTTGTACAAATTATGAAATGCAGGGGTGCCAATAATATGGAATTTTTCTGACCCTTTCTACTAATCTTTACAAGGGGTGCCAAGAATCGTGAAAGGCACTGTATCTGCTTCATGCAAGAAAGCTCAAATAAACTACATACCCAACACTATAAAAGGTACACATCAACCAAAGGTTCATTACTACTTAATGAAAACTAACTAATGATCACCTGAAGGTTCCAACCAGAAGTAGCACTGCAATGGAAAATACGCTTACACCAGCCTTCATGAAGACTGACCTGGCAGGACACAAGACATCTACTTAACTGACTTGCGTGTGCGCACACACACACACACACACACACACACCTGACTGAGAAACACAAAGAGGGTGAACCATGAAATTTTTACTAAAACACTGAATCTTTCAAAACATTTTATAATACGACAGCCTTAAAGCCTGAAAGCCAGCATAAAACAAGAAATAATGAAACCATCCAATCCACAACGCTCTAAAGTAAATCAGTTTAAAGTTCTGCAAACACATCTATAAATCGAGTTTGAAATGACTCCATCACATCGGTTCTAGTAAACATAACTTTTTTTTATTCTAGTTTTGTGAGCATTTTCAAATTAATATTAAATTAAATATTAAGAAAGCAAAAAAAATTACACTTTGGGTTTTAGCTGCATATTAAATAAATTAATTTCCTACAGAGCTAAAAGCTATCAAGTAATTCTAATAATTTCCTTTTTTATTTAAAAATCACAAATTTGTTTTTACAGATTTAACGAACAACTGAAGCCTTAAAACCCTGAAAAGACTCCAATGCACAGGGCAGCTTGTATCAATGGGCTAGCAGCATAGATACAGAGGATATAAAAAATATACACACCCATTAAAATGATAGGTTTTTCTGATGTAAAAAAAAAAATGAGACCACAATAAATAATTTCAAAACTTTTCCCACCTTTAATGTGACCTATAACCTGTACAATTCAAATGAAAAACAAACAAATCTGTTAGGAGGAAAAACATAAAAAAAGTACAATAAGCTGGTTGCATGTGCGCACACCCTTAAACTAATACTTTGTTGAAGAACCTTTTGATTTAATTACAGCATTCAGTCTTTTTGGGTCGGAGTCTATCAGCCTGCCACATCTAGACTTGGCAATATTTGCCCACTCTTCCTTGCAAAAGCACTCCAAATCTGTCAGATTGCGAGGGCGTCTCTTGTGCACAGCCCTCTTCAGGTCACCCCGCAGATTTTCAATTGAATTTAGGTCTGGGCTCTGGCTGGGCCATTCCAAAACTTTGATTTTCTTCTGGTGAAGCCATTCTTTTGTTGATTTCGATGTATGCTTGGGGTCATTGTCTTGCTGAAAGATGAAATTCCTCTTCATCTTCAACTTTCTATCAGACACCTGAAAGTTTTGGGCCAGAATTGACTGGTATTTAGAACTGTTCATAATTCCCTCCACCTTGACTAAAGCCCCTGTTCCAGCTGAAGAAAAACAACCCCAAAACATGATGCTGCCACCACCATGCTTCACCATGGGTATGGTGTTCTTTTGGTGATGCACAGTGTTGTTTTTGCACCAAACATACCTTTTGGAATTGTGGCCAAAAAGTTCAACCTTGGTTTCATCAGACCATAAAACATTTTCCCACATGCTTTTGGGAGAGGTGATGCATTATTATTTTTTTTTTCCAAAATTTAGCCGGGCCTGAATGTTTTTCTTTGTAAGAAAAGGCTTCCATCTTGCGACCCTACTCCATAGTCCAGACATATGGAGAATACGGGAGATTGTTGTCACATGTAGTGCATAACCAGCACTTGCCAGAGATTCAAGCAGCTCCTTCAGTGTTGCTGTAGGCCTCTTGGCAGCCTCCCTGACCAGTTTTCATCTTATCTTTTCATCAGTTTTGGAGGGATGTCCAGTTCTCGGTAATGTTACTGTTGTCCCATATTTTCTCCACTTCTTGATGACGGTCTTCACTGTGCTCCATGGTATATTTAATGCCGTGGAATTTTTTTGTACCCTTCTCCTGACTGATACCTTTCAACAATGAGATCCCTTTGATGCTTTGTAAGCTCTCTGTGAACCCTGACTTTTGCTGGAGGATGCAACTGAGTAAATGTCTGAAATTTATTTTGGGTTAATCAGAATCAGAGTCATTTTAATTGATGGCAGTTGTGAACCCAAAAAGACTGAATGCTGTAATTAAATCAAAAGGTGCTTCAACAAAGTATGAGTTTATGGGTGTGCATACTTATGCACCCAACTTATTGTATTTTTTTTATGTACAGGTTATAGGTCACATTAAAGGTGGGAAAAGTTTTGAAATTATTTATCATGGTCTCTTTTTTTACATCAGGAAAACCTATCATTTTAACGGGGTGTGTACACCTTTTATATCCACTGTAGATAGATAGATAGATAGATAGATAGATAGATAGATAGATAGATAGATAGATAGATAGATAGATAGATAGAGGGAGGTTGTACAAAGTATTAAATGCAGGGCTGCCTATAATTGTGGCATATGCTTTTGTTGAAAATAATTATTTTTTGATCAGGGATCCATGTTTCTCTGAATAAATTTATTTCAATTAAAATTTAGATTTTTCTCATTTTTTCAGTGTGAGATGAAATGACTTCACCAAAAGGTGGATTTTTTTCTAACCCTTTTTACTAATCTTTACAAGGGTGCCAATAATTGTGGAGGGCACTGTGTGTGTATATATACACAACCCCAAATAAGAAAAAACTTGGGATGGTAAGGGAAATGCAAATAAAAAAGGGAAGCAGTGATTTCGAAATTTACTTTGACTTGTATTTGATTGCAGATGGAATGAACCCAAGAGATTTCATGTTTTGTTGGTCAACTTCATTTCATTTGTTAATATACATCCATTCCTGTATTTCAGGCCTGCAACACATTCCAAAAAAGTTGGGACGAGGGTAATTTAGGGCTATTAATGAGGTAAAACAATTAAATAATGATGTGGTTTGAAACATGTGATGTTGATAGGTGATTGTAATCATGATTTGGTACAAAATTATTATCTAGGAAAGGCCTAGTCTTATACCCCTTTTCCACCAAATCAGTTCCAGGGCTGGTTCGGGGCCAGTGCCGGTTCAGTGCAGGTTCACAACTCGTTCAACTTGTGAGCCAGCTGAGAACCAGTTTGCTTTTCCATAGCTCGCGGTGCTAAGCGGAGCCACGTCATTACGTCGCTGTATACGTCAGTTACGTCGCTGTATACATCAGTTACGGCACTACGTTTACATAAACCTTGGCGCGAATATCAAAGCAAAAACAAAATGGAAGAAGTAGCAGCAACAACAACAATAATAATGGCTGACTTCTCGTTTGTACAGCTGCTGCTTCTTGTCGCTTAAAAATGGCAATCTTTCGCGGTCTTGTTATTATTGTTGGTCTTAACAACTCCGCCCCCCGCTGACGTAAGCGGTTCATTCCTCTGGCCCAGCAAAGAGCTGGTGCTAGCCTGGAACCGTTTTTTCTGTCCCCAGAGCCAGTTCTTTGTCAGTGGAAACAGAAAACCCGGTTCCAAACTAAGCACTGGCCCCGAACCAGCCCTGGAACTGCTTTGGTGGAAAAGGGGCATTTGAGGAGCAAAGATGGCCCGAAGATCTTCAGTTTGTCAAGAAATGTTGAGAAAATTATTGAAATGTTTAAAAACAATTTTCCTCAAAGAAAGATATGAAGGGATTTGGATATTTCACCCTCTATGGTGCATAATATCATTAAACGATTGAAGGAATCTGGAGGGATTTCAGTGTGTAAAGGGCAAGGGCACAAGCCTAAGCTGAACACCTGTGATCTCTGATCCCTCAGACGGCACGGCATCAAGAACCGTCATTCATCTATAGCTGATATAACCACATGGGCTCAGAATTACTTTGGTAAACCTTTGTCAAGCTCTACAATACAGAGTTACATCCTGAGGAATTTCAGTGCGTAAAGGGTAAGGGCAAGAAATATTCCAAATAACACAATAAAGAATAAATGTCCATAATACATGTCTGTTATGAAGTTTAATAAAAGTTTACTGAACATGAAATACAATATAAGAAGATTAGAACATGTGTACAAGCTCATTTGGAGTGGAATTATTTCCATTTCTTCTAATCCCTTAAAATAATCTCTTTTCTTGATGTTTTTGCTCTTTGTGTTTGATTTGTTAATCATACTTTCTGAATATGGCCTCAGCTTGCCAGTTCAGCAACCAGAGAAAGCGAGCCTCTGCCTCTCATACTTAAACGAAGTGCACAGCTCTATGCTGTAACTATATACTGGTTCTGAATCCCACCATCTGCGGCATCACACTAGCTTTTACTAGATGGATGGATTAACAAGCACAAATTAGATTTAACCTTTTCAGAATCAGGAGCACACAGGTATGTGGAAACACTAACAAAACCAATATAAAGTGCAGAATAATGCTGGTATGTAATGTTCCTGCTACTACAACACGCAGTCACCCCGTAGTTAAACATCTCATCTCATCTCATTATCTCTAGCCACTTTATCCTGTTCTACAGGGTCACAGGCAAGCTGGAGCCTATCCCAGCTGACTACGGGCGAAAGGCGGGGTACACCCTGGACAAGTCGCCAGGTCATCACAGGGCTGACACATAGACACAGACAACCATTCACACTCACACTCACACTCACACCTACGGTCAATTTAGAGTCACCAGTTAACCTAACCTGCATGTCTTTGGACTGTGGGGGAAACCGGAGCACCCGGAGGAAACCCATGCGGACACGGGGAGCACATGCAAACTCCGCACAGAAAGGCCCTCGCTGGCCATGGGGCTCGAACCCGGACCTTCTTGCTGTGAGGCGACAGTGCTAACCACTACAGCAGTGTGCCGCCCCATAGTTAAACATGTAAGGAATAAATAAAGATGGTAGCCAGAGTTTAATAATATCTTTTATGTGTAATGTAAACTCTCATGAGAGTCAAACTCTCATGGTTACCAGAGAACCAGCCCCCCACTGGAACCCTAGCTGTGTAATAGGCAAGAGGCCAAGGGCTATGGAAATGCCTTAAGGGTGAATCCCTGGGAAGATCAGTTCCTGACATGGGACAGACTTTGACTTTTGATGTATTCATAAGTATAAAGCAAGTTATGTGTAAAAATGATATTGATGGGAATAAAGTATTCAGACACCACAAATGACCAGCACAAGTATTTTGTTGCAAGAGTGCTGTTAGTAATTACAACTTTGAAACATCTACAGTAAGAAGTAATTAGTGTTGTGGTTTTGGTTCATTTCTCTTGGCAAATCATCTTCAATTCCTCAAGGTTATTAGAGTCCCTCTGCCGTACTTGCAATTTCAAAATCCCCTCTAAATTTTCAGTGAGATTCAAGTCAGGAGGTTGGCTGGACCATGCGAGGCCTTTCTTGAGTTATTTTGGCTGTATGTTTGGGTTCATGGGGGTACAGGGTTGTACAGGAGGGGTAGTACAGTACCTTTAGAGGGGTGGGCTCTTCACACTCCTCAGGAGTGGCTCATCCTCTATTGGTCCCCACTGGCACCCAGCTCTCACCTATGGGTCCTAGAAGCTGCTTGCATGCAGCAGTGCCCACCCCCGGGTAACGGCTTTGACGGGTCGGCTAAACTAGGTGATGGTAGCCGATGGGTCTGAAACTTGGTGAGTTAGAGATATGCCTACCCTAGCATGCGAAGATAGCTCCAGCGGACTGGGCAGATGAGATCAATAGTGAGATCCAATGGCCAGGAAGGCAGTGCTGCAGGGCTCTGTGGAGCGCTCAGGGCATGATCAGGCACTCAAGATGTCACGCCCATTCACTGCAGCCAAGGAAGTCTCCAGTCATGACGGTTCTTCGTACCACTGAACCCCAACTTCTGAGGCCGAGAGAGTGGATCTGCCCCAGTGCAATGGCCTTTCCACTTTAAAAGCTTTCCCGCACAGGTCCTTTGCACAAACTCATGTTTTCTGAGAGGAGGAAGTTAGCAGCAACTGTGCCAGCTGAACCAGGACAGTTCCCCTGCCCCCACTGTGAATGACTATGTCGTTCAAGAATTGGACTCCACAGCCACCTGTGAGTCCACAACAGACGAGCTGTGCAAGCTGTCGTCACCATCGAAACCGATGGAATACCAAGAAATGTTTGGGTTCAGTGTCTTGTTAAACTGTTAATTTTTCTTCCAAGGTTCAGTTTCTAATGAAACAAAAAGAAATTCTGCTCTAACATGTCCCGGGATGTTCATGTTTCTTTCGTTGTTGTGTAACGTCCCAGTGTTGTTTGCAGGAAAACAGCCCCATATCATGATGCTCCTCCGTCTGTACCTCACTGTAGGTGTGGTGTTCTTGGTATCAAGCCTTCTTTCTCCAGACATGAGCTGAATTATTGCCAAGGAATTTTGTTTTTTTTTATTCTTCTGACCAGAGTACTGTATATTGTTCCAAATGACTTCTGATTTGTCAAAATCTTCATGTTTTGTTTTGTATGAGGAGTAAGAATGGACATAATTGCTGTGTCGTTCATTAGTCAAGTCAAGTCAACTTTATTGTCAAATATCAAATCAAATCAAGTTTATTTGTATAGCGCTTTTAACAATAAACATTGTCGCAAAGCAGCTTTACAGAATTTGAACGACTTAAAACATGAGCTAATTTTATCCCTAATCTATCCCCAATGAGCAAGCCTGTGGCGACGGTGGCAAGGAAAAACTCCCTCAGACGACATGAGGAAGAAACCTCGAGAGGAACCAGACTCAAAAGGGAACCCATCCTCATTTGGGCAACAACAGACAGCCTGACTATAATATTAACAGTTTTAACAGGTATAACCCTCAACTGTCCTCATGGGGCCGTCCTTCACAGGAGCGGTGCGATAAAACTCCGACCAGACACAGGGCACCAGGATGGATCAAGCAGGTCCGAGGGGCAGAAGAGGCCAGCATCTCAATCCCAGGATCAACATGTAACTCAGTGGGACAGAAATATGCTATACATGCTCGACATACAGCACAGATGAAATATCAGTCCTCTCTGACCCACGGTGCAAACTGGCAATGCAATAAATAAAAATAGAATAATTGAAAAAACAAACAATATAAACAGTATAAACACTCTAGATAGGAACTAGACAGACTAAACACTCAAACAATATAAACAGAATAAATAAACAGTATAAACACTAGATAAGAACAAGACAGACTAAATACTCAGACAATATAAACAGTATAAAACACTCTAGATATGAACTAGACTAAACACAAACAATATAAACAGTATAAATAAACAGTATAAACACTAGATAAGAACAAGACAGACTAAACACTCAAACAGACAATATAAACAGTATAAACACTCTAGATATTAACTAGACTAAACACACACACACACACACACACACACACACACACACACAAGTTGGTACAAATAACCAAACAGTCAAGGGCACTATTACTTATTTTTCTCTGTATATGTAACTGTTGTTCCTACCACTCTCAGTTCATCCTGTACCTCTTTTCTTTTATATTATTTTTTTTATTTGTTTCGAGGTTACAAAAATGAAAGATGACAAAAATGACACCAAAAAGACAGAGACAATAGAAAGAAAGACACAAAAAATGCAAAAAAAACCTAGAAAAACAAAACAAACAAACAACAAAACAACTTTCATCATCATTACTCTGACAGCACATTGTGAAAGCTGTACATATCTGTTGGTTGCGTAACTTTCCCCTTTTATTATTGAATATTATTGAAATGACTGGGATGTTTTTGTTACGGCCATCTAACTTTTTCAATGCCAGTGTTGTCCCTGAGAAAGAATGACTGATTGTTACTTGTTTCATGAAATCTTTGCTAAATGCCTTTTAGTATAATCACAGGTGATTATAGGAAATCGTGCGTGCTGATTGGTCTTGAAATTCAGACTATTTCTCGATAATCACTTCGAGCAACTCGGCAAAATGGCGGCCAATTGCTTCGTCACTGTAAGTGAGGAAGAATTACAAATTATGAAAGAAAACGCTGCTCCTAAAAGGACTAAAGATGTTACGAAGTTTGGTCTAAAACTATTCAAAGGTAAGGTGGAATTGTGATTTATTTTATGCATTTCAAAACAACGTATTTTGTGTGAGTCGGCATAGATTATTGACACAAGTGTGTGTGCAATACATTTGCATGCTGCTTTTGAAGATTGAAATAATTTTTTTAATGCAATTTTTTTTAAATAATCACCTGTTTATTTATACGAAAACAATTATCCACCAGTGAAATATTGGTGATTATTATACATACAGGATACTTTTTTGATGGAATAAAAACGTGTTCTATTCCCTCCTAGCAGGTTTCATTCATTTGGTTTGATAGCATGCAATATTGTTAGCATATCGCTTATCCTATGTCTATTACATCATTCTACCCAATGGAGAATGAGCGTTGAATATGGTTTACAATATTACATGGTTGTCAAGACAATATGGCGTCACACATCAGCAATGGTGCAAATATGAGAAAGTTTTCTGCCACGCATGCACAGAAGCATTTCTTTGTTTGCTGTGCTACCGAGCGACCATGACAATTTGTAAAGAAACATGGCCGCCAGGATTGCTTCATTAAATACTGAAGATTTTGAGAGAATTTTGAAAGAGAAAGACGTGTTGATCTCCCGAAAAGAATGTGTATGTATAATAAGAATAATATTGGCTGGCTTTTTTCATGGTTTATCAGATATATTCCATTCACCTAGCATGATACTGAACTTGTCTTTGACTCATTCAAAATCATGCTAGCTGAATGGAATATATCTGATATACCACTCAACGCTAGCCAATATTATTTAAATAATAACTTCTACTTTTTCTCGGTTATTATTCACCGATATTCACTTTGCCTTCAGAGAATAATTGTTAATTATAATGACACCAGGTGCAAGTTGCACAAGACATTTCTCAGCATTTCTCTCTCTCTCTCTCTCTCTCTCTCTCTCTCTCTCTCTCTTCTTTTTAATATATTATTGTTTAGGCTAATGACACAGTACTTTTTTGTTCATATTTATAATTACAAAGATAAAAGACATTATGCGTGTCCATTTTAAGTGGACATATGCACTGGATGTATATTAAATAACAAAAATAAAAGTGATTTGTGTGTCCACCCATGCCTGTGATAGCCATTTCCTGTTCTGAATATTAACCAAGAATCTTGGCTATGGACAGATTAATTATAAAAAATAAAAAGACATAAACCTGCCCGTGGTTTATTACCATAACTGACCAATGTGCTGTTGGAGGAAACGTTCACTCTGCAGAGAATAAGGGTGATAATATAAATGAGATGAATACCGCAGTATGCAAAAGTTACTGCAGCACACAGGATGGACTGTACATCTGCATTTCCAGACACAATCTCTTTTCCAGCAGGAATGATTCACAGGGATTAACACTGCAGTCTGAGAGCACACAGAAACAGGAGACAATCTGGCCTGAAATTGTATAAATTGTAGGTGAAGAATGTGAGTCTGCTCTACAGCGAGGACCTACCACTGCCTTTATCAGATACCTTCACATTCAGTTATTTACTTTAAGCCGAAGAGAGACATCAGCAGGCTCCAACAGCATCAGAAGAAAATTCTGACAAACATCCACTATCTATCCATCCATCCATCCATCCCGGGGGGGGCATATAGTTACTAATAAATTTACTAGGCTCTTTTTTGCGAAATGTTGCATAACAACAGCATCAGGTTGCGTCTATTTCTCTCTGCATGTATAATATAGATTTTGCTGTATGTTTACAGTGCATTGCAAAAGTATTCATCCCCCTTTGTGTTTGTCCTGTTTTGTCGCATTACAAGCTGGCATTAAAATGGATTTTTGGAGGGTTAGCACCATTTGATTTACACAACATGCCGACAACTTTAAAGGTGCACATTGTTTTATTGTGAGACAAACAATAATTAAGATGAAAAAAAAAGAAATCTGGAGAGTGCATAGGTATTCACCACTACCACCCCAAAGTCAATACTTTGTAGAGCCACTTTTTGCTGCAATTACAGCTGCAAGTCTCTTGGGGTATGTCTTTATTAGCTCAGCACATCTAGCCCCTGGGAGTTTTGTCCATTCATCAAGGTAAAACTGTTCAAACCCCTTCAAGTTAGATGGGTTGCGTTGGTGTGCAGCAATCTTCAAGTTATGCCACAGATTCTCAACTGGATTGAGGTCTGGGCTTTGATTAGGCTATTCCAAGATATTTAAATGTTTCCCTTTAAATCACATCAGTGTAGCTTTAGCAGTATGTTTAGGGTCATTGTTCTGCAGGAACATGAACCTTCGTCCCAGTGTCAAACCTCTGGCTGACTCAAACAGGTTTTCCTCTAGAATTACCCCATATTAGTGCCATCCATCTTAACTTCAGTTCCTGTCCCTGCAGATGAAAAACATCCCCACAGCACGATGCTGCCACCACCATGCTTCACTGTAGGAATGGTGTTCTCAGGGTGATGGGTTTGTGCTAGACATGGCATTTCCTATGATGTCCAAAATGATCAATTTTAGTCTCATTTAACCACAGATTCTTCTTCCATGTGTTTGGGGAGTCTGCCACATGCTGTTGGGCAAACTCCAAATATGTTTTCTTAAGCAATGACTTTTCTTGGCCACTGTTCCATAAAGCCCCGCTCTGTGGAGTGTATGGCTTAAAGTGGTCCTATGGACAGATACTCCTATCTCCGCTGTGGATCTTTGCAGCTCCTTCAGTGTTATCTTTGGTGTCTTTGTTGCATCTCTGATTAATGCTCTCCTTGCCCAGTCTGTGAGTTTTGGTGGGCGGGGCCTTCTCTTGTCAGGTTTGTAATGGTGACATTTTCTTTCCATTTTGCTATAATAGATTTAATGGTGCTCTGTGGGATATTCAAAGTTTGGGATATTTTTATAACCCAACCCTGAGCTATACTTCTCCACAACTTTGTCTCTGACCTGTTTGGAGGTTCCTTGGGTTTCATGTCGCTTGCTTAGTAGTGTTGCAGAGTCAGGGTCCTTCCAGAACAGGTTGATTTATACAGACCTCATGTGACAGATCATGTGACACTGATTGCACACAGGTGGATCTTAATCAACTAATTATGTGACTTATGAAGTGAATTGGTTGGACCAGCTCTTATTTAGGGGTTTCATACAAAGGGAGGTGAATACTTATGCACACTCCAGATTTCTGGGGTTTTTTTTCATCTTAATTATTGTTTGTCTCATCTCATCTCATTCTCATTATCTCTAGCCGCTTTATCATTCTACAGGGTCGCAGGCAAGCTGGAGCCTATCCCAGCTGACTATGGGCGAAAGGCGGGGTACACCCTGGACAAGTCACCAGGTCATCACAGGGCTGACACATAGACACAGACAACCATTCACACTCACACCTACGGTCAATTTAGAGTCACCAGTTAACCTAACCTGCATGTCTTTGGACTGTGGGGGAAACCGGAGCACCCAGAGGAAACCCACGCGGACACGGGGAGAACATGCAAACTCCGCACAGAAAGGCCCTCGCCGGCCCCGGGGCTCGAACCCAGGACCCCCTTGCTGTGAGGCGACAGCGCTAACCACTACACCACCGTGCCGCCCTAATTATTGTTTGTGTCACACTAAAACAACAATGTGCACCTTTAAAGTGGTAGGCAGGTTGTGTAAATCAGATGGTGCTAACCCCACAACAATCCATTTTAATTCCAGATTGCGACAAAACAGGACAAACACCAAGGGGGATGGATACTTTTGCAAGACACTGTATCTGTTATGCCTCATGTTACATTCAATGAAACTATTCAAACTTCACGACAGAAGCAAACTGCAAAACACTTTGTACCAACATTTCACCAATAATGCAATGAAGGTGTAAGAAAGCGCTGAGTATGATTAAAACCAAGAGCCAATTGGCGCACATTGTTGTATTGATTCCTGTAAGCAAGATTAATATAAAATCAAATGTCCATTATGCATGATTCAGCTGAATGACTATTGCCATTCAGTATGAGACCTGTCATGTTTTTAATAATGCAAAGCATGTGTTTTAAATAGTATGATGATTTCCTGGAACCTGGGATACAGGGTGTCTTTTCCTTCCTTCCCAAATGAAGACCTGAAACTCACTATGCCTTATGATTTCAATTCTTAGAGTTTGCACTAATTGTTATTCAACATATGTATGAAAAGAAAAAAAAACAGGACAGGGCATGCTGTTATCGGAAAAGACATCAATAATGTGGTGATGAGATACATCCCAATGTGAAGGGAGGGTTCCTGATACCATCCCAAACCTGATTTGTTTTCCAATAACAGGGCATCATGAAGCATTTAATTCCTGTAACACCACACCAGGTGGCACGGTGGCGCAGTGGTTAGCACTGTTGCCTCACAGCAAGAAGGTCCTGGGTTTGAGCCTAGTGGCCGATGGGGGTCTTTCTGTGTGGAGTTTGCATGTTCTCCCTGTGTCTGTGTGGGTTTCCTTCGGGTGCTCCAGTTTCCCCCACAGTCCAAAGACATGCAGTTAGGTTAACTGGTGACTCTAAATAGTACCATAGGTGTGAATGTAAGTGAGCAGAAAGGAACTGGCCACCGTCCTGCTGCTCTCCTGGCCCAGTCAACCAAACATGGTTTGGCTCAAGCAAAGCCCCGAGGATTGGGTTTGGCAGTGATGACGAATACCTTGCCAATCAATACATTTTTATTTTATTAATTAAGAATGACATCACACTTTTTATTCCTTCATAGTGACATTTAATGTTGAGGAATGTCTGCAAAACAAGTTAGTTAGTTCCTGTTATTACTAATGTTATAGCACTATGGACAGTCACTCCGTCACAGTCTGTACTATTTCCTCTCTTTTAAAGTAAATAAGACAAAAAAGATTGTCATGTCACCGATAAACCACAAAGCACAAATTCCTCTGTCCTGAAGACTTTCCTGTGTTGAAAATCATAAAGTTAGAGCTTTACCTTTGACTGTTACAATGACCGTTACCTTGATGTAAACCTGGCAGCTGGAACATTGTCTGAGCCGTACTGTTACCAAAAATTAATCAGCACTTTTTTCAAGCATTTTTCTTAATGGGAATAAAAGTCAGAAAGCACTAGAAAATACAGTACGTCTGCATTTATTACATTTATGAAATGTGTCAGAAAAAGTGGGATGAAACCACAGTTTATATATACTGTGTGTGTGTATATATCTCCATCCATTCATTATCTCTAGCCGCTTATCCTGTCCTACAGGGTCACAGGCAAGCTGGAGCCTATCCCAGCTGACTACGAGCGAAAGGCGGGGTACACCCTGGACAAGTCGCCAGGTCATCGCAGGGCTGACACATAGACACAGACAACCATTCACACTCACATTCACACCTACGGTCAATTTAGAGTCACCAGTTAACCTAACCTGCATGTTTTTGGGCTGTGGGGGAAACCGAAGCACCCGGAGGAAACCCACGCGGACACGGGGAGAACATGCAAACTCCGCACAGAAAGGCCCTCTCTGGCCACTGGGCTCGAACCCGGACCTTCTTGCTGTGAGGTGACAGTGCTAACCACTACACCACCGTAACGCCCGGAACAGGAGATATTGGGGGGAAAAAACGATATTCTTTTATTTAACTATTTCTGTTTCTTTTAAATACTTGATAACAAAGTGATATATCTGACTTGATGCACTCCACCATTTTGTTTTCCTCTGGTCATGGTATATGAGCTGATATCCTAGTAGTAAAGTAGACAATCATTGCTCATATGAATGAGGATAGAATATATATATATATATATATATATATATATATATATATATATATATATATATATATATACATTTTTTCTATCAGTATCATTTTTGCTGTAATTGCTAGAACCATATCCATGTACTTATTATTCTCTATTACCACAATACAAAATGCAAAAAGCTTGAGAAACCATGTCTACGATGCACCAATTAAGAGCAGTGTGCTCTCCAAAACAATGAGCAGAAAACAAACTGCTTCAGTGGGCAAACTATGGGAAGCTAAATCTAGCATCTGTTTGCTTAAAATCCTGTCATGTCTCCAGTCAGGTCTGGAGGTCTCCATTTGAATTAAAAGTTGCCACAGTGGCAAAACATAGCATATGCGTGCACCTCAGGACGTCCACAAACATAGCAAAATGGTTCAGTGCGCGGTAATAATTGTAAGGGGTGTATGAGCGCAATGGTATAGTGTGTACACAAAATAGACTGGCTACAGGAAACAGTGGTGCTCTGGAAGATTTATTATTATTATTATTATTATTATTATTATTATTAAGTGGCATAAAAGCATATAAGATTTTACATTTTCAAATGGATGCAGGAGACAATGTAGCAACTCAGTGATTAAGATTTTGGGCTACTGATAAGAAGATCTTGAGTTCAGATCCCAGCACTGCCAAACTGCTACTGCACATCATGCAACAGGCAAGCTAATTGGTTTACCTTTTGAACAATGAGCTGCTGATTCAGGCAACATCAGTCTACATAATATTTCCAAGTATATACAAATTAAGAAGAAGAAGAAGAAGAACTTTATCACATGTTCACTTAAGGACAGTGAAATTCCTCTCTGCATTTAAAGGAACAGTCCACCGTACTTCCATAATGAAATATGTTCTTCTCTGAATTGAGACGAGCTGATCCGTACCTCTCCGAGCTTTGCGCGACCTCCAGGTCAGTCAGACGCGCTGTCACTCCTGTTAGCAATGTAAGGTATCAATGCGCTGTCGAAGCGCGCAGAAGGTGTTAGTACACCTGTCATTATAGTGCAGACTTTCCATAGCATAGAAAATCGCCACGTTTCAATTTGTGTAACTGAACTTTGTTTCATGTCACTGGTCATATAAACCTATGTAAACAGGAAAAACGCGGAAGAGTTTGGTCGCATCTAACTACAGCCCCAAAAAATACCATTGGTCATGCTGAGCCTAGCTACATTGCTAACAGGAGTGACAGCGCGTCTGACTGACTGTGAGGTCGCGCAAAGCTCGGAGAGGTACGGATCAGCTCGTCTCAATTCAGAGAAGAACATATTTCATTATGGAAGTACGGTGGACTGTTCCTTTAACTCATCTGGAGCAGTGAACACACACATGCACACACACGTCAGCAATGAGCACACACACATACTGTACCCAAAGCCATGGGCAGCTATGCTACAACACCTGGGGAGCAGTTGGGGGTTAGGTGCCTTGCTCAAGGATAACGTATAACAAAAATTATTTTAATGTCTACCCAGTAAAATTATATAAAATACCTGGTTATGCCTACCAGGACACATTCAGTACAATAATCCACTCTAAAGTCTCAAACAACAAAGCAGGAAAATTATCAATTTTCCATCCATTATCTGTAACCACTTATCCTGTACAGGGTCACAGGCAAGCTGGAACCTATCCCATTTGACGATGGGCGAGAGGTGGGGTACACCCTGGACAAGTCACCAGATGATCACAGGGCTGACACACAGAGACAACCATTCGCATTCACACCTACAGTCAATTTCTCATCTCATCTCATCTCATCTCATCTCATCTCATCTCTAGCCACTTTATCCTGTTCTACAGGGTCGCAGGCAAGCTGGAGCCTATCCCAGCTGACTATGGGCGAAAGGCGGGGTACACCCTGGACAAGTCGCCAGGTCATCACAGGGCTGACACATAGACACAGACAACCATTCACACTCACATTCACACCTACGGTCAATTTAGAGTCACCAATGAGCCTAACCTGCATGTCTTTGGACTGTGGGGGAAACCGGAGCACCCGGAGGAAACCCACGCAGACACGGGGAGAACATGCAAACTCCACACAGAAAGGCCCTCGCCGGCCACGGGCTTGAACCCGAACCTTTTTGCTGTGAGGTGACAGCGCTAACCACTACACCACCGTGCCACCAAAACAGGAAAATAAAAACACAATATAAAAACAGTTTTGTGTGCCTCATCGATTGACTTGAGTAGAGTTGGCTTTCCGGCTGAGTGCCAATAAATACCACGCACAAGGCTTCAAATAGATTAAATGAACCCTATCTATTTGACTGATAATATAGTCAATATAGAAAATACTGTGCACTTCAAAAAGGAGAAAATTAACAATAAGAGACTAATAGATTGGAATGTGGCTTCCCTTAAATTGTATCACAAGTTAAATATGGAACAACGTGAGGAAGACATTTAAATGGTGAAATGCTCTTCCATGTAAGTAGGAGGACATGGTTATTTATGTTAGTTGACTTAGTCTCATGCAATATGGCTTAAGAAACTGGAAGTTTTAACTGAAACTAGATAAGAAGGTGGTCAGAAAAGGGAAGATGTTTGCATCTTTTTTCTTTTTTTTTTGTAAATTTTGTTTTTCAGGGCCTGGTGGAACCATCAAGAATGATGAAAAGCAGCCCAATGCAAAAGCATACAGTAACATTGCAAAAGATAAATGCCAGAAAATAAATTAATTAAAAAATATCCCAACCTATTGATTCTGTATAAATATTATATTTCCATTTAGAAATGGAATAAATGTTTGTGTTCAGTTCTTTAATTTGTCATTCAATGCAGTGTTAAATGACAGACCCAAATTGAAGTAAAAGAGAGAGAGAGAGAGAGAGAGAGAGAGAGAGAGAGAGTGTGTGTGTGTGTGTGTCCAAATGTGACTTTGTGTGGTTGTGTGTATGTGTCCCCAATTGTGGGCACGGTGGTGTAGTGGTTAGCAAGTAGTGGTTGCCTCACAGCAAGAAGGTCCTGGGTTCGAGCCCAGTGGCCAACGGGGGCCTTTCTGTGTGGAGTTTGCATGTTCTCCCTGTGTCTTCTGGGTGCTCCGGTTTCCCCCACAGTCCAAAGACATGTGGGTTAGGCTGATTGGTGGCTCTAAATTGAGTGTGAATGGTTTTTTGTCTCTATGTGTCAGCCCTGTGATGATCTGGCGACTTTTCCAGGGTGTACTTGTCCCATAGTCAGCTGGGATAGGCTCCAGCTTGCCTGTGACCCTGCACAGGATAAGTGGTTATGGATGATGGATGGAAATGTAGACGAGAATGGAAAGGTTTGTTGGCTGAGTGAATCTGCTGCCATGGAAATATGGCTTGACATGTCAACAGAGTTCTCCGTTTTCTTCTCTGGCAACCAGCAACTGCACTTGTTACCCTACAGTTAAGTGCTTGGGACAAAAATCTGCCATTAGACAGCACATGAAGAAGCTGGTCAATGAGGATCTCTTAAGGCAGGCTGTCCTGCCTAAGAAGTGCAATGTTCTTGGAGATAGTCATTTGTAGGTCCTTTATGATGTAATTTACCACCAAAACTACCCATGTCCCTCATCCAAACACATCAGTGGTACACCACATCCACACTGATACAATCAAAGGACAGCTCAACAATGGAGGGGAGAACAAGGAGCTCCAGAAAAGGTCTTCAGGACCTGATTTCCTGGTAGGTGGAACACCTCTGGTAGACATTTCAGATTTCCACATGAAGTGATGGCTAGTGTTCTGCTCTAAAGCACTATAATATTTGCCCAGGGGGTGGGTTGAACCAAATACATTGTTGTGTCAGTCAGTCTAGACCACTCTTGAACAAATACTCAAGAAAAGAGCCTGTTGAGTTCACCAAGTCCTTCCCACCATGAGGACCTGTACCAACAATAATTATAAGCATAGTCCTTTCACTTTTCTCTCATTGGACTGATCCCAGTCAGATTGGTGATGGAGAACCTTAAGGCAACTCTAGGAGTTCAGAGGAATTACAACCAAGGAAATAAGAAAAAAAAATGTGTTCTTGTGGACCCTATTGCATGCAGGGACATTATGGTTGTTGTCATGGGTGCATGGCACCAGGAGAGTCTTTGTGGGGCAGAATGGTGCCAAATGTGTGGCCAGGTTCCCCAGGGTGACTACAATGCTGGACTACCTTCCACGGTGCACTATGCTGATCCTGTTCATGTAGCCCACCTGTAGCCCACCAATTCTGGCTTTCTCCAGCAGAAGAAGAGAGTCCTTTGTTGCCAACAACTTACTTCTGGACGGGGCACAAAGGAGTAGTACTTTTGCAAGGACATGCCTTTAGGACACTGATGATCCTTGGCGAGCCTCCTCTCCTTTACTCTAGTTTAGTCTTATCATCAAGTAACAGACTGTATGGTTGATTAGCCTCCATCAGATTGGTCTTGCTTTGCAAAATTGACAAAAAGGTCCAGAGGATGCAATTTCTTTCTGGCCTTTAATTTTTGTTTATAAGGAAATACACATCTACTGCCATGGCAGGGTGCTTACATTGTAGGTCTACTTGTGAAACAGATTGATGGCAGGGGTTACACCTACTCAGGCTATGATTATCATCCTTAAGCATGTTATAGTCAGCTGTATCCACAGCTAACACATTATAGAAGATCGGTCAGTCCCCCTCAGTGCTATATACAGCAAGGGTTCCTGTCCAGCCCTCTTCATCCCATTATTTGCTCTCAATGATGAGCAGGCCAAGGCTTCCAAATGATCAGTAGCCATCTTTTTTTTTGGTGTTTTTTAGGCAGGGCAAGTTTGATGTTGGGCAGCATGGTGGTGTAGTGGTTAGCACTGTCACCTCACAGCAAGAAGGTTCTGGGTTCGAGCCCAATGGCCAATGAGGGCCTTTCTGTGTGGAGTTTACATGATCTCCCCGTATCTGTGTGGGTTTCCTCTGGGTGCGCTGGTTTCCCCCATAGTCCAAAGACATGCAGGTTAGGTTAATTAGTGGCTCTAAGTTGACCATAAGTGTGAGTGTGAATGGTTGTTTGTCTCTGTGTGTAAGCCCTGCAATGATCTGGTGACTTGTCCAGGATGTACCCTGCCTCTCGCCCATAGTCAGCTGGGATAGGCTCCAGCTTGCCCACGACCCGGCATAGGATAAGCGATTACAGATAATGGATGGAAGGATGGATGGAAGTTTGATGTCCCCTTATCTAGTTTTCACCATTTCCTCTGTGAGAGATATCAGGCTCTGGAATGATTGTCTGCATATGGACTGACCCCCAAGGATATGTTTGGTAACTGGGCCAATTTTTTTATCCTGCAACACTGGGACACAGAACAGGAGAGGGAGATATATTAAGCCAAACTTTATCCCTTCTTCTGGCAGTGTTGTTCTACACTCTGTACCAGTGTGACATGGTATAGACCCAAGGGCATAATGTGAAAACAAAACAAACTGATCATAATGAACATTTTTCCATTACTTTTTGCAGGAGAAATGAAATGGGAAAGAAATGTGAGTGAATTTGTTGGTTTGCCAGGATACTTTGAGGTGTAGTATGCTTACTGTACGTACTTGTGCATGTTTGTGTGCTGTCACCATGCTTGGGCAGCTGGAGATTCAGCAGTAATCTGGAGAGCACAGGGAATATGTGAAGAGGAAAATAAAGTACCATTATTTCACAATATCTGGCTACTGCAGCTCAGACAGCTTCTCTGACATTTCCCAAGATGAACAGGCTTTATGGTTCTTCCCTGATGAGCTTCCAACCAGGAAGGCTTGATGCACTTTTTGGCCTCCAGCACTTTGTGATTGGGACAGATGCAACCTTGAGAATATTTGAACATGTCATTACTTTGGTGGCTTGAATAGTGCCACTGTTCATGGGGATAAATTCATGCTGCCACAGTCAATTGTACCCCATTGGCCTGACATATAATCCAACCTCTGGGAAATGTGATGTGCGCAGAAGTATTCTCATGGGCTCATGATTGAAGAAGAACAAGAAGAAAAAGAAGAACAAGAAGCCTTTATTTGTCACATGCACACTCAAGCACAGACTTAAGCACAGTGAAATTGCTCCTCTGCATTTAACCCAACTTCATTGCACACACAAGTGAGCAATGAGCACATACACATACCCAGAGCAGTGGGCAGCAATGCTACAGTGCCCGGGGAGCAGTTGGGGGTTAGGTGCCTTGCTCAAGGGCACTTCAGCCCAACCTTCAGGCCATGGCTGCCCCTTGTTAACCTAACTGAATGTCTTTAGACTGTGGGGGAAACTGGAGCACCCGGAGGAAACCCACACAGACACGGGGAGAACATGCAAACTCCACACAGAAAGGCCACTAGGCTTGAACCCAGAACCTTCTTGCTATGAGATGACAGTGCTAACCACGACATAACCGTGCCACCCATATGCTGCATATATGTAGTAATCTCTCATCTCATTATCTCTAGCCGCTTTATCCTGTTCTACAGGGTTGCAGGCAAGCTGGAGCCTATCCCAGCTGACTACGGGCGAAAAGCGGGGTACACCCTGGACAAGTCGCCAGGTCATCACAGGGCTGACACATAGACACAGACAACCATTCACACTCACATTCACACCTACGGTCAATTTAGAGTCACCAGTTAACCTAACCTGCACGTCTTTGGACTATGGGTGAAACCGGAGCACCCGGAGGAAACCCACGCGGACACGGGGAGAACATGCAAACTCCGCACAGAAAGGCCCTCGCCGGCCACGGGGCTCGAACCCAGACCTTCTTGCTGTGAGGCGACAGCGCTAACCACTACACCACCGTGCCGCCTATATGTAGTAATGTTTAAGGTTAAACTTTTTGAATGACTATGATGAAGGGTGGGTTTTTTCTTTTTTTAGCTTTCATTCATTCATTTGGTAGCTTTTTAATTAAAACCACATCTTCTGCTCTGACTATACTTGAAACACAATCTCACTGTTATGCTATTTTGATGTGTTTGTTTCCTGATTTGTCATAAGACAGCAAAACCTCCCCCCCTCCTTTTTTTTTTTTAAACCTGCGCTCTCATTTCACCAGAGATGCTTAAAGGTCACCAGAAATCTCGCAAGAGCTATGGCAATACTGCCCAACTATAATTGGATTATAAGCAATGCTCAAAGCTGTTTGATTAAATATTGAGGAGAGAGAGAGAGAGAGAGAGAGAGAGAGAGAGAGGTACTGGTTACCTTGTCATGGGAAGATTATATTGAGGAATCCCTTGAGAATTCCTTTCCTGATTCAGACCTTGTGGAAGAGTTGAATACGAAAAAGCTTCAAGACAATTTATAGGCAACCTCACAATAAACCTAAAACCTTGGTTAATAGAAAAATAATATTGCATTTCTCTTCAGCACAAAGCAGCTTATAGTTGTCCTGTGCTCAGTTATTCATGATGCTTTTAAACAAGTGACACTTCAAAATAGTAAAAGACAGTTTAATAAAAAAAAAAAGTCTCAGATGTATTACTTTTTCACAAAAATGGTTGTCCTTAAGGCCCGGTCCCACTGGCCGATGGACACAAAACGTATGCAAAAAGGACACAGCGGACGAGCAAAATTTCGGGGGTGGCTCTATCCGTTTTCATCCGCTCCAGAAATGGACAAAATTGGCGAAAATTTGCGAAAACAGAACGGAAAAGAACGGACGTGGGTAGTATATAGCAGGGATGTTAAACGCATGTTCATAGGAAGCCTAGCGGATGAAAGCGGATGGAAGTGGATGACAGCTCCAAAGGGGTTACCGGTGATAACTGAGAAGCGGACGCATAGCAGAAAGAGCGGATGCATAGCGGATGAAGGGGATGCATCACGTACGCCTAACGGAAACAAAGGGGATGTTGCGCGGATGTATATCGGATGCAGACCGTTCACTGCGCATGCGGGGGGTATGAATTGCGTCTGCTCCGTGGATATAAAGGGATGCAGCACGCACGCCGTCAGCATAAAGCGGAAAGACGTGCTGGCGGCTACATCGATACATCTCTACTGAGATCCAGATGATTTTCTCCCCCTTTTTATACAAAATATCGATTGTCCGCTAGGTGTCCTTCTACATACTCTAGACATACTCCAGACATCCTAAATATACGAGATACATCCCAGATATAAACGCTTTGTCCGTTTTGAATACTTTATATACGAGATGCATACGCTTACATCCTTTCTATTTCCGTGCTACTAACGATGAATAGACGTTTCATGTACCTTATCTTTCCTCCCTCTTTCCGTTTTCAGCTGCAGCGGATGTGAGTTGCGAGGATGCCCAGAGGATGCAGAGAGGATACAGCAGACGTTTAACGGATGATAACGGACATAGAACGTTTGTTGCTCGTATATGTCGCGGATTTACATCGTACACGGCGGAAAGTTCATCCGTTCTAAAAGTTTTGTGCAGCTCAAAACTTTTTGCGCGGATGAAATCACAGTGGATGGATGCTCGATGGATAGAGCGTATGAAGCACGTATGCAATGAGTACACAACGGATGCATAGCATTTTCCAACGGATGGCAAAGATTTTTTTACGTTTTACATCCTCTTTGCATCCGTAAGTGCAGTGGGACCGGGCCTTTATGAATGTGCATGTTGGCTGCAGCCTGCAAACATAACCTGATCACCTGAGTATTAATACAGCACAGGCTAAATAAATAAATAACCGATTTAGATTTTAAATGAACTTGTAGACAAATTTTAAATACAGTACTGTGCAAAAGTTTTAGGCACCCTATTTTTTTTTCATACAAACTTTGTTATAGATTTCAATCTTATGACTTCTACATTATTGAGTCAATACAAAAACATTTTAGAGTCCAAACGTTCATTTTCCAGCACAAAATTAAATGTTAAAGGGAAAAAAAACCTTTATATCTGAGCAGTATATTACATGAGACACCACTTTTCAGATTAAAAAAGAAAACATAATGAAGGCTGCTGGGTTTTGGTGCAAAATGAAGACGCGAGTGTGACAGTCAAAGTGTCCAGAAGAACTGTGGCTGGTTCTGTAAGATGCTCAGTAAAACCTACAGCTCATTTCCGCATCAAACTGCACTCACTGTACCGGAGACTGCTATTTTTTTAAAGCAAAGGGTTGTCTCAGACCAAATATTGACTTTGTTTCATTTATTATGGCTTACTGATGTTTATAGTATTTTTAAATGTTGAAATATTTAATATCATTATTTTTAAGCCATGTTTGGTCGACAGCATTTCTTGACATGCGCCGAAGACTTTTTCACAGTACTGTACCGTATATCACTTCAAAGTGTGTAATGATTAAAAATTATTGAAAAATTCATACCAAGAAGGTAAAGTTAAAAAAAGCAAATACATCAACATTACCTGGCACTAAATATATGGTATGTGAGAAGTTTTACACTAACAGTATAAAAATGCTGGAATTGAATCTGCTCTGACCTTTTGAGAATTTTTCTGTGTGCTGATTTCTTCTGTGCATGACTCTCTTCCTGTTATTGAACTTAGTTGTGCTTTGCCACTTTGGGTTTAGTTGTTTCTGTTGCATTTGTATTTGTATTCAGTAAATATATATGCATAATAGGCAAAAGTCTTAGCACCCTATTTTTTAACAGAACAAACATTGTTATAGATCGTTATTTTATGACTTCTACAACGGCGGCACGGTGGTGTAGTGGTTAGCGCTGTCGCCTCACAGCAAGAAGGTCCGAGTTCGAGCCCCATGGCCAGCGAGGGCCTTTCTGTGCGGAGTTTGCATGTTGTCCGCGTGGGTTTCCTCCGGGTGCTCCGGTTTCCCCCACAGTCCAAAGACATGCAGGTTAGGTTAACTGGTGACTCTAAATTGACCGTAGGTGTGAGTGTGAATGGTTGTCTGTGTCTATGTGTCAGCCCTGTGATGACCTGGCGACTTGTCCAGGGTGTACCCCGCCTTTCGCCCGTAGTCAGCTGGGATAGGCTCCAGCTTGCCTGCGACCCTGTAGAACAGGATAAAGCGGCTAGAGATAATGAGATGAGATGAGGTTTCCAGTTTCAAATCCATCAACCCATAAAACAAAATTCCAGAGTTTGTTGTGATTTTTGCAAAGGTTTTGCATTTTTTATGTGATGACTGTTTAAGTTTTTTATTATATAGATCCATTATCTGTAGCCACTCATCCTGTTCTACAGGGTTGCAGGCAAGCTGGAGCCTATTCCAGCTGACTATGGGTGAGAGGCGGGGTACACCCTGGACAAGTCGCCAAGTTATCGCTGGGCTGACACAGAGACAAACAACCATTTACGCTCACATTCACACCTACGGTCAATTTAGAGCCACCAATTAGCCTAACCTGCATGTCTTTGGACTATGGGGGAAACTGAAGCACCCGGAGGAAACCCACACGGACACAGGTAGGCCATGCAAACTCCACACAGAAAGGCCCTCACCGGCCACTGGGCTTGAGTCCAGGACCTTCTTGCTGTGAGGCGACAGCGCTAACCACTATACAGGTACTGGTCATATAATTAGAATATCATGAAAAAGTTGATTTATTTCAGTAATTCCATTCAAAAAGTGAAACTTGTATATTATATTCATTCATTACACACACTGATATATTTCAAGTGTTTATTTCTTTTAATTTTGATGATTATAACTGACAACTAATGAAAATCCCAAATTCAGTATCTCAGAAAATTAGAATATTACTTAAGACCAATACAAAAAAAGGATTTTTAGAAATGTTGGCCAACTGAAAAGTATGAACATGAAAAGTATGAGCATGTACAGCACTCAATACTTAGTTGGGGCTCCTTTTGCCTGAATTACTGCAGCAATGCGGCGTGGCATGGAGTCAATCAGCCTGTGGCACTGCTCAGGTGTTATGAGAGCCCAGGTTGCTCTGATAGTGGCCTTCAGCTCTTCTGCATTGTTGGGTCTGGCGTACCGCATCTTCCTCTTCACAATACCCCACAGATTTTCGGCAAGGGCCTTTCTGTGTGGAGTTTGCATGTTCTCTCCGTGTCCGCGTGGGTTTCCTCCGGGTGCTCCGGTTTCCCCCACAGTCCAAAGACATGCAGGTTAGGTTAACTGGTGACTCTAAATTGACCATAGGTGTGAATGTGAGTGTGAATGGTTGTCTGTGTCTATGTGTCAGCCCTGTGATGACCTGGCGACTTGTCCAGGGTGTACCCCGCCTTTCGCCCGTAGTCAGCTGGGATAGACTCCAGCTTGCCTGCGACCCTGTAGAACAGGATAAAGCGGCTAGAGATAATGAGATGAGATGAAGATCCAAGTCACACTGAGTCAGAGTGATCTCTGATCTTGAAAGAGCATCCTTTTAGTGCTGATGGATTCCAACAGCTCATTCTTCATAATTGTTAAACTAGAGAGAAATAAACGGCACATTTATTGAATGTGTTTTGGCTTGATTGATTCTTTCATTTCCGATGGATATTACACACTTGTATGCCATGTGTAGAATAATAAAAACCCTGACAGAGCTTTTAATACTTTTATTCAGCCAACTACATGAACTGTATATTTTAGACAGATCTCCTGTCTGGAATTAATGCCATTTTGTTTGCTGTCTGAAAATAATGCGTAGGTTAAATTTAAACTTACATGATTTGAATGATTCACATCACAGAATGATTCACTATGAATGAGTCACACAGAATGATTCACTATGACAGTACACTTTGTAAAACACGCTATTATTAGAACCATTTCAAGCCCATAAATAGGGTTTACAGTGAAACTCGGAAAAGCAATCACAATTTCAAACCAACTAAGAACCAGGAAAAGCTATTAGAAAATTAAACACTCCTCTGAAAGCTTGACTCAAAATTATCAATCTGCTCCAAGGATGTAAGTGGAAAGTATGACATGTACGTATCTAACTGAAAAATCACAGTACTTGATTTAGGGTGGCACGGTGGTGTAGTGGTTAGCGCTGTCGCCTCACAGCAAGAAGGTTCTGGGTTCGAGCCCAATGGCCGATGGGGGCCTTTCTGTGCGGAGTTTGCATGTTCTCCCTGTGTCTGCGTGGGTTTCTTCTGGGTGCTCCGGTTTCCCCCACAGTCCAGAGACATGCTGATTAGGTCAACTGGCTACTCTAAATTGTCCATATGTGTGAGTGTGAATGTCTGTCTTTCTGCTTGTCTGTGGCCAAGTTTACATTAGACCGTATCAGCAGATCATCAGATTAACGTTTTTAAAACGATTAGTGTGCACACAGCAACGCCAATACACAATTCGCGTGCACATAGCAACGCCAATACACGGATACGCTCGGCTCCGCAGGCATCCTGCGCTCCAAATCACTCCACCCTGAACAGCGAGTGCCCTCTGGAGGGTGCGCACTCCGGCCCTGCGCAGCTCACAGAGCGCGCGAGTGAAGTGCACAAGCAGTGATTCGGGACTGAGCCACTGTGTGTGTGATCCCAGCGCATATCACTTACCACTTGCAAGTGGAAGGATGGCAAGCCTAAAGACAATCATAACTACGCAATGGGCAGTATTTGCATCAGTATTTGCAGTATTTTCATACTTTTATACTCTTTAATGAAAGGTGATACAAGGCGGAAGTCCGCGCCGTTTTTCAGCAGTCGCGTCACATGACCAACGCCAGCGAATCAGGAAGGTGGATGTCACAGTGACGTTGTCCAATGAGGACGCCAGCTAGAGCTCAGCACAGCGTATCCGCGTATCTCAATGTTTACACAGCACCGGACCAGACACGATCTGGATTGAATACGTGGACGCTGGCGGATTCCCGTTTCCCGGCGTTTCCAGGCGTTTTAATGTAAACGGACAGTGCATCCGCGAAGAAAACGAGACAGATACAGTCTAATGTAAACTTGGCCTGTGTCAGCCCTACGATAGATTTGTGACCTGTCCAGGGTGTGCCCCGCCTCTCACCTGAAGTCAGCTGGGATTTGCTCCAACGTCCCCCATGACTCCAATGGATAAATGGTGTAGATGATGGACGGATGGATGGATAGGCAGGGATCACATTGGGAAAAAAAAAACAAGGTATCAGAGTGTAATGCAGCACTCAGACCATTCTATTCTAGGACTCAAAGTTTTATCTCACTAAGCACTAACATTCCGTATAACAATGAAAAAAGACTTGGATAAATGGATACCAGTAATCGAGTTTTGCTCTTAGTAAAAAAAAAAGAGTAAAGCTCATTCAGTTTGGGTCCATGAGACATTTATTTTACAAAAAAAAACTCTTCCTGTCATTTCAGATGTCCCACCCATGTAAGAATCTTACCACTTTTATCAGTCAAAATGCCTGAAATGTTCTTAGGATACACTAAAATGACATTGGTGAGCATTGCTTTACACTCAAAGTGGAATCGATTTCAACTTGAACCAATGTGCTGCTCCTGCATGACTAGCAACAATAGAAAATCTGCTGCTTTTACCAGGACTACCACTGGTCAGTGTGATGCCCGCCTTAGAGATGTGTGAAGAACAGTTATTTTCATATGTGCCTGCCACAATTTTTTTTCAAATGAATTTGATTTGTTCTACTTCTCAAAATATAAACAAACTAAAGGCTTAATGTAAGCCACTGTGACCCTGATCAGAGGTGGACAAAGTACCCAACTTCATTACTTATAGTAAGTCAAAGTACAGATCCCACTGGTCAAATGTTACTCCGATACAAGTAAAAGTTGTACAGTCAAATTTTTACTTAAGTTAAAGTACTGAAGTACTTGCTTTTAAAAATACTTAAGTATTAAAAGTACATTTTCTCAAAATGCACCGTTGTATTATTGCCACAATGCTTACAAAACCTAATGTCGTTACCAAAGACAGAAATGTAAATTCACAAAATGAACACATGCTGTGCCATCATGGTGGTTTAACGTTAAGCTAGCTAGTCAGTGATGCTCCACCTGACATGCTAGCAAACTCTTTTCAACCGTGAAATCATATTGGGTAGCTAATGCTATTAGAAAAGAAAGATTTCAACATTCTGTTTATTTGGCAAGATTATGCTGAAACATATTTCTGAAAGGACTTCAGATAAGTTAACGTTATTCATGTTAGCGTAACTCCGTTTTTACACGCTAACTAACAGTGTCCAAGTTAACTAGCTATGTGTTAATGTTAGCCGTGGACAAGGCGATGGCAACTTGGCAGGCAAATCAACAGAAAGTCATTTGACTAACCAGACTGCATAGCTATGTTTGCAACATTATCGCTAGCTGTAAAAGCACAGACAACTTAATTGCAAGCTTTCTCTTGGAATAAAATGTTTATATACTTCGATATGCTCCCGCAGGTTGGACGGCGAGTTTTTGTAGGCCGTGATGTGGTTCGTTTTCAACAAACAAATAAAACATTTAAAATTATATGTATCTTTAATCCTTTCAGAAAACTGAAACATGGGTTCTAGGTATAGCCATGGGTGCGTGCATTATTCCCCAGAAGAACCGCCTCCTTCCATTCTGCTATCAACTGATCATGTTCAAATAATACTGTTGAGAAATAGCTGAACTTGATTTTATCCAGTTTATGGATGTGACGTGACCCTAGTGATTACTGATCGGCTGTCTCAGTGTCACCTGCGAAAAAACCAATCACGATTTAGAAAAGAAAAAACATCTACTTTCAAAGCCGCTTCATGGACCTTGATAGAAATGTAGTGGAGTGAAAAGTACGATATTTACCTTTCACATGTAGTGAAGTTAAAGTCATAAGTTTCCAAAAAAAAATACTCAAGAGAAGTACAGATACTCAAAAAGTGTACTTAAGTACAGTACTCAAGTAAATGTACTTCGTTACTGTCCACCTCTGACCGTGATCAGGCAGGGACTAAGGATGAATGAATGAATGAATGAATGAATATTACTGAACCCAGTCATTGTTTGTTCCGGAAGTTTCATATCTGACACCTCACTTGCACCCACTTCTTCTTTCTTCTTCTTTCTTCTTCTTTCAGCTGTTCGTGTTAGGAGTCGCCACAGCGGATAATGTCCCTCCATCTCCTCCTGTCTTCTGTATCTTTTTCTATAGCACCAACCATCCTCATGTCCTCCTTCACCGCATCCATAAATCTCATCTTCACTCTTCCTCTTTTCCTTCTACCTGGCAACTCCATCTCCAGCATTCTTTTCCCAATATACCCTGGATCTCTCCTCTGTACGTGTCCAAACCATCTCAATTTTGCCTGTCTAACTTTGTCTCCAAGCCATCCTACATGTCCTGTCCCTCTAATATTCTCATTTCTAATCCTGTCCAACTTTGTTACTCCCATTGAAAATCTCAACATCTTCAACTCTGCTACCTCCAGTTCAGTTCAGTTCAGTTCAGTTCAGCCTCCTGTCATTTTGTCAGTGCCACTGTCTCCAACCCTTTCACTCTTGCTGGCAACCTTCTGTCACAACTCACTCCTGACATCCTCCTCTCCTCCATCCATTCCAACCTGCTTTCACGCTCTTCTTCACTTCTCTTCTACACTCACTGTTACTTTGTACAGTTGACCCCAGATATTTGAACTCCACTGCTTTGACCTTGTAGCTGTACCATTCCACTGTCCTTGCTCTCATTCACGCACATGTACTCCGTCTTGCTCCTACTGACTTTCATTCCCCTTCTCTCTAGTGCATACTTCCATGTCTCTAAGTTTTCTTCCACTCGTTCCCTGTTCTCACTACAGTTCACAATATCACTTGCACCCACTTGAAAGTTAAAAATTTCTCGCTCGAACAATTATTTTTCTTGTTGTATCCTCAAAACAATTCTGTTCCCGGCCATGAGATGTCTGATGAACTGCGGCAAGCATTCTTAAAAAAATAAAATAATAATCATCTCATCTCATTATCTCTAGCCACTTTATCCTGTTCTACAGGGTCGCAGGCAAGCTGGAGCCTATAATAATAATAATAATAATAATAATAATAATGCACCTCTAATTAATCTTTTTTTTAAATCTTAATTAATATCTCTTTGTATCTGTTCATTCCATCCCTAATGTGGAAGTATAAGAGTGAGGACTCTGAGTCCTTTCTAACATTATCCTTCTTATTCTTCTCATGTTTTATTTTTCCAATTTAATTTTAACGTTGCTCTGATTAAGAAATAACACTAATATAGATGTATCCTTCAATATACAATTGGCCAAGGGATTGCCTCTATCTGTCAATTCTGTTTGATTCAAATTGAAACCAAGCCTCCAGTTGCACAACATGATGCATTACAAACAAAAGGTACTGTTTTAAGTAATTATAATCACTTCAATTATCAACAATATATACTTTTTTTCCAAAGACCCAGAACAATCTTACTGACCATCAAACACCATCAAGAGAGATTTCTTTTAATTACGTATATGTCTTACTGCAAATACATTTTATTGTCTAATTTTCTTCTTCAGTAAAGGCCCGGTCCCACTGGCCGATGGACATGAAACGTATGCAAAAAGGACACAGCGGACGAGCAAAATTTCGGGGGTGGCGCTATCCGTTTTCATCCGCTCCAGAAATGGACAAAATTGGCGAAAATTTGAGAAAAAAGAACGGAAAAGAACGGGCGTGGGTAGTATATAGCGGGGATGTTAAACGCATGTTCATAGGAAGCCTAGCGGATGAAAGCGGATGGAAGTGGATGACAGCTCCAAAGGGGTTACCGGTGATAACTGAGAAGCGGACGCATAGCAGAAAGAGCAGATGCATAGCGGATGAAGGGGATGCATCACGTACGCCTAACGGAAACAAAGGGGATGTTGCGCGGATGTATATCGGATGCAGACCGTTCACTGCGCATGCGGGGGGTATGAATTGCGTCTGCTCCGTGGATATAAAGGGATGCAGCACGCACACCGTCAGCATAAAGCGGAAAGACGTGCTGGCGGCTACATCGATACATCTCTACTACTAGATGATTTTCTCCCCCTTTTTATACAAAATATCGATTGTCCGCTAGGTGTCCTTCTACATACTCTAGACATACTCCAGACATCCTCAATATACGAGATACATCCCAGATATAAACGCTTTGTCCGTTTTGAATACTTTATATACGAGATGCATACGCTTACATCCTTTCTATTTCCGTGCTACTAACGATGAATAGACGTTTCATGTACCTTATCTTTCCTCCCTCTTTCCGTTTTCAGCTGCAGCGGATGTGAGTTGCGAGGATGCCCAGAGGATGCAGAGAGGATACAGCAGACGTTTAACGGATGATAACGGACATAGAACGTTTGTTGCTCGTATATGTCGCAGATTTACATCGTACACGGCGGAAAGTTCATCCGTTCTAAAAGTTTTGTGCAGCTCAAAACTTTTAGCGCGGATGAAATCACAGTGGACGGATGCTCGATGGATAGAGCGTATGAAGCACGTATGCAATGAGTACACAACGGATGCGTAGCGTTTTCCAACGGATGGCAAAGATTTTTTTACGTTTTACATCCTCTTTGCATCCGTAAGTGCAGTGGGACCGGGCCTTAACACTCATGTAGAATGATAATTATGATCACGTGGGCCGTTATCAGATTGCCTAGTGTATACTGTTTTATCTATAACATCACATTATAATGAAAGGAGAAATTCCCTAAAAAAACACACTTAGGCAATTAGATGATGCAGCAATTCTGTTCAGTGCTGTAGGTTATTAATTTCCCAACTTTTCTCCCCACGGTACTGCTAATCCATTTACATATTAGACTGAAATCACTGTCACTTCCTTTAGCAAACTGAAATACTATAAAGTATAATTGCATTCATTTTCAGAGGGTTTTTACATTCTTCCCTGCTGAGCTTCTATCTATAAGACCTCAGATTGACCACCATCAGATTGAATAGCTGACTATAAATGTTAGCAAGGTTCAGCAAAACCTGGTGTAAGTGTGTGTGTGTGTGTGTGTGTGCGCGCGCATCAGCATACTAAGGATTCCTCAAGAAGGCTCTAAATGAATCGGTAGGTCCTGCCTGAATTTAATGGGCGACTTGCCCTGTCCTTTGAAAAAAAAGAAAGGAAAGAAAGCATTTAAAATATGGAAAAACAAAGGTTGGTGACCTGGTAGAGCTGTACAATGTAATGATTTCTAAATGACTTATCACATGTGTCATAAACATGGAAAGATCCAGATGCTGTTGGGTTAGATGCTGTTGTCATGCTTTAAATATCAACATCATTTATGTACATATGTAAAGACAGAAGCATAATCTAGCTTCATCCAGGTTTAATAAAATGATTGGGACACACAAAGCTTCACTTATTCTGAACTGATATGGTTGTGCCAACTGTGTTGCATTCATTTGCAGAAAATTGTTTTTGTTGTTTTAGTAGTAGTAGTTGTTGTTTTTAGTTGTTATTGTTTTACTGTTTTAGCTGTTTTGTTTTTAGTTGTTATTGTTTTCGTTGTTTTAGTCATTGTTGTTGTTTTAGTTATTTTCGTAGTTGTTGTTTTAATTGTTGGTTTTAGTTGTTATCGTTTTCATTGTTTTAGCCATTGTTGTTGTTTTAGTTGTTGTTATTTTAGTAGTTGTCGTTTTAATTGTTGTTGGTTTTAGTTGTTATTATTTTCGTTGTTTTAGTAGTTGTTGTTGTTGTTGTTTTAGTTGTTGTTACCTCGCCCGGGACAGAGTCCACCAGGGGGCAAGGTATTGTTTTCGGTGGGGTTTGTTTGCTTGTTTGTTTGTTTGTTGTTTGTTAATGATATTACAGGAAAATGGCTGGACCAGTCTTCATGAAACTTTCAGGATAGCTGGGTATTGGTCTCAAATAGAACCTCCAACATTTTAAGGGTCATCCGGTCAAGGTCACCAAAAAGGTCAAAATCGATTTTTCGCGATATCTTGCTTCATATTCATTCAGATATGTTCTGATTAGCTGAGAGCAGTACAGTGTGCAAATGAGAATCAGAATCAGAACCATGTTTACTGGCCAAGTACGTTCACACACAAGATCAAAATCAAGGTCAAGGTCACCAAAAAGGTCAAAATCGTTTTTTCGCGATATCTTCCTTCATATTCATCATAAGTGCTACCGGGCGAAGTTTGTCTTGCCTGGCAACACTTGTTGCTGTTGTTGTTTTAGTTGTTGTTGTTTTTAGTTGTTATTATTTACATTGTTTTAGTCATTGTTGTTGTTTTAGTTGTTATTTTAGTAGTTGTTGTTTTAGTTGTTGTTTTTAGTCATTATTGTTTTCATTGTTTTAGTTATTGTTGTTTTAGTTGTTATTTTAGTTGTTATTTTTAGTTGTTGTTGTTTTAGTTGTTGTGTACAGTAAACAGCCATTATAAGCATTGACAGGAAGGAAACAAAGCATGCTACTCAAATAAATACAATTCTACAGTGTGAAATTGACATTAGGAATAATCATTTGCATTCAGTTCTAAAAAAGAAAAAAAAAACACCACCATTGAAAGGTTGATGTATAAGCACAAATCTTTAAATATTTGTTTACAATTTACAGAGGTATCAACATCTACGGGCGGCACGGTGGTGTAGTGGTTAGCGCTGTCGCCTCACAGCAAGAAGGTCCGGGTTCGAGCCCTGTGGCCGGCGAGGGCCTTTCTGTGCGGAGTTTGCATGTTCTCCCCGTGTCCGCATGGGTTTCCTCCAGGTGCTCCGGTTTCCCCCACAGTCCACAGACATGCAGGTTAGGTTAACTGGTGACTCTAAATTGACCGTAGGTGTGACCGTGAGTGTGAATGGTTGTCTGTGTCTGTGTGTCAGCCCTGTGATGACCTGGCGACTTGTCCAGGGTGTACCCCGCCTTTCGCCCGTAGTCAGCTGGGATAGGCTCCAGCTTGCCTGCGACCCTGTAGAAGGATAAAGCGGCTAGAGATAATGAGATGAGATGAATGAGATCAACATCTACAGTTCAGCCATCATAATTATAATATTTCGATGCTCTTGCAACTGGAATATGTGAAACGAAGTCAAAGTCAGAGTGAACTTTATCATCATTCAGACCATACAACACGTAGTGCACAGCAGAACGAAATTGTGTCTCCTCGCTCCATGTACAGTGAAAGATATAACAGATATAAATAGACAAACTAACACTGAACAAAAATTACACAGAAGACAAACACAGAAAAACTGAGACCTAATAAATAAATATTGCACCTGTTATTTCCAATACTGTACTTATTGCACAATCTGATAATAAATATAAATATTGTCACTGATAAGTGCTCAAGAAATATAAACAATTGAATGTTGGAAAAGAAAAAAAAAAGCATTGGCTTGAAAGTCTCAGGCATCCTATTTTTTTCATACAAACTTTGTTATAGAGTTCTATTTTATGGCTTCTACATTATCGAGTCGGTACAAAAACCTTTTAGAGTCCAAACATTCATTTTCCAGCACAAAATTAAATGTTACAAAAAAAGAAGTTTGTATCTGAGCAGCATATTACATAAGAGAGCACTTTTCAGATTAAAAAGGAAAACATAATGAAGGCTGCTGGGTTTTGGTGCAAAATGAAGACGCGAGTGTGACAGTCAAAGTGTCCAGAAGAACTGTGGCTGGTTCTGTAAGATGCTCAGTAAAACCTACAGCTCATTTCCTTATCAAACTGCACTCACTGTACCCGAGATTACTATTATTATTATTTTTTTTTTAAAGCAAATGGTCGTCTCAGACCAAATATCGACTTTGTTTCATTTATTATGGCTTATTGCTGTTCATCATATTTTTTTAAATGTAGAAACATTTCATTATTTTCTAAGCCATTTTTGGTCTAGGGCGGCACGGTGGTGTAGTGGTTAGCGCTGTCGCCTCACAGCAAGAAGGTCCGGGTTCGAGCCCCGTGGCCGGCGAGGGCCTTTCTGTGTGGAGTTTGCATGTTCTCCCCGTGTCCGCGTGGGTTTCCTCCGGGTGCTCCGGTTTCCCCCACAGTCCAAAGACATGCAGGTTAGGTTAACTGGTGACTCTAAATTGACTGTAGGTGTGAGTGTGAATGGTTGTCTGTGTCTATGTGTCAGCCCTGTGATGACCTGGCGACTTGTCCAGGATGTACCCCGCCTTTCACCCGTAGTCAGCTGGGATAGGCTCCAGCTTGCCTGCGACCCTGTAGAAGGATAAAGCGGCTAGAGATAATGAGATGAGATGAGATGAGATTTTTGGTCTACAGCATTTCTTTACATGTGTCTAAGACTTTTGCACACTACTATATATACACATATAATCCATGTGTTTCTGCTTTTTCAGCTAAAAATGACTCATATTTATCACAGAAACTGCAATTCACTGAAGGGAAAAGGACCTGTGATGGGAAAGACACACTGATGTTTGGTAGTCATGACTTTCCCTTTGCATGAGCTTTATTTTGGTCTTGGTGAGCTCAGGAAGGTGAGACTGTGGTTTCACTGGTCAGTAGAAAAAAAATGAAGGAGTTTCTTCTTATTAAGTAACAACCACACCAGACTTTTACCTTAGAGCTTGAAAGATAAGATGGATAGATACAGACAGATGGATGAATGGATGGATGGATGGATGGATGGATGGATTTTCATTCAATTTGATTTCAAATTAGATAAGCAAATATTAGATTATATTTTATTTTCAAATAAAATAAATCTGCTTGCTTTTTATTATTACAGTATCAATAATCGGTCATCATCTTTTTGAAAGAACGTATTCTGGAAATATCTAGTTAAGATCTCCCTCTTAGGAGCTCAGCAGAGTGGAAAAGCAATTTGCTTAAAAGCCTCTGAGTTAACAGTGTCCATGTGCACTGGAATGGATCATTGTCGCTGCCTGAAATCGCTCACACGGTGTGTGAGTTGCAGTGTGTCAGCACAGGCATATCTCAGCTTTATGACTGCATATGAATGCATGATTGATAACTGTGGGCTACATACCAGAGCAATCCATGTGCATAGAAATCTAAAGACCAGGCCGTGTTCAAGAAAAACTCAGAAACCACAGCATTTCCAAACTGCGTCTTAGACAGCTTTCCCAGCAAGCCATTTCCACTAGTTTCCCCAAAACAGCATCATCATATACAGGATGTTTCAAAACATTTGATATTATCTGAGATGTAAATATCCCAGAAACTACATAGTCTAGGCAAATGAACCTGAACAGGCTTAAAGGAGAACTGAAGGCAAATTTTTTTATGATCAAAATTCTATTTATCTCATTTTTTAAAATATAGGAATGCATTTTTGATCGCTATTTTGTCACTGCTATAGCAAGTTATGAGTGTTTGAAATATGCTCTGTAATATATCAGTCCATGTGTCAAAGCAATGGCCGTAAACGAGATTCGCCGAGACCTGTACAAGACATCGTAGGACGGAAGTAAACCGTACAGCGGAAATCAAAGTCACCAACATCTGCCAACGCTGTCAAAAGACGCGCGCGCCCTCTTTCAAATGCTGATGTAATCAAGCCGGAAGTTTTGTTTGTTTTGATAGCAGTCAGGAAAGTTTGAAGAAAGTAGGCAGTAATCGTCATTTAAACTCGTTTCTGTGCAATATTTCGTTTGGAAAACAGTTTTCAAAACGGTGGCACTGACACCTGGCTGACACTTCACGTTTCGAAGTCTCGCACAAGTCTCGTGAAGATCGTGTGGATAAGCGACGCCTGCCGTGGACCAAACGAACTACCGTAAATTCAACATGGCTAAAAACCAAATGGGCCGATAAGTATAATATTTAATTGCAATTAGTTGCCAATACGAGTCACGATATAAGGTTACTAAAACTGAAAACGTAATTGAATAACACATTAATTAAGAAATAAAGCAAGTTTACAAATGACTTCAGTTCTCCTTTAAGGTTGAGCAATATAAGATTTATTCCTTAAAATTTGAATGAGAAATCCAAAGGTATGTGGATTCCATGAATGATTTCACAAATTTTCAATATGCACACTGCCTGAGACATGGCACACGTTAAGTCGGTAGTCCAGCTCCTGCCAAACATGCTGCAGCATGTCTTTCGTAACAGTCTCCAGTGCGGCAGTGATTCTCTGCTTGAGTCATCCGCACAGAAGATAATAAACACCAGCGCTGGATCAGGGAGGCCATAGAGATCCGTAAGCGAAGTCCGAGGACCATCAACCGAGATGAGGGAGCATACATGCTCTCCCATACCTGGAGTGCCATCTTGCAGGGGATGAACTGACAGTAGAAGGCGTGGCCGACCTGTCAATCCAGACAGGAAGGCCACGCCTTCGGAAACATCAGCTGATAAAAGATGCATCACCAATAACATCCGGTGACACTCTGAGGAAGACGACAGTCGTACGTTGAAACATGTCAGGTAAACAAACCTAAAAAACTAGATGTCTGATAAAAAAGAAAAAACTAACAATATTCAACATAAGACATAATGAACATAATCGAAATTGAGAAAATGTATCATTTAAAGAGAAAAATTAGGTGATTTTAAATTTCATGACAACAACACATCTCAAAAAAGTTGGGACAAGGCCATGTTTACCACTATGAGACATCCCCTTTTCTCTTTACAACAGTCTGTAGACGTCTGGGGACTGAGGAGACAAGTTGCTCAAGTTTAGGGATAGGAATGTTAACCCATTCTTGTCTAATGTAGGATTCTAGTTGCTCAACTGTCTTAGGTCTTTTTTGTCGTATCTTCTGTTTTATGATGCGCCAAATGTTTTCTATGGGTGAAAGATCTGGACTGCAGGCTGGCCGGTTCAGTACCCGGACCCTTCTTCTATGCAGCCATGATGCTGTAATTGATGCAGTATGTGGTTTGGCATTGTCATGTTGGAAAATGCAAGGTCTTCCCTGAAAGAGACGTCGTCTGGATGGGAGCATATGTTGCTCTAGAACCTGGATTTACCTTTCAGCATTGATGGTGTCTTTCCAGATGTGTAAGCTGCCCATCAGAGATGCAGGCTTCTGAACTGAGCGCTGATAACAACTTGGGTCGTCCTTCTCCTCTTTAGTCCGAATGACACGGCATCCCTGATTTCCATAAAGAACTTCAAATTTTGATTCGTCTGACCACAGAACAGTTTTCCACTTTGCCACAGTCCATTTTAAATGAGCCTTGGCCCAGAGAAGACGTCTGCGCTTCTGGATCATGGTTAGATACAGCTTCTTCTTTGAACTATAGAGTTTTAGCTGGTAACGGCGGATGGCACGGTGAATTGTATTCACAGATAATGTTCTCTGGAAATATTCCTGAGCCCATTTTGTGATTTCCAATACAGAAGCATGCCTGTATGTGATGCAGTGCCGTCTAAGGGCCCGAAGATCACGGGCCCCCAGTATGGTTTTCCGGCCTTGACCCTTACGCACAGAGATTCTTCCAGATTCTCTGAATCTTTTGATGATATTATGCACTGTAGATGATGATATGTTCAAACTCTTTGCAATTTTACACTGTCGAACTCCTTTCTTATATTGCTCCGCTATTTGTCGGCGCATAATTAGGGGGATTGGTGATCCTCTTCCCATCTTTACTTCTGAGAGCCGCTACCACTCCAAGATGCTCTTTTTATATCCAGTCATGTTAATGACCTATTGCCAATTGACCTAATGAGTTGCAATTTGGTCCTCCAGCTGTTCCTTTTTTGTACTTTTAACTTTTCCAGCCTCTTATTGCCCCTGTCCCAACTTTTTTGAGATGTGTTGCTGTCATGAAATTTCAAATGAGCCAATATTTGGCATGAAATTTCAAAATGTCTCACTTTCGACATTTGATATGTTGTCTATGTTCTATTGTGAATACAATATCAGTTTTTGAGATTTGTAAATTATTGCATTCCGTTTTTATTTACAATTTGTACTTTGTCCCAACTTTTTTGGAATCGGGGTTGTAAAAAGATTTTTTTTAAAAATTAAACGTAAAATTTTGACCTATTTCCACACATGCTATTAAAATTTGAGGTCAATTGAATGAGAATTGGCAAAGTTATTAGATTCCAATTTTTTGAAACACCATGTATATCAGAAAGGATGATGATGATGGATTCTCGCGTCGAAGGCAATGCATGAGTATCTGGCGACACTAGTGATGACTCTTTTCATGAGTGAAGAGACCAATCCTAGAGCCACAAGCCCTGTCACATATGCTGCACTGGTACAAAGGGCTTGTAGTGGTGTTAGTGGCCTTCCTCTTGGCACACTTCTCATTAAGTAGACCAGTTCGCCTCTCCTCAAAGACCTGGATGCACTCGCTGCAAGTGCTGCGCCATGTCACACAGACTTTGGCAGTGCTTTCCCAGGCATCAGGGTTGATTCTACATCTCTTGAGGTTGTGTTTGAGCGTGTCCTTGTATCTCAACCTCGGCCTGCCCACTGATCTCTTTCTGCAGCTCAGTTGACTGAAGAGAAGCGCTTTAGGCATTCTCATGTCTGCCATTCTGGAGATGTGTCCTACCCAGTGAAACTGGATCTGGCTTTCCACACTGGGGACACCACAACGCTCTAGGACCTCGACATTAGAAACCTTGTCCTGCCACTGAATGCCACAGATGGACCTCAGGCAGCGTTGTTGAAACTGCTCCAGAAGTTTGATGTGGCAATAGTAGGTTGTTCACGTCTTGCAGCCATACAAGAGAGAACCACTGCTTTATACACGTTGATTTTTGTACGCAGTTTTACATTATGCTCATCCCACAGTCTACATCTTAGCATTCCAAAGGCATTGTGAAAAATAGTCAAATGTTTCTTGGCCGTGGTCACTGTGCTCTTTTAAAGGCACATCAGCGCAAATGGCTGGGATGTCTTTGGGCTAGGCAGGACACAGCAATGGAATAAAAGGCCAGCATCAATCCTTTCAGGCTCTTGCCTTGTGTTTGCTTTCTTCTTCCAGCACCAGAGTTCCATGCTACAGGCCAATCTTTTTATTCTGCTACTTTGCTGATTGCTCATGCCCTACTTAAGCACCTCCATTCTCCACGGCCCATATATCAACCGCTAAACTCCAGCAGCTCACTTTGGAGAACACTCAGCATTCATGATTTTTAAAGAAGCGTTACTACATAAAGACACATCTTTCTTCCTGTCGTTTTATTTTAACATTCTAAAATGTAATTTAACTTGTTCGAACTGCTGGAATGTGCCCTTGAGAGACCAATATAGGCAGAGATGTTTAATAATGTTAACCAAGCTGATTGACTTGACTGACTTCTGGAAGAATTAAGATACGTTTTGAGATAAGTTACTGTCTGTAAAATCCAATAAATCCGATTAGAGGTGTATTTTAATTAATGCTTTTTGGTTTTCTAGTCACATAAGTCACATACTAAGTTTGACACCAGCACATGGGTGAAATATCTACTACTTCCTGAGTTCAGAACAAAAAGCAATGCCAGAGTGCCTTGGATGGAAGTGTCAGCAATTAAAATGAAGCAGTGTAGCAAACAGAGCAGCAACTCAGGCATGACAGCCTGCTGGGATCTGCAGTCACATTAATCAGATACCAAATGCTTCCACATTTTCACACTTCAGGCTGAGTCGTGGCACCTCCACATCTGCATTTTAGATGTCAATTATAAGAGGTGGCACCACATGGGAGAGACGTTTTTCTGCCAAAGGTCATTATTGTGATGGGAACCTGAGAGTCTTGCTGTTGTTTTTCAATTTCAGAGTTTACTAGCTGCTGTGATTTCATTAGCGTAGTGTAGTGGAAATTATATAGGCTCTCAAACTCTTCTGAAGAGTCACTGAATGTCGATGAAAAAAACAGAACTTCCATGGTAAGCAATGCTCAATGGCAATGAAGAGGAAATGACCTACTGTATAACACCAAAACAAGGTTAATTTCCATTGAATATATATATATATATATATATATATATATATATATATATATATATATATATATATATATATATATATGAGTGATTCCACACTTATGGGTACTGAAATGGGGACATTAACTTATTTTTAAAAATTCACCTAAAACCATTTCTTTTTTTTACCATCAGGTCACAAAACATGTAATCTTTAATGAATGATATGTTAAAAGATAACTTTAATTTTCTGAGATGTAATAAAAACATATTTATATGCCAAAGTCAGAACGTAACAGAAGTGTTGTGGACATATATATTCTCAATTTTAACAATGTAGAATTACTTTTTGAAACATAGGAAGGTGATGTTTTAGCAAATATAATTAATAAACATGTGTAGTAGAATAAACATACACATTCTTTCAATAAGATTAACATGGTATATAGCTAGATTGTAATTAATTTGTAACAGACGCGAGATGGACAATCGTAACAGAAGTAATGTAACAGACATCATTTTGGAACTCATAGGCTTGACTTTGGCATATAAATATGTTTTTATTACATCTCAGAAAATTAAAGTTATCTTTTAACATATCATTCATTAAAGATTACATGTTTTGTGACCTGATGGTAAAAAAAGAAATGGTTTTAGGTGAATTTTTAAAAATAAGTTCATGTCCCTATTTCAGTACTCATAAGCGTGGAATCACTCATATATGTCTGGACTATATAAACATATATAGTCATGAGTGTTTTACTGGGAAATACACTACTCATTTTTCATACGAGCCACATCCAGGACATGGAGAACCAAAACTGTGACATAAATCCCTATATGTCACTCGTGAGGAAATCAATGAATGGTTTTGATAAATTTGGGTACTTTTCGTTTGTGAATGTGTCGATATAATACAAAGAAAATCACATGTTGCCTTGAATATATGAAGTTTATCTTCTCATGTTGAAAAACTTGCATTTTTCATCCGAAATACATCGCAGGTCTGAGTGACATATTTCCTGATATTTCATTCTGATGACGTCACTCCCAGTGTTTTGCTGCTGACTAGACACACTCTGTCAAAATGGTAAACCGGTTCAAAATTAAAATTCCTTTGATTACCTTATCTATTTTTTGTGGATGTGTCCATATAATATCAAGAACATTACACAGTGGCGTGAAGATATGAAGTTGATCTTCTCGTGTTGAAAAATGTATCACTCATTCACTTTGCTCACTCGTGAATATATTCACTGCTTGAAGATAAACTTCATATCTTTGCACAACCGTGTAATATCCCCTCTCTCTATCTCTCTGTATATACTATGCTAGAAACACCTCATGGATGCACTGGGACGCATCCTCAGTGATGTATCCTGGGGTCCTCGGGTGTTTTGGGTCTCGCAACATCATACACCCTCATCCAGGCAACCCAGCCGGGGTTGATCAAGCCCCGACTTGCGTCCCAGTAGCAGTCCACGGATCACCCCTTTTAATCCAAAGCCACCGTGTGGATTTCTCTGCGGCTTCGCTTGCGGATGCAATGGGCCTCTTCTTAGCTGCTCCTACAATGCCCAAGCGACTCAGGACTTTGCAGAGGGAGCGCCCTGCAAAACCCCTACAGCCAACTTCTATAGGCTCGTAGAAGGTTCTCCAACCTCTCTCCCTGCACTCCTCCACCAGCTCCTGGTACTTGGCTCTTTTCCCCTCATTGGCCTCCTCAAGACGCTTTTCCCAGGGAACTGTTAGTTCCAGAATGATGAGGTGTTTTGAAGCCTCAGATGTTATCACCACGTCTGGACGGAGAGTTGTTGCTGCCACATGTTGGGGAAACCTCAGCTGCTTTTATATATATATGGGTGAATCTTAGACTACGGGTACTTTTATGTTATTTGGTCATATTTTAAAAAATACTTATTATTTTGGACAAATTCCACGTTCTTTGTCACACTACCAATGAAACCCACTTAAAAAAATTTACTAGCTTTCTATTATGATTTTTTCATACTTTTCAACCTCCTGGAAGGTGTCAAAATCACTGTTTTCTCCTTGTCGCACACCCAGACTTTTAAACTAAAAGACTGAAAATAAAGTTTAAGAATATGACTTAGCTGGTAATTATTAATGTACCTGTATTAAATAATAGTCACATAAATACAATGTCATGTAATATTTCATTTGAGTCCATCATTAATATATTTTTTTATACAAAATATACCTGTCGCACAGTATTGGCGTCATTTCCACCACAACACTGTAATGTCCCTTTAAAAAGTTTGTGAGAAAGATTGTTTGTGTGGTTACCATGGAAATCTACACTGACATCAGAGCACATGTCGAACATGGAGGGCATTTAAATGTTCATTAAAAACTACTGAAGAAAAATCAAAGTAAATATTGCTTGATCAGTAAATACATTTATTGTACGTCATTTCCAAACATGCTGTACTGTCATGGGTGTTTTTAAAGAGATGAAAATTTTAAGTTAAATAAGAGTATCTTGCATACATGAAATGCTAAGTATTAATTCAAAGCTAATCAGTGAAGCCATCTTCACTTTTTTCACAAAAAAGTGTAGAAATGTCATTTCCACCACTGTCATTTCCACCACACTGCTCTCTGTGGTGGAAAAGACAGTATGTGGTGGAAATGACATTTAGGATGATAACGTTCAGGTGACATGGATTGTGAAAGAAGATATATGTAATACTTAATATAATAGAACATGTTACATAATATTAGAATAGAAATTTTTAAATATTATACAATATTAATATATTTATTTCATTTAATCTTTTTTTAAGATGCCGCCTAAAACAACAAAACAAAGGTCACAAGCCTATAGGGACAAGATAAAAGCTGACCCTCTCTCTCTCATACACTCAGTCACTCTCTCTTTCATACAGTACACTCACTCACTCTCTCATACACACTCACTCATACACTCACTCACTCTCTCTCATACACTCTCACACACACACTTATAGGCCTAGACTGTTACACCCATCTAAGCCCCCTTCAGGTTCAGCATTGTGGGCGTTGATACCCTGTTTTTAAGACCCTCTGTTAGGTCATCTTTCTATTAGTAGGCAGTTCCATGATGTTCCATGATACAAATCGTACAATTTCAGGAGTTAGTTACAGTTTCAAGTACAGAGTGTTCATTTAAGAGACCAATTAGAAATTTTCAGGATCCACTTTTTAATATTTCTGCCTTAAGCCATAGGTTTAATGAGTTATTTGCAGCCTATGAACTGTACTCATTCCTGTTTGAGACATCAAGTCAAACTGTTTGATGAAATTCAGATATTGGCTTGGCACTAAACTAAAAACAGGTGTGTTTAATTATTTTGTGAACTGTGAAATGAGTTTTATAATTTTTCTAATAAATATACTTTTATGTCAATTCATTGTCTTTTCTACAACACCTGGTCATTTCCACCACCACATGTCATTTCCATCACCACACACATTTTTTGAAAATATTCAAACAGTTCTCATCACACATTAAAACTATATGCACAGTTTCTGAGATCTTATGTTATTTAACATAAAAAATGCTATTTATTTTCTAACAAGGTCCTACCCAAACCAACGTTAAGTTTCCCACTGTGACAGGTGTTCAATACAGCATTTGGTCCATAGGACAGTTAATTTATCTCATTTAAAAATGCATGGTTGTTTTATATCATGGACAAATGGGTAAAGTTACTTACAAACATGATCCTAAACAATTATTAAATGGTGTAATTTATTCTACTTTTACTTTACAGTTGTAGATTGAGATGTGGTGGAAATGACGTTTCTTCACTGCGGGTCAGATAAAATGTCAAAAATAACAATTTGTCTTGTAATCTAAGTTTGAACTCTTACATATCTTAAAACTAGGTATGTTATTTAAATGTATGATACTGAATTAGGTAAATTTTGAAAAAGTTTTTTTTCATCAACTTCACAATGGTAAAAGTGCCCCTAGTTGAAGAAACGCCCATATATATATATATATATATATATATATATATATATATATATATATATATATATATATATAAAATTGACAGTTATTCCATGAAATCATTGAGTTGTACATGAGCTGATAGGCATCGAGTCGGCTATAAGCCATGTACGACAAGATTGAGTGGAATAACTGTTTTATTCTATCCACATTCACTGGATTTTGAGAAACAGAGCATTTTTATTTTTTGCAAATTCGATAAATACAATCTTTATACAAAACATCTGACAAAATTGTTTCTGCTTAGAATGTAAACAAACCAGCAAAATGACAGTAACAATTTGTGAAAAATGGAATAATAATTCTTGAAAAATAAAAAAAGATATGTCCGTACCATCAAATACTTTTATTCCATATTTTGTTGCTTTTTTTGTATTTTGGGGGTTTTGTTTTCGAGTCGAGTTTTGACTTCGTCCTCGGTTGGTTCAGCAACGTGCGCCGCCATTTTGTTTTTCTCTACTTACGGTATATCAGCTGATAGCCTAGTAGTAGAGTAGCCAATCACAGTGCACGATTGCTCATATCCAGTGAGTGTGGACATATATATACATTATATATATATATATATATATATATATATATATATATATATATATATATACACACACATTATATACACCTCATCTCATCTCATCTCATCTCATCTCATTATCTGTAGCCGCTTTATCCTGTTCTACAGGGTCGCAGGCAAGCTGGAGCCTATGCCAGCTGACTACGGGCGAAAGGCGGGGTACACCCTGGACAAGTCGCCAGGTCATCACAGGGCTGACACATAGACACAGACAACCATTCACTCTCACATTTACACCTACGGTCAATTTAGTGTCACCAGTTAACCTAACCTGCATGTCTTTGGACTGTGGGGGAAACCGGAGCACCCGGAGGAAACCCACGCGGACACAGGGAGAACATGCAAACTCGGCACAGAAAGGCCCTCGCCGGCCATGGGGCTCGAACCCGGACCTTCTTGCTGTGAGGCGACAGCGCTAACCACTACACCACCGTGCCGCCCCACATTATATACACATTTTATATATATATATATATATATATATATATATATAGTCCACCTGCTTTGCACCAGGAGACAACAGATATATCGTATAATATAAACAAAATGACACAGAATTCACAAGTAGTGCTGCACAAAAGCACATTTTTCTCTCTTATACACAATATTCAAGATTCATGCTGCATTTATTCTGCAATCAAAACACCATATGAACTACACTCACCAGCCACTTGAACAGGAACATCCTTTACCCCTGCTCATTATGCAATTATCCAGTCAGACAACCATGTGGCAGCAGTTCAATGTATAAAATCATGGGCAGTTGAATATTAGAAAAACATCACTTGATCTTTTTTCCAATCTTAAACTGTGCAGTTTTGCTGAGCCCGTGCCCACTGAGCCTCAGATTCCTGTTCTTGGCTGGTGGGAGCAGAACCCAAAATGGTCTTCTGTTGTTGTAGACCATCCTTCTGTGCATTCTGAGATGCTTTTCTGCTCACCCTGGTTGTAATGAGTGCTTATTTGAGTTACTATAAACTTCCTATCAACTCAAACCAGTCGATCCTTTGACCTCTCTCATCAACATAGCTTTTTACGCCTGTAGAACTGCTGCTTACTGAATGTTTTTTGTTTTTTAAGACATCAAAATATAGTCTTTTATTATATCGCACTTTCAAAAATGCTAGGCATTGGCAGTGTAACACAATCACACTATTAGTATTTGTATTTGGTTCATACACCAACCAAATAGCATTATATGTATTAAGATTCAAACATGGCTAAAACCAGAATGTTTTTTTTTTTTCCGTTGATGCTTTTAATTAAATAATATAGACTGCCTAAAAGTGGAGATCTTGATGAATGTATGAGCAAAATATTTGCAGGGACACAAAATCAACCTAGGGCGGCACGGTGGTGTAGTGGTTAGCGCTGTCGCCTCACAGCAAGAAGGTCTGGGTTCGAGCCCCGTGGCCGGCGAGGGCCTTTCTGTGTGGAGTTTGCATGTTCTCCCTGTGTCCGCGTGGGTTTCCTCCGGGTGCTCCGGTTTCCCCCACAGTCCAAAGACATGCAGGTTAGGTTAACTGGTGACTCTAAATTGACCGTAGGTGTGAATGTGAGTGTGAATGGTTGTCTGTGTCTATGTGTCAGCCCTGTGATGACCTGGCGACTTGTCCAGGGTGTACCCCGCCTTTCGCCCGTAGTCAGCTGGGATAGGCTCCAGCTTGCCTGCGACCCTGTAGAACAGGATAAAGCAGCTAGAGATAATGAGATGAGATGAGATGAGATGACAAAATCAACCTGAATAGAAGCACGCAGCCACAGACTACAACACTCACACAGCGCATGCTCTCATGGCTGAATGAGCAAATCCCTACAGTTAGTTAGTTATGGGCTGGGTTCTTGCCGAAACTGATAATCACATCAGTGGTTTTTCTTTGGCTAACCAGACGCAAGGTACACCACTACTCTTGCTGGAGCAGTTGGGTGTTAGGTGCCTTGCTTTAGGGCACTTGAGCCAGTCCTGCTGTTTCAGGGACTCAAACCAGCAACCTTTTGGTACCAAAGCTGTTTCTCTATAAATTTGGCCATGGCTTCCTTACAGCCATGTGCCAAAATCTACTGGAAAGCCTTCCTAGAAAAGTGTGAGTTATTATAATAGCAAACGGAGACTAAATCTTGAATAGGATGTTCAAAAAAAGCACACATGAATGTAATGGTCAAGTGTCCATAAACCTTTGGCCATATGGTGTATGTGTAAATGAATTAATCGGGTTTGGACAGCTGAGTGTTAATATTTTGGGTGTAGAGCAAAAGTGCAGAGACAGAACTAGAATATTTATAGAGTACATCCTGTAAATGATTAATTTAAATCTGAAGATAGTCCCAGGATGTAGATATAGATAGGATACTGGGAGAGAAATTGGCAGACGCTCCGAAGTCTCAGAATAATCCTTCAAATTATCGTTCATTAGGTTCTCTTAAGAGCCAGACAGATTTTTTTTTAAAAATACTTTACCATTGAGGGGGCGGCACGGTGGTGTAGTGGTTAGCGCTGTCGTCTCACAGCAAGAAGGTAGAGATAATGAGATGAGATGAGATGACTTTGCCATTGAAGAGTGATATTTACATAGGAATATACTCGTAAAGCTGCTTCCAAAGGCAGGGGAAGCAAAGGTTCCAGACATTACTGGAAAAATCGATTGTGTGTCATATATGTGACAAAACTTTGCTTCAGCTGTCTGTCAAATCTGTCCATTATCTATCAAAGGGTGATCATGAGAACACTGTTTCTATCTCCTCATAAGTTTCTGCCCTGATCTTCACGCAGAGCTGTGTGTGTGTGTGTGTGTGTGTGTGTGTGTGTGTGTGTGTGTGTGTGTGTGTGTGTGTGTGTGTGTGTGTGTCCTATGTCCCCTATGAATGCTGCTGATTGACAGCTGTGTGAATATGTGAATAAATCTTGAAGTGTTTGCTTCTCATCATATGGATGTAGATTGATGCTGCTTGTATAAATACTACAGATTTTATCTTGCTGTGGCTTCAAGTTAGTCATGAAAAATAAATTCATCAAATCTCCGTCATTAAGTGTTTGATATGATTTGATCTTTAAATTAATATAAGTATGTAATATTTGAAAAAAGACAGGTCAAGGATTGCCTCAATGGTAATATACATTGTAAATGATGCATGAAAATGAGACTGTCAATAACAGCGTAGCTCACTCCGGCCCCGTCTAGTCCAGAAGGAACGCTCTAAAGTGGGCAACCTTGCACAGTAAATGTTGCAAGCTATATAGACTGTATACAAGTTATATTTAGAAGCTATATACACCCTAGGAATACTGACCTATTTGCCAGAAAGAATCCAAAGTGGCAAGGACTTCACCGAGAAGAAGCGATTTTTGTTGAACTGCTCATTAAGGTTTAATTAGTCCATAAATTCATTAATAATTGTAATTAAGCAAATCTGGGGAGAAGTTATATGCACCCTAGGTACCCCTACCTTCATGCCAGAAAGAATCAAAATCGGTGAAGAATTGAGGGAGAAGAAGCGATTTGTGTGGAAACTGCTCGTTAAGGATTAATTACTCCATATCTTCATTATTAATTGCAATTATGCAAATTTGGGTAGAAGCTATATGCACCCCAGGCAGACCTACCTTCCTGCCAAAAATAATAAAAATCGGTGAAGAACTGAGAGAGAAGAAGCAATTTTCGTGAAATGTGGACGCCGCCGGATGGAAGACGGACAACACAGGATGGGATAAGGAAGTTCGTCCCACCCCTTGTCGGCCGGATGAGCTAATAATAAATCTTGAAGTGTTTGCTTCTCATCTCATCTCATGATCTCTAGCCACTTTATCTTATTCTACAGGGTCGCAGGCAAGCTGGAGCCTATCCCAGCTGACTACGGGCGAAAGGCAGGGTACACCCTGGACAAGTCGCCAGGTCATCACAGGGCTGACACATAGACACAGACAACCATTCACATTCACACCTACGGTCAATTTAGAGTCACCAGTTAACCTAACCTGCATGTCTTTGGACTGTGGGGGAAACCGGAGCACCCGGAGGAAACCCACGCGGACACGGGGAGAACATGCAAACTCCGCACAGAAAGGCCCTCGCCGGCCACGGGGCTCAAACCCGGACCTTCTCACTGTGAGGCGACAGCGCTAACCACTACACCACCATGCTGCCTGTTTGTTTTTCATCATATTTAGATTGATGCTGTAGAGGGCTTGTAGAAATCCTATAGATTTTCTCTCACTGTGGCTTCAAGTTAGTCATGAAATGTACGTTAATTAAATCTCTGTCATTATTTAAATGTTTGATATTTGATCTTTAAATTCCTATCAATAAAGTGTGTGATATTTAAAAAAAAAAGACAGGCCAAGGATTGCCTCAATGGTAATTATACAGCATAAATGATGCATGAAAATAATTCATAAAGGTATATATATATATATATATATATATATATATATATATATATTCTTGATATTGATATTACTCAAGAGAAATCCCGTACGTTCAAAAGGGAAAAGAATTATCTCCGACCCCCATGATGCTGGCTTCTGTTGCTTCTCGTCCTCTCTGGGGACTACGGGTTCTCCTGGGCAGCCTGCCCAAAAGCATGTTCTGCACAATTATATCCCAGCATTCCACTATTGGAGTGGTCCTGCTGTCATTTCTCAGTAGTACACAATTAGATCCATGCATCCTTTGAACAAAACGTCTGCTATCCTTCTTCAAGTCTCATAATGCTCAGTTAGCGAAGCTCTTCATCACCCAGACACAAAACCTCTCCTCTCTGGTAGCTGACGGATAACACAGTATAACAACAAAGTAAACAAGTACAACACAAAGACAGGGCCAGATTTACATTACAGTCCTTTCCTGTGAGTTTTACTGAAGTTACTGAATAATCTATAGGTACTGTATAATATCAGAGACTTTTGTAAGACAGTCTCAAAAAATAAAGGACATTATTGTATCTTTAGAGGTGCAACGGCTTGTCACTTGGGTGGTTCCCTCTAAGGTACTTATTTGTACTCTTTGTATACTGCTTTGGAACATATATGTACCTTTTTGGCCTTAGGTACACATTACATTTAGCAGACGCTCTTATCCAGAGCGATGTACAACATACCCAGAGCAGCCTGGGGATCAGGTGTCTTGCTCAAGGGCACTTCAGCCATTCCTGCTGGTCCAGGGAATTGAACTGGCAACCTTTTGATTCCAAAACTGCTTCTCTAACCATTAGGCCATGGTTTCCCCCACACAGTTACCTTGAGGTCTAATAATGAGTCCGAGGGGGTACATTAGTGTAGCTTGTACCTTAGGGGGACAGAAATGGACCCCTACTGTACCCCTATTTCTAATAGTGTACAGTATGCTTTAACATTAATCACTCAAAGCCAAGAAGTTCGTCCTGCCCCAAGTTTAGTCAAAGCACTACAGCTACAGTATTTCTCATTACAGGAACAAGTAGAAAAAAAATCCAATCCTTATAATCAAACATTATTAAGATGCAGTGAAATATAATTAGGAAAATTAAACCTATTATTTCTAAACATTTGTAGTCATTTCACTTTTAATTGTTTTCTTATCTCAGGGAAATGAAAATCCTGAAAGAAACATCATTACCGAACTTCTAATTAGCAAAAAAGAAAAAGAGTAAACATTTTAATCAGCTTAGATTGTTTTATAGTAACCTTATAATAAGTAACAACCGTTTTCTCATTTTAACATTTCACATTAAATGACTTGTATATAATATAATATAATATTACAGTTATACAGATTTTGCATGAACCATTTGGTTAAATGGTTTAAAAAAAAAAAGTCCATCACTAGATGTGATCATAGATAATAAATCATGATATATGATATGAATATGCATTTGACGGTGCATTTAGCAATTTATTTTTATTTAATTTTGTTCTGCGTGGTTGATACTGAGCCATTTGGCGTCTGCTTTGCAGATACTCGCTCATACATGAAGACATTTTAAAGTCTAATCAGGGTTAATGGAACTGCAGGAATTGAGAAAATGATTTTGCACTTCCTAAGGATCGTTTGCAAAACTTTGGCTCACTGGTATTTAGATAATTGGCTGCTTTTTCATCATTAATATCCCTAAATAGCAGGATATCAGTTCAGAGACGCCAGCTACAGTTTGTGAGGGCTCAGCTACATAAAATTTCTCATTTGCAAAAGTCTGAATAAACAAATAACACAATAAATGGACACAACAGTTATGGCCAGTGCTTGACCATTAATGATCAGTTCATGGCTATAATCAAGGCATTATTTTTGAAATGTTTTGTTTTACACTGGGACTTCACATTACCACTATCGACTAGTGCCATGCAATGAGATGAAACATTGCTTTTGAAACAGAGAATAAACACATCCTTCTCTGTCCATTTATCTTTGAACATTCGGGTTTCATCAACTTCTTTTAGCAAGCCGTGTCATCACTTAACTAATTAGACCAGAGTGGGTAAGTCTAAAGTCTCAGAAACGTCTTCCATTTCTCAATGAGCTTCCTTCAGCTAAATAATTGCATCTGATTGGCCACAACAGAGGATCTGCTCCAGAATCCACAGTGTTTCATGTTTAAAAAAAAACTGCAGTCACTGACCATAATACGTTTTTTTCCCCCATACATCCATTCAGTACTCCTATGGTGTCTTTAGCTCATCCAGCCGCAGGCTAGGCCAGATGAGCTTATGCAATCATGCATTGTCCATTGTCATTGTCCGTCCACAGTTTACAAAAATCGCTACTCCTCCTACAGGATTGATCAGATTTTGATGAAACTCACATACAATGTTTCCCAGGTGGGTGTGCATAAAAGTTGTCAAGATGGTGGCACCACCTGTCAATTTTATGATTTTAGGGTGTCTTGGCTGGTATGAGCTCCAGCCTCATTGAGGCTTTTTTTTTTTACTCAAGTGCTCTATACACTTGGACGAAAACTTCCAAAACATCCGAAACTTGGCCATTGAAGAAAGATGACAAGCGAAGACTGAAAGCATTTGAGGTGAAGTGTTATTGAAAGGTACTTGATGTGAAGTGGTTCCATTATGTGATGAACGAAGAGATCAGGCAGCGTGTGCACCTGGACAATGATGTTGTGACGACCATCAAGAGGAGGAAAGTCTGGCTGTTTGGGCATGTGTATAGAATGAAGGACGACTGGTTGTTGAAAATAATCATGCTTGGTATAGCTGATGGAAGCAACAGAAAGGGGCGGCCCAGAAGGGTGTGTATTGAAGACATCACAGAATGGATAGAACAGACATGACCCTTCACCAGATGATGGAGACTGCACAAGATCGAGAATGGTGGAGGGCAGTGGTAAATGTCAGAAAATGAAGCACCAACGGTTGTTTGTTTGTTTGTTTTTTTCCCCGAGCCCATGGACAATTGATTGATTGACTCATTGATACAATCCACTCAACAATGACCCCCAATATAAGGCATGATTTGTAATCTGAACCACAGTTTACTTTGCTAAACTGACATCCAGTGTTCCTAATAACCATTTATACCTGCCTATTCTCACAGCACAACAAAGAGTAATAAAGACCAAATGATCACAGAAATCCATGCAGCTTATCTGGAACACTGGGGCCCAAATTGCCAGAACCTGTGCAGATTACAGAGTTATCAGACCCAAAACAGAGAGTGTGAATTGGCTGAGTATCACTTCACAATCAGAGACACAAAGCAGAATCAGACCCTGAGTGAGTACAAGCTCAGTGCCCACAGCCTCGCCATTGAAAAAGGAAGAGAAAACAAAGGCACTGCTGAAACTCTGGTCCACTTTTTTCCCACCACTGGGAAATTTGAGCACAGTATTCATTAAAATAACAAAATACCCATAAAGTGTCTGCAAATTAATTAACAGAAGATGAGAAATTGTGGATTATCCTGGGAGAGGAGCCCACTGCAGTCTTCGCTGCAAAATTTGACACAGAAAGTCAGAGCCTGAGGGACAGCAAGAGTCCATCTCATGCTCAGCTTGATGATTAGGCTATTGTAACATTCATTCATTTATTCTTTCTTCAGGAACCACTTTCTCTTGGTCTCTTTCTCGTGGTGGCTCCGGAGCCTATTCCAGAAACACTGGGCACAAGGATGGAATATACCTGGAATATTTCCAAGGCATAATGCATACACAGTTATGCTTATTATTATTATGCATGCTTATTAACACCAAGGAGCAATTTACTGTAGCTTCCCTACTTACCAACCAGTATGTTTTTGGGAGAAACTCACAGAACCCAGAGGAAACCCATGTGGACCAATGTGAAACTCAGTAACCTGAGGTCATGGATCCTGGAGCTCTTCAGTAGTGAATGCCGTTCATTTCAATAAAGCATTGAATATACAAGGGGCGGCACAGTGGTGTAGTGGTTAGCATTGTCGCCTCACAGCAAGAAAGTTCTGGGTTCAAGCCCAGCTTGAATTGGTATGGGTCTTAGTCTCAGTTAGTATGGCTCTTGATTTATTATTGGTTGGCATGGTTCTTGTTTGGTATGAATCTCGGTCTTGTCTTGATCTTGATTTGCATGGGTCTTGGTCTTGATTGGTATGGGTCTTTGTCTTGTCTTAGTCCCTGTTGGTATGCATATTGGTCTTGTTTTATTATTGATTTACATGGGTTGGTTTGGGGCAGCACAGTGGTTAGCACTGTCACCTCACAGCAAGAAGGTTCTGTGTTTGACCCCAGTGGCTGATGGGGGACTTTCTGTGTGGAGTTTGCATGTTCTCCCTGTGTCTGCAAGGGTTTCCTCCAGGTGCTCCAGTTTCCCCCACAGTCCAAAGACATGTAGGTTAGGTTAACTGGTGGCTCTAAATTGACCGTAGGTGTGAATGTGAGTGTGAATTGTTGTTTGTCTCTGTGTGTCAGCCCTGTGATGACCTGGCGACTTGTCCAAGGTGTACCCCGCCTCACGCATATAGTCAGCTGGGATAGGCTCCAGCTTGCCCATGACCCTGCACAGGATAAGTGGTTACAGATAATGGATGGATTGAATATACAATCTAAATATATAATCCAGAGACGATAAAAAGTGGATTGAATTAAATTACTAACATAAACAACACACTGCCATTGTACAGTGCTTTTCCATTCTAGAAAACATTCATACCGGTATGCAAAGGTTTTTAAAGATAAAACTCCATTGGGATAAACGCCTCCATATTTCCATTAATGACTGCCAGTTTTATTAAATAAACAATCAGTATTTTATTATTTTACTTTCCCAGATGCTGAGCCATGATGCCCTTAGTTTATGTCTTGCGGCCCTTCAGTGCCTTAGAGGATGTGTCTTTAATTATGGGCTAGAGAGTTTTGCTACCAAACTGCAGGGTCGGGCTGAGGTTTCTTGAAGTTTAAATCCTACTGATAATTATAATTACAAAAGGGTTCTCATGAGGGGAATCTCATTAGCTCGAACACCAGATAAAACCTGATGAAGGGTTCCTCCTGCAGTTGGGGCATCTTTCATGCGCTTCAAGCAATTACCTGTATTAATGTGATTAACAGCTGGGCTTAAGCACCAATTTACACACGCACATTAGCTAATAAATGGATATGGTTATCCATAAGAAGTGGAGTGTACAGTTTATACTGAGAGATCATGCTGTTAAAGCAATCCCACCCTTTCCATTATTATCATGCTTACCTGCTTATGTCTGGCTTCCGTGTTAAATGAATTAAGACATTGTTCAGTATTCACTGTTTTCTCAGTTTCTTTATTTTGGATGTTTTCTGTTTCCCAGTTTGACATACGTGGGACAAAATTGGACGTATGTGATGTTTTGGACATGCGGCTGTGTAAAAAAACAAAAAGGAAATGTTTTTAACAACTGGCATTAAGTTGTTTAGATTGAACATTTGTTTTTTTTATAGATTGAAGATATTTGTAGACTTGAATCTCCAACTGATCATTTCTTTTCAAGTAAAAGTGGTCAGTTATGTAGCATTTTTAACATGGCTATGAAACATGATGCATATCAAACAATGTGTCAGAAACAAAGAAATAATAATATAAGTATATGAATAATATATAGATATTATTCTGAATAGAATAATATTATAGCATATGAACCATCACATTGTGTAGTGTTGTGTATTTCACATCAATAAATTGTTGCATTGTCTTGTGATAGTGAGACCAATAATGAGATATGCATCGCAGTGATGAATACATATTTATTCATTTCTTTGACACTGTATGCCATGCGCCAGAAACAACACCACAACGTTTATTATGGGGTGACTCTGCTGTGCCTGGTGGACAGCAGTGAACCAGCACTTTCACTTTACATCATTACTGTATAGTTACCATTGAATATCGAACTTGATATGTCAAACAGTTTTCTGGTTACAACTGTCATGTCCACGTGCTTTGGAACTCAGAACGCACAGCCGCAGACTGCAAAGCACACAAATGCCATTAGGACTAATTACCATGCACCTGTTCCTGATGAGAGCTCAATCACAGCATGTACATACAAGGCCTCTCAATAACACAGAGACTTTGCAAAAGCCTTGTATTTTATTGCTTTTCTGGATTTGACCCTATTTGTGTTTTTGGACATGGAGTATTATATTCCCTTTGATATCCTGTCTGTGTCTCACTCAACCACTGCCTGTTTCTTGACTCTGCCTTTGTCTGTGTTTTGGATCTATTCGCAGTTACGAATACATATTTATTCCTTTCTTTGACACCGCATGCCATGCGCCAGAAACAACACCATGACATTTATTATGGTGTAACTTTGTTGGGTGCCTGGTGGACAGCAGTGAACCAGCACTTTCACTTTACATCATTATTATATACAGTAGTTATGATCCAATATCAAACTTGATATGTCAAACAGGGCGGCACGGTGGTGTAGTGGTTAGCGCTGTCGCCTCACAGCAAGAAGGTCCGGGTTCGAGCCCCGTGGCCAGCGAGGGCCTTTCTGTGTGGAGTTTGCATGTTCTTCCCGTGTCCGCATGGGTTTCCTCCGGGTGCTCCGGTTTCCCCCACAGTCCAAAGACATGCAGGTTAGGTTAACTGGTGACTTTAAATTGACCGTAGGTGTGAATGTGAGTGTGAATGGTTGTCTGTGTCTATGTGTCAGCCCTGTGATGACCTGGCGACTTGTCCAGGGTGTACCCCGCCTTTCGCCCGTAGTCAGCTGGGATAGGCTCCAGCTTGCCTGCGACCCTGTAGAACAGGATAAAGCAGCTAGAGATAATGAGATGAGACGAGATGAGATATGTCAAACAGTTTTCTGGTTACATCTGCCACATCCATGTGCATGCAGCACCATTAAAACTAATTACCATGCACCTGTTCCTAATTAGAGTGTAATCACAGCACATGCATAGAAGGACTCTCAGTAACACACAGACTTTGTGAAGTGTACGGTCTCTACCATGCATCTGACATTACCAAGCCTTGTATTTTGTACCACTTTTCTGATTTTGACAGTTTGTGTTTTTGTATTTTGAGTATTGTATTACCTCTGATATCCTGTCTGTGCCTGACTCGACCACTGCCTGTTTCTCAACTCTGCTTTTGTCAACATTTTGGATCTGTTTGCTAGTGTGCTTTCAATAAAACTCTTCCTGCACGTACATCCATTTATTACCCTTACATGACAGAAACTTAACTGTCCAACAAGCTACTGGACTAGTTTTATATGCAACTGTCATGAATATTTTTTTCTGTAAAATGTGTTAGTAAATAATATTGTGTAATTTTTTTTAAAAAGCAAATTAAAAATTAAAGCCGCTAGCGGCCTTGAAAGGCCCTTGCACGTGTGGTTCCGCAACCCAGGACATTCTGCTCCCCAACAAAACAGTCACATTTCATATATTCATCAAATGTTCAAAGGTGATGTGCATGTTGCAAATGCCATGACTGCTTGACGGATGAGAGATAGACAAAGACTGTAAGTGTGTGCGTGTGCGTGTGTGTGTGTGTGTTTCTGTGGTGTGAAAATGTACATTTATATATGTACAAAACTATACATGTGTTTCCTCCTTATATCTATCTCGTGCTGTAATCTTAAGTCATCTTAGCTTTCCTGTGTCTGCAGTATGTGTCTGTGTGTGTGTGTACATGCAGAGTTTTCATATGTCTGCAACAAAATGCACAATGATGGCAGGTCACTATTATTGCATGTGTGTGTGTGTGTGTGTGTGTGTTGCTAGGACAACTATCATGATTCATGTCATTTTTGTACTGATCTAAGGGTTCTGAGTAAGATTCTAGCCATAAGTTCTAAAGAGTTTTGTTTCAATTAGGGGGCGCTATGAAGTCCCTGGGCCATGCCCGGGGCCAAACGTCTGTGGCTAAGAAGCGGTTACAATGACTGATGTGTGTATCAAATTTCATGAGTTTTCATACATGGGAAATGCCTCAAAATAGGCTAAACGCGACAGAAAAATAATAATAATAATAATCCTTCGAAAAACAATAGGGTCTTCACACCGACCGGTGCTCGGGCCCTAATAAGCACTGGATAAAAACCCATCTATCTTATGGAAATAAAGATACAAATTTCATTGTCCGGTGGTCAAGTGTTTATGAGAGATGTTGCCACCTTACACTTACAATTGGGTTCCCTGTGATGGTACATGTTCATCGTATGGTCAAAAGCCATTAAAAATCAGGCTGATGCATTTCTCTTAAGTATGGGTTCCGACCTGTGCACACTTCGCTCTGCTATAAGTATACAAATTTGTACAGTATTAGTAAAGACACTGTGTATAAAACCTCCATGACCTCAAGTTTTGACATCAAATTTCCTTTGCCTATGAACTTCATAAAAGATTTCTGAACTGTTTATGTGTCGTGATTGTGTTAAGAAGGTCCTGTGTAGGTCTCCTTCAGTGATAAGGCCTTGTGTGTCAGCATGAGCTGAGGAAGGGTGTTTAGTTTGTTTGTTCCTGTAATTGCTTTATTGATTTCTATTGTATTTGTCATTATTATAGAAGCCCACCTCAAATTATCCAAGCTGCTTTATTACTCAAGCACTAACTCTTACAAGCACAGCTTTCCCTCTTCCTCTCACCACTTACTTTGATTGATCTGTGGGCATAGAGCAGTTGTTATCTTAGTCTCTTTACTGTTAGCATCCTCATTAGTCAAAGTGAGCCAGTGTCCGGCCTTCGGGACTGCTGTTTAGGCACTTTGAAATCCCATTGCAGAGCTGACAGACTTATTATAATTAATGTCACATCTGTGCCACTTGGGTGGCTGGACTGACAAGTGGCTCATGGAAGATATATACACCCATGCCCTCCCTCTGCTACCTCTTTATTGAGACTAGCATCTTTCAGGGCCTTTTTGCTGCAGATGCAGGGACTCATAACAGTGTCCATGCACATTATACCTTTCTCTCAAGATCAGTCAAAGTTTTTTATGATGTGATCATATGTTCAGGGAGCAGGTTGTATCCTGTTTACAATCCATCATCCTTCTTCTTTAGGCTACATACTTGATTTATTCTTCTAATGATGGTTCTGTCTTACTCTAATCTCCTAATGGACAAGGGTTACCAACACTGGTTGGGATTCGACCTGTACACTGGGGTTCATTCCAGCAAGCAATTATTCTATTTTCATACCAGCAAGCAATCATTAATGTTAATGATCAGGTTTATGGGTCTCCATGACATCAGTAATTCTGGGGCTTTTGTAGGAATCCTTTTGGCCTTTACCACTATGCAAACATTAATGGAAGGAAAGCTCAATCCTGCAGACGTGAAAAGTTGCTTTATTCATCAGGTTTTTATGCTGGCTCCATGACAAGCTGCTATACATAAGCTCTGCAATAAAGACTCAGAAAGATTAACTGTCTAGTGATCAATAAAAGCACATAAATTACAACACAATTAATCAACTTCTTCCGACTAAAGATTTGGGCATGTTTGTCATACATGCAGACTATATGATTTGAAAACAGGAAGATTCAGTAAAAATATAGTCGATGAGTGACTTCTGTGATATATGTTTTTACTAGAAGTCTAAAATGATGATACTGCATACAGAAGAGCAACATCAATCTGCAGAAAGTAACAGGAAGTGTCTCATTTATGGTTTTATGGTTAAATCTACAAAAGATTTATTAATGGGGTTTAACTCGGTGTTAGCCACAGTGGTTGCTGAAAGTCACTCTGATCTAATAAATCAGTAATGTAATTTATACAAAATGTTCAGTGGTGTAGTTGAGGCAATATGCCTGTACACAAAAACATGCAATATTTTTCCAAGCAATTTGTGTATACTGGCTTCTAACAGTGTTGTAATCAAGACCTTTGTCTCGCCAGCAAGACCAAGATGAGTACCAACTAAAACCAAAACATGAACAACCCATAATGACTGAAAAACAAACAGGACCAACTCATACCAACTGAGAAAAAAATAAGAACAAGACCCACAAAACCAAACCAAGACCAAAACCCTTACTCATGAAAAACCAATCCATCCATCCATTACCTGTAACCACTTATCCTGTACAGGGTTGCAGGCGAGCTGGAGCCTATCCCAGCTGACTATGGGCGAGAGGCGGGGTACACCCTGGACATTGCAGGGTTGACACATAGAGACAAACAACCATTCACACTCACACCTACAGTCAATTTGGAGCTACCAATTAGCCTAACCTGCATGTCTTTGGACTGTGGAGGAAACCAGAGCACCCAGAGGAAACCCTTGCAGACACGGAGAGAACATGCAAACTCCACACAGAAAAGCTCCTGTCGGCTACTGGGCTCGAACCCAGGACCTTCTTGCTGTGAGGTGACAGTGCTAAGCACTACACCACCGTGCCACCCCAAACCAATCCATGAAAATCAGTAATCAAACAAGACCAATATGCATACCAACTGGGACTTAGACAAGACAAAAACCCATACCAATCAAGACCAAGACCCATACCAACCAAGCATGCAAATCAAGATCAAGACAAGACTGAGATTCAGACCAACCAAGACCAAGAACCATACCAACCAATAATAAATCAAGAGCCATACTAACTGAGACAAAGACCCATACCAATAAAAGACCAAGACACATGACCAAGACCAAGAGATATACCAATCAAAACCAAGATATGACCAAGATACATACCACCTGAGAAAAAGACACAACCAATATCAAGACCACTCACATATTAAACATTGCAGCACCATTTAAGTTAGCGGCTGACTGCAGAAGAATACCTACACCTGCTTGTAAAAAAAATAAAATAAAAAAATATATTGTAAGCCAAATTATTTAGCATTGTGGGGGGAAAAGTAAAATTAGCTACCTGGATGTGTTGGCACCTTCAAAAGTTGTACACTACATTAATTATCTATGTCACAGGTTGATGACTCTGAAAAAGAAAGATTAAAAAATAGATATCATTCTATCCACAGTCACTGGATATGAGCAACCGCACGCTCTGATTGGCTACTCTACTACTGGGATATCAGTTCATATACTGTGAGTAGAGAAAAATAAATTGGTGGCTTTGTTAGCAAGTATAAAAAAAACAGAAATAGCTAAAAGAATATAGTTTTTTGTTTTGTTTTTAGTCCCCCCCCCCCATCTCCTGTTCCACACTCCAGCCCATTCGGTGGCAGTAATGCACCTTTAAGTTGGTTTGCCAACCGCTAAAAAAAACCCTAAAGAAGAAGAAGAACAAAATGACAGCGTGTGTTGCTGAATCAACTGAGAATGAAATAAAAACTCTATTTGAAAACAAAACCCCCCAAAATAAAAAAGCAACAAAATATGGAATAAAAGTATTTGATATGAAGAACGTATCATTTTATTTTTCAAGAATTATTACTGCATTTTTCACAAATTGCTCCTGTCATTTCACCGGTTTGTTTACATTTGGGCCTTTTCCACTACCCTTTTTCAGCTCACTTCAGCTCACTTCAGCCCAACACGGCTCGTGTTTCGACTACCTCAGAGCAGCACGACTGAGCTCACTGCAGCCTTACTCAGCACCCAAAACTCGCACGGTTTTGGAGTGGGGCTGAAGTGAGCCCAACCGAGCCGAGTGGGGCTAGGGGCGTGAGGAGACACTCCCCTGTGCACTGATTGGTGAGGAGGAGTGTCCTCACATGCCCACACACGCCCCGCGAGCACGCTGGGATCTGTAAACACCGTAAACCCGGAAGAAGAAGAATTACAAGCAACACTAACCAGCAGCAGAATTACCAGCAACACTAACGACTCCATGTCCTCCATGTTTATTGTTTACTATCCGGGTCGTGAGACTACCGCTTAAAAGGTCACTGATGTCACTGTTTGCGCCGCCTAACGACATCACGTGACATCCACCCACTTTCACTAACTCCACCCAATGTGTCCACCCACTTCCAGCCAGCACGGTTCAGCGCGGTTGTAGTCGAAATGCAACCCCAACAGCCCCACTCAGCTCGACTCAGCCCAACTCAGGCGCGTTGGTAGTGGAAAAGCCCCAATTCTAAGCGGAAATAATTTTTTCAGATGTTTTGTATAAAGTTTTTATTTATCGAATTTGCAAAAAAAAAATAAATAAATAAATATATAAAAATGCTCTGTTTCTCAAAATCCAGTGAATGTGGATAGAATAAAACAGTTATTCCACTCAATCTTATCGTATATGGCTTATAGCCAATTCGGTGCTCGGTGCCTCATTGGCTATCAGCTCATGTACGACTCGATTTCGTGGAATAACTTAATTATATGGCAGTGAGGTAGTTAATACTTTGGCTAAATAAGACTGAATATTAATAAAGCCTGCATATTCTTCTAGCTCATGCAGGAGTTTCTGTAGAAACCCAATATTATCCTTGCTGTTGCTATGATTGCCTTCCCCAAAATACACGCACAAAGCTTGTCTGTTTTCTTTGCTCTATTATGAAGCTCTTTATGGTGTAGAAATGAAAAGTGGATGAAGATGAGAGACAAAGATGGCAAGACCAAAAACTCAAGAATGCAGAAGCTCTGGCTTTGAATTCTAATAATGATTTTGGTCATATTTCGGCCTGGACTACATATCTAACTATGTACATTTTTGTGAATATACCATGAAATATGCTTTTATTATTAACAATGGCATTTAATCAGTGTACGTATATTTTCCAAACACGCTGCAGACTGTGATGTCAATGTCAGGATTGATTAGTCTTATTAAGACAGGTTAACTATAAACTAAGAACAGAATAAATGCTGATCAAGAAGTTTCGGTTTGGGGTCAGTATTATGTAAGTTGCAAACTAAATTACTCCATTTATGCTGAGAGAACATGTTGACCTCGCTGTGCTAAACTTTGGACTGCGGAGATTGATTAATGTATAAAGTGAATGCACAGATTTGCAATATTTATGTAAAAGTTTTCCATTGAACATCGTGTTCTTTCTGTTCTTTCTGTTCTAGCCAAGGCTCAAATGGAACGGTATTCACTGTTGCTGTATGTGTGTGTGTATGTGTGTGTGTATGTGTGTGTGAGAGAGAGATAGAGATAGCGAGAGAACACTTTAGCATTTCTAAAAACTATGGAAACTACTCCATATTGAATCGTACAACCCCAAATCAGAAAAAAAGTTGAGACGGTATGTTGAAATTGAAATAAAAACTGAAAACAATAATTTATAAATAATTTTTGACCTGTACTGCACTCAAATATAATATTACATATATGTGCATATGCATCTATATTATGTTATATATGAACCATTGAATTGTGTAGTGTTGTATATTTCACATCAATAAATTGCTGCTTTGTTTTGTGACAGTGACACCAGTAATGAGATATGCATTGCAGTTACGAATACATATTTATTCCTTTCTTTGACACCGCATGTCATGTGCCAGAAACAACACCACAATATTTTTTATGCTGTGACTCTGCTGGGTGCCTGGTGGACAGCAGTGAAGCAGCGCTTTCACTTTATATCATTACTATATAGTTATGATCTAATATCAAACTTGATATGTTAAACAGTTGTCTGGTTACATCTGTAATGTGCAGCACCATTAAAACTAATTACCATGCACCTGTTCGTAATTAGAGTGCAATCACAGCACATACAGATAAGGACTCTCAGTAACACACAGACTTTGCGAAGTGTACACTCTTTACCATGCATCCATTACCAATCCTTGTATTTTGTATCACTTTTCTGGTTTTGGCCCTGTTTGTGTTTTTGGACTTTGAGTATTGTATTACCTCTGATATCCTGTCTGTGCCTCACTCAACCACTGCCTGTTTTTCGACTCTGCCTTTGTCTACGTTTTGGATCTGTTTGCTATCGTGCTTTCAATAAAACTCTTCCTGCACTTACATGATAGAAACTGTCAATTGTCCAACCAGCTAGTGAACTAATAAAACTGTTTTAACTAGATTTATATGAAACTGTCGTGAATATTTACCATAAAATGTGTTAGTAAATAATCCCACGTTATTTTTTAAAAAGCAAATTAAAAATAAGTGCTGGATAAAAAGCCATCTGTCTTATGTAAATAAAGATAACAATTTCATTGTTCGGTGGTCAAGTGTTTGAGATGTTACCTTGCACTAATGATCAGGCTCCCTGTCGTGGTACACGTTCGTCATTCATACATATGGACGTCATACGGTCAAAAGCCGTGAAAAATCAGGTCCATGCATTACCATATTCTCTTAAGTGTGGGGCTCTGCTTTGTGCACTTTGCACATGGGGAGCGCCGCTATAAAAGCAGAGAGGGTCTACTACTGTTAGGAACAATAGTAAAGTCTATTATTATTAGCTGTTAAGCAACTATGCAGTTCTGGAAAATGTCTCAGCCTGAGAATTTCAGAGGAATGATAATAATACTAATAAGCAAATTGCTGGAATAATAAGCGAGCTGATCCTTGAAAAGTTTAAGGTTACATTATAATCAGCATCCTACTGGGTGTGCGGGAGATGGGAGTATTGAGATGGTGAGACCAAACGTGAACAACAACAACAACAACAACTAATAATAATAATAATAATAATAATAATAATTCTGAACTGACTATCTACTCCAACAGAGACAGTACAGGGTAATGCCCAGAGAAGCATGTACTGTAGACTGATTACATTATAATTGTGTGTGTGTGTGTGTGTGTGTGTGTGTGTGTGTGTGTGTGTGTGTGTGTGTGTGTGTTCACACGCACGTGTCTCCAATTCATCAGTCCTGCTATCTACTGACAATCAATATTAGACAAAGGTCTATTACAATCAGCACCATTACAGAGCCAAAACAAAATGAGTACTAAAGCACAAACACACCATTTTGTATTTATTGCATAAAATACAGTATTCAATTTAAGGTTTAGCCTTAAATGCTCTCTCAGACTCTGTATACCAGAAAAAAAAGAAAGGATAGCAATTCATTTATCCTGCATTTATACATGACATTTATTCCACAATCATATGAGCCACTTGCATGCACAAACAAAGAGCTGATTAGATAGGAAAAGGGCAGCGTTTATAGGTCAGATTAGATCTTTTAGAAAATGTTGCAAAATCATTCATACAATCATTATTGTAATGAGAACTAAACATTCATTTCCTTTATGCGTATGCAGTCCAAGCATGTCTCATTTGTCCCACGTTGTCTCTATACTGATATTCCTTTTATAAATATAGTACTTACTGGAAACAGTGTTCAGCAAAAATATATCATACACCATACAATATATAATATAGATAGTTTTTTTATCTATATTTATATAAATATATTGTTTTCTTAATTGTTTTTGCATGTGTGTAATCTTTATCTGTTTTTTACAAGTAAGGTGAGAGAGAGAAACGGCATTTCGATTCTCCTATATGTCCTGGATATGTACGTAGTGAATTGACAATAAAGAATCTTTGAATCTTTGAATACAAAATACCTAAAATGTACACATATCTAAATAAATTACAAAATAATATGTGTTACAGAGACGACACGAGGTCACTATCGCAACTTCAGAATGTAATCTTAGCATTCAAATGGATGATGGCTAAAACTAATTATTCTATCCACATTCACCGGATATGAGCAATCGCACACTCTGATTGGCTACTCTACTACTTGGATATCAGCTCATATACCATGAGTAGAGAAAAACAAAATGGCGGAGCGTGTTGCTGAACCAACCGAGGACTAAATAAAAGCTCTACTCGAAAACAAAACCCCAAAAATACAAAAAAAGCAACAAAATATGGAATGGAAGTATTTGATGGTAAGAATGGATGTTTTTTTTCAAGAATTATTATTATAGCATTTTTCACAAATTGCTACTGTCATTTTGCCGGTTCTAAGCGGAAATGATTTTGTCGGATGTTTTATATAAAGTTTTTATTTATCGAATTTGCAAAAAATAAAAATAAAAATGTTCTTCTTCTCAAAATCCAGTGAATGTGGATAGAATAAAATAGTTCTCATCTCATCTCATTATCTCTAGCCGCTTTATCCTGCTCTACAGGGTCGCAGGCAAGCTGGAGCCTATCCCAGCTGACTACGGGTGGAAGGCAGGGTACACCCTGGACAAGTCGCCAGGTCATCACAGGGCTGACACATAGACACAGACAACCATTCACACTCACATTCACACCTACGGTCAATTTAGAGTCACCAGTTAACCTAACCTGCATGTCTTTGGACTGTGGGGGAAACCGGAGCACCCGGAGGAAACCCACGCGGACACGGGGAGAACATGCAAACTCCGCACAGAAAGGCCCTCGCCAGCAACGGGGCTCGAACCCGGACCTTCTTGCTGTGAGGCGACAGTGCTAACCACTACACCACCGTGCCGCCCCTAGACTTACTTCTGAAATCTGAAATTTCAAGACTGCCTATTTACATATCTGCACACAAACTCAAATACAGCTCCTACAACTGATAGAGGAAAAAAAAACTGGTGTAATTGAGACACAAAAATCGTTTAGCTTTTAATGATCTTGCTAGTAGCTAAAGACCTCAGTTAGCAATATAGCTAAGCTAGTCAGTAAGCAGATATTCAATTCAAGTAATCTAAATCACATAAATAAATTGCATGATAAAGGAAACAGATGATAATAAACCAAGTTCTATTTAAATCAAAAGACCAAGTTGGGTAATGCCTGGATATGTAACAGTTTTTTGTTCACCAGACCACTTTCAAAAAATGTAAACAGTAAAGAAATTCAAAGGTCTGTTGTTGAGGTGTTCAAATTTATGCGTGCATGAGAAAATGTTTAATATTTAAGTAATATTGGCTGGTGTTGAGTGGTATATCAGATATATTCAATTCAGCTAGCATGATATTGAACAAGTCGAAGATGAATAGCTGAATGGAATATATCTGACATACTATGAAAACAGCCAGCCAATATTATTATTATTATTATTATTATTATTATTATTATTATTATTATATACACATTCCTTTCAGGTGTTCAACGTGTCTTTCTCTTTCAAAATTCTCTCAAAATCTTCCGTATTTAACGACGCAAACCTGGCGGCCATGTTTGTTTAAAAATTGTCACAGTTGCTTGCTAGCACGGAAGTTTTACATCCCCAATGTGTGACATCATGCTGTCTTGACAACCATGCAATATCGTAAACCATATTCAATGTTCATTCTCTTTTGGGTAGAGTGACGTAATACACGTAGGATAAGCGATATGCTAACAATATTGCATGCTATCAAACCAAATGAATGAAACCCACTAGAAGGGAATAGAACACATTTTTATTCCATCGAAAAAGTGTCTTAGATGTCTAATAATTGTTATTATGGCCTTTTTTTCACCTTTGCAACATTTCAGGTCTCCGTCCTGTTCTTAGCACCAAGGATGCTGAAACACTCATCCATGCTTTTATTACATCACGATTAGATTAGTGTACGGTAATGCTTTGGTCATTGGTCTTCCAGCCAAGTCCATTGGTCAGCTTCAATATATTCAAAACTCCACAGCCAGAGTCCTCAGCCACACTAAATGCTCATCACACATCACCCCTATCCTCCAGAACCTCCACTGGCTCCCTGTTCGAGATTACACTCAGTATAAAATGAGTCTGTTCACATTTAAAGCACTCCATGGGGATGCTCCTCAATATCTAATGGAATTGCTTCAATCTTACTTTCCATCCGCAATCTCAGATCTTCATCTTCTGGTCTGTTGTCCATCCCCAAATTTAAAGTATCCACCATGGGTTCCAGGGCATTTAGGGTTACAGCCCCAAGCTGTGGACTTCTTGCTCTCAGTGTCTTCAGGATTGTACATATCTTCTTCCCAAGTTCAAGACTCACTTTAAATTGTATCTCTTCTTTCTCTCTGCTATCTCTCCTCTCCTGATCACTGGCTGTTCGATATTTTTCAGTACTTTGAACAAATCTGTTGGCTTTATGCTCATGTAAATTGTCATTTTGGGTATTTTTTCCTTCCCTGTGTCTTGTATCTGTAATGTTTTCTTTTGGTTGATTTGTTTCTTTTTATCATAGTGCCATTATTCTGTAAAGTGTCCTTGGGTTGGTGAAAGGTGCTATATAAATTGATGTTGTTGTTAAAATTATTGAGAAGAGTTTGTAATTTCTACACACATGCCATTGTTTTGGTTACATTTCTTTTTTATGGGATTCAAGTCTTACAACCCCGATTCCAAAAAAGTTGGGACAAAGTACAAATTGTAAATAAAAACGGAATGCAATAATTTACAAATCTCAAAAACTGATATTGTATTCACAATAGAACATAGACAACATATCAAATGTCAAAATGAGATATTTTGAAATTTCATGCCAAATATTGGCTCATTTGAAATTTCATGACAGCAACACATCTCAAAAAAGTTGGGACAGGGGCAATAAGAGGCTGGAAAAGTTAAAGGTACAAAAAAGGAACAGCTTGAGGACCAAATTGCAACTCATTAGGTCAACTGGCAATAGGTCATTAACATGACTGGGTATAAAAAGAGCATCTTGGAGTGGCAGCGGCTCTCAGAAGTAAAGATGGGAAGAGGATCACCAATCCCCCTAATTCTGCGCCGACAAATAGTGGAGCAATATCAGAAAGGAGTTTGACAGTGTAAAATTGCAAAGAGCTTGAACATATCATCATCTACAGTGCATAATATCATCAAAAGATTCAGAGAATCTGGAAGAATCTCTGTGCGTAAGGGTCAAGGCTGGAAAACCATACTGGGTGCCCATGATCTTCGGGCCCTTAGACGGCACTGCATCACATACAGGCATGCTTCTGTATTGGAAATCAAAAAACGGGCTCAGGAATATTTCCAGAGAACATTATCTGTGAACACAATTCACCGTGCCATCCGCTGTTGCCAGCTAAAACTCTATAGTTCAAAGAAGAAGCCGTATCTAAACATGATCCAGAAGCGCAGACGTCTTCTCTGGGCCAAGGCTCATTTAAAATGGACTGTGGCAAAGTGGAAAACTGTTCTGTGGTCAGACGGATCAAAATTTGAAGTTTTTTATGGAAATCAGGGACGCCGTGTCATTCGGACTAAAGAGGAGAAGGACGACCCAAGTTGTTATCAGTGCTCAGTTCAGAAGCCTGCACCTCTGATGGTATGGGGTTGCATTAGTGCGTGTGGCATGGGCAGCTTACACATCTGGAAAGACACCATCAATGCTGAAAGGTATATCCAGGTTCTAGAGCAACATATGCTCCCATCCAGACGACGTCTCTTTCAGGGAAGACCTTGCATTTTCCAACATGACAATGCCAAACCACATACTGCATGAATTACAGCATCATGGCTGCGTAGAAGAAGGGTCCGGGTACTGAACTGGCCAGCCTGCAGTCCAGATCTTTCACCCATAGAAAACATTTGCCGCATCATAAAACGGAAGATACGACAAAAAAGACCTAAGACAGTTGAGCAACTAGAATCCTACATTAGACAAGAATGGGTTAACATTCCTATCCCTAAACTTGAGCAACTTGTCTCCTCAGTCCCCAGACGTTTACAGACTGTTGTAAAGAGAAAAGGGGATGTCTCACAGTGGTAAACACGGCCTTGTCCCAACTTTTTTGAGATGTGTTGTTGTCATGAAATTTAAAATCACCTAATTTTTCTCTTTAAATGATACATTTTCTCAGTTTAAACATTTGATATGTCATCTATGTTCTATTCTGAATAAAATATGGAATTTTGAAACTTCCACATCATTGCATTCCATTTTTATTTACAATTTGTACTTTGTCCCAACTTTTTTGGAATCGGGGTTGTAATTGGTGCATCAGATCCCCAGAACATCCCTGCTATGTCCCGCATACTGAATGTCAAATGTCAATCAAATATCTAAATACTGCCCGAACACAGGCAAACAGTGTCATTGTTTCCAACAACTGCAGCTGGGTAATTTATACAGTTTTAGTGCAGCTTTGGCAAATCAATCAGAGCATGAATATAAATAGCTGGAACTGTACAACCTCTAGCATAACAGTCAGGACCTTGATTTAAATAAAATGCATAATATAGTATGGTGTGAGGTTCAGTCCTGCATACTAAAATCAGCCTGAACCGAATGAAGTATTATATCTATTATTATTAGGCATGTTAGACAAAAATAGGCACTGTAACTGTTCATTCAAACATACTAAAGTCTTTTTAAAAGCACTTGTGTTAATTCAATATTGCAAGCCTTTTTTTTCAGTCCGACAGTTAAATTAACACTATGATTTCCTTTAACACTCACAAAGTTATTTGGTTAAAGGGATCCTCCAGCAGATTTATGATCAAAATTATTTTAGTAAAAGTAGTTGCAGATTTCAAAAATCAAACTTTCATTTTCAGACACCAAATGGTGTTCGAGAAAAATGAATTTTCTTTAAAATGCCAGATGGGCTTGATGTATGCGATGACGTCAGGTAGTGGTCACTTGGAGCAACTCAGCCGTTTATATTCTCTGTTGACGTCATAGTTTTGCTAGTTTTACACGTAATTTCCAGAATTTATTAGTTTTTAAATAAGTATGCCTCATTGTGTAGCATATAAATTCCACACTGATGCTACAAAGAAAACATAAGCTGGAACGAGACTGCATTTCCACAGAGAAAATGCAAAGTGTGTTTGATCAGCTGGAACACCTGGACTTGCTTGAAAAGTCTTGAAGACGTTTCGCCTCTCGTCCGAAAGGCATCCTCAGTTCTGTCTGTCTAATAGGGAGTATCAAGTATTTATCCTCTCATGGATCATAATAGAATCGGAATCAGAATGCTGATGGCTGCATTGTAGGTGGCTGATAGATGTCATAGACACCCACCTCTGTTCAGTGACGGTCGTTCCAGGTTGACAAAAATGAACGATCCTCTCTGGCTAAGATGTCTGCCAGTTTTCAGTTTTAGCCACCTTCAATGCAGCCATCAGCATTCTGATTCGGATTCTATTATGATCCATGAGAGGATAAATACTTGATACTCCCTAATAGACAGACAGAACTGAGGATGCCTTTCGGACGAGAGGTGAAACGTCTTCAAGACTTTTCAAGCAAGTCCAGTTGCTCTCTTCTACCAACCACAGATTACTATGTACCTGAACGACTGAGTATCTTCACAGATATATATCAGTTGTAACAGAGTGTCACCGACAGGAATTGGATCAGATATGAGACCTCATCTTCTCTCATCTCATTATCTCTAGCTGCTTTATCCTTCTACAGGGTCGCGGGCAAGCTGGAGCCTATCCCAGCTGACTATGGGCGAAAGGTGGGGTACACCCTGGACAAGTCGCCAGGTCATCACAGGGCTGACACATAGACACAGACAACCATTCACACTCACATTCACACCTACGGTCAATTTAGAGTCACCAGTTAACCTAACCTGCATGTCTTTGGACTGTGGGGGAAACCGGAGCACCCGGAGGAAACCCACGCGGACACGGGGAGAACATGCAAACTCCGCACAGAAAGGCCCTCGCCGGCCATGGGGCTCGAACCCGGACTTTCTTGCTGTGAGGCGACAGCGCTAACCACTACACCACTGTGCCGCTCCGATATGAGACCTCACGCTGTAAAATCTTTTTTACATGATCTACATGGCGTTGGGTAGATTAATTGAGAGTGTGTGTGTGTCCATCCCTCTGCAAGCTTGATCAATAGATGACTTGTGATTTAAACGTGCTACGTCATGAGCGTCCGTCATGATGGTGGATATACAAAGCAAATAGGACGGCAGCTGCTGAAAGCGTGTCTGTAAACAATGCTGAATTTTCTCATATTACCACGATTTGAACAGTCAAGCAAAGATTCTATACAAAGAGAAGATAGATATGTGTGGTTTCGACCCATATTATTTAAAAAAGTCAGACTTTTCTGAAGATAAGACGCTTCTACTGACCATCAAGTACCCAGATATCATGTTCTATCTGGCTTGGCTGCCAAAGAATCAAGTCTGATCTTGAACAAAACATTGCCCATTTTCTGAGTGGGTGCCCAGTCTGGGTTGTTTCTATCGTATAATTTTGCTGGCACTCCTAGAAGCGAAATGGTAATACACGTGTTAAAATTATAACAACCGAGTGAAATACAACAAGAGAACGCTCATCTTAGAGCAAAATTCTGGCAACACGAAATAAAATTCTTCCATGATATTATCAAGAAAGCTTTTGAATTTCACTGGAGATAAAACGATTACTGCAAACACGAGCTGTTTTGGTTTTAGTCTCTGTTAGATCAGCCCTGCCGATGTTGTTCAGCCGTGCTCATCTCTTCTCTGTACTAAGCATCAGTTTCCTCGCCCTCTTTCCGAATCACGGACGGAATTCTAAAAAATCGGAACATGCCATGGTCACGAGTACTATTGTGACCACAACCATATACAGCACAAAGATATGGCATAGCTAAAAGAATGCTTAAAGCAGTGGACAAACAAAGAGAGTTGTGCACGCGTGACTATGTTTTGTATGGAATGTCGCTTGACCCCGCATTTGTATCTCCACCAACATGGCCGACATCTGGGTGTTTATTTTGCTTTAACGTCACTTGCAAGTCAAGGATGGTTAATTTAGAGTAGCCAGTTAGCCTAACTGCATGTCTTTGGACTGTGGGGGAAACCGGAGCACCCAGAGGAAAGCCACACAGACAACATGCAAACTCCACACAGAAAGGTTTCAGGTTTGAACACATATCCACACATAATGCTTCCTTGTGACAGAGAATAATTCTTTTTACCAAATACAAATGCTGAATCGCGGTAAGCAGATGAACTAAGCCCTCATCCAGATTGTGTTGTGATCACTAAAGCTATTGAAGATAAATAAATGAATTGTAAATACAAGGATAATACCCATAAACAACCCTAGAGACCAAACATAATATAATCTCTGTAATTGCTTCAGGGGTTTATTGTTTATTAGACAATACACTGAGTGTTTATACTTGCTGATGATATGATTCAGCTAGAATATTAATCTATTAATCCCGATGTACAACTGATCATCTCATCTCATTATCTCTAGCCGCTTTATCCTTCTACAGGGTCGCAGGCAAGCTGGAGCCTATCCCAGCTGACTACGGGCGAAAGGCGGGGTACACCCTGGACAAGTCGCTAGGTCATCACAGGGCTGACACATAGACACAGACAACCATTCACACCTACGGTCAATTTAGAGTCACCAGTTAACCTAACCTGCATGTCTTTGGACTGGGGGGGAAACCGGAGCACCCGGAGGAAACCCACGCGAACACGGGGAGAACATGCAAACTCCGCACAGAAAGGCCCTCGCCGGCCCCGGGGCTCGAACCCAGGACCTTCTTGCTGTGAGGCAACATCGCTAACCACTACACCACCGTGCCGCCCACAACTGATCATTTATTTAAATAATACTGGCTGGTATGTTAAAGGAGAACTGAAGTCATTTTTAAACTTGCTTTATTTCTTAATTAACGTGTTATTCAATTACATTTTCAGTTTTAGTAACCTTACGTCGTGACTTGTATTGGCAAGTAACTGCATACTGTTTGGATTTTAGCCATGTTGAATTTAATTTGTTTGGTCCACAGCAGGCATGACTTATCTGCGTGATCTCCACGAGACTTGTGCGAGACTTTGAAACATGAAGTGTCAGCCAGGTGTCAGTGCCGCCATTTTGAAAACTGTTTTCCAAGCGAAATATTGCACAAAAACGAGTTTAAATGACGATTACTGCCTACTTTTTTCAAACTTTCCTGATTATCAAGACAAACAAAACTTCCGGCTTGATTACATCAGCATTCGAAAGAGGGCGCGCGCATCTTTTGACAACGTTGGCAGATGTTGGTCACTTTGATTTCCGCTGTATGTTTTACTTTCGTCCTACGATGTCTCGCACAGGTCTCAACAAATCTTGTTTATGGCCATTGCTTTGACATATGGACTGATATGTTACATAGCATATTTCAAACATGGCCTGGGAACACCTCGGTGCTCTTCCCGAGGAGCTGGCCGAGGTGTCTGGGGAGAGGGAAGTTTGGGCTTCCATGCTCAGACTGCTGCCTCCACGACCCGTCCCCAGATAAGCAGATGAAGACAAGACGAGATGAGATATTTCAAACACTCATCACTTGCTATAACAGTGACAAAATAGCTATCAAAAATGCATTCCTATATTTAATAAAATGAGATAAATAGAATGTTGATCATAAAAAAATTCCCTTCAGTTCTCCTTTAAATGGTATATCAGATATATTTCATTCAGATAATATATTCAGATAACTTGTCTTCGACTCGTTCAATATCACGCTAGCTGAATGGAATATATCTGATATACCATGAAAAAAAGCCAACCAATATTATTATTTTTATTATTATACATACACATTCAGTGGACCAATTATAGATTTTACAAAAAGTTAAGAACAGGGGGTTACTTACTAATATCCAATGCGGATTCTGATCCAATGTAATTCAAGTCTCCGTCACTTTTCCTCACCTCCAAGTAGAACATTGGCAATATTTCAGCTATTGCTCTCTTTTCCAGTTTTTCAATGTCCATTGATGTGTTTTTCTCTTGTAAATATGCATGAAAAATAACAAATCTAGTTTTGGTAGCTTTTCGGGTGTTCAACACATCTTTCTCTTTCAAAATTCTCTCTAAATCTTCCATATTTCATGAAGCAAACCTCGCAGCCATGTTTGTTTACAAATTGTCAGTCATTCGCTAGCCCAAAAGTTTTACGTCTCCAATGTGTCTCTTTTCCAGTTTTTCGATCTCCATTGGTATGTTTTTCTCTTGTAAATATGTGTGAAGAATTTATAATGAAGTTTTGGTAGCCTTTCGGGTGTTCAGTGCGTCTTTCTCTTTCCTGGCAAACAAAGAAATGCTTTTGCGCATGCACAGCAGAAAACTTTCTCATTGAATATTCGCATCAGCTCTGACATGTGATGTCATGTTGTCTTGACAACATGCAATATCATAAACCATATTGCACACTCATTCTCCATTGGGTAGAGTGACATAATACATGTAGCATAAGCAATATGCTAACAATATTGCATGCTATCAAACCAAATGAATGGAACCTGGTAGAAGGGAATAGAACACATGTTTTTATTCCATGGAAAAAGTGTCCTGTATGTATAATAATAAACAATATTTGTGAGTCATGACATTGGCCTTTTCAGCACTTATACTGTGTTCACAATTTCCAGTGTCCAAGATGAGTGTGAATCTGAGAATTCATAGCATTTATGATCCAACACAACCTGTTTCAACAAGTTTATTATAATATTGTGATCCCAGTTGCATAAATCTCCGATACTGAACCACCTTGAGTGCCTAACACTGCCAAAGAAATCCCTGCTAATGTTTTAATTGCACTCTGGTTATTGCTTGCGCCCAAGAGAATTTAGTTTGAGCTCTAATTTGGCACTAGATTGACTGAACTCTCATGGAAGGTCTAAGAGGTAAAATCTTTATATCAGGCACCCATAAATTGTTGATTTACAACCACCAGGGAACATAAAATCACAGTAATAATGTTGAGCAGGTAATTCTTTGGCTGAAGAAAAAGGGATTTCCTCATGTGCCCATTTGGTTTGACAAGCTAATCTCAGAGGAAATGCTGGATGCAAAGCTTTTTGACCAAACGACAGCCAGAAAATAACACTTAGCCCAGTTTTAGACGGAGAAGTGTATTTCCACCAGAGAATTGAATGAGATAGAGGGTATAAATAACAGAAAAGAAACATTGCTGTACTCAGCAGTCACAGTATTTATCAGAATATGAGCATCCATAGGCTGATACAGGATTCTCATCTCATCTCATTATCTCATGTCAACTCATCTCATTATCTCTAGCCACTTTATCCTGTTCTACAGGGTCGCAGGCAAGCTGCAGCCTATCCCAGCTGACTACGGGTGAAAGGCGGGGTACACCCTGGACAAGTCGCCAGGTCATCACAGGGCTGACACATAGACACAGACAACCATTCACACTCACATTCACACCTACAGTCAATTTAGAGTCACCAGTTAACCTAACCTGCATGTCTTTGGACTGTGGGGGAAACCGGAGCACCCGGAGGAAACCCACGCGGACACGGCGAGAACATGCAAACTCTGCACAGAAAGGCCCTCACCGGCCACGGGCTCGAACCCGGACCTTCTTGCTGTGAGGCGACAGCGCTAACCGCTACATCACCATGCCACCCTGATACAGGATTATGTTTTCTAAATAAAAAACACTGAATGTTTTCTAAAGAACTAAAATGCAAGCTGATGCATCACAGACAAAAACCAGAAGCAAATAAGGTAAAATTTGGGGGTTTTAAATTTGGAGGGGGATACGCAGAACCGGGCGGCACGGTGGTGTAGTGGTTAGCGCTGTCGCCTCACAGCAAGAAGGTCCGGGTTCGAGCCCCGGGGCCGGCGAGGGCCTTTCTGTGTGGAGTTTGCATGTTCTCCCCGTGTCCGCGTGGGTTTCCTCCGGGTGCTCCGGTTTCCCCCACAGTCCAAAGACATGCAGGTTAGGTTAACTGGTGACTCTAAATTGACCGTAGGTGTGAATGTGAGTGTGAATGGTTGTCTGTGTCTATGTGTCAGCCCTGTGATGACCTGGCGACTTGTCCAGGGTGTACCCCGCCTTTCGCCCGTAGTCAGCTGGGATAGGCTCCAGCTTGCCTGCGACCCTGTAGAAGGATAAAGCGGCTAGAGATGAGATGAGATGAGATGAGATACGCAGAACCATGGCCTCACTTTTTGTTTATAAATGCCTTGAGACCTCAAGAATAGCACAGGAATAGCTTTAAGCATTAACAATAAATCTAATATAGTAATTTTTACAATTAAAATGATTCATATACGTAGCGGTCCAAGTGAATGACCTTGACACCTGTGATGTCACAGCAGGAAGGCTATCGCTCTCATCGCCATTTTCGCTATACTAAAACACAGAGTTGACTGCAACTTCAGTCCTCCATTTTGAGCTAATGTATCGGCATGCAACGTAGATGCGTTGCTGGCAGGTGCAGCAACACGACAGAAGGTGGATTTATGTTGCATTTATGGCCCAAGAATGTTCAAACTGCAAAGATTTGGACGTGTTTTGCGAGAAATTCACAGGCACATTTTACTGATGACTCGTACGAAACATCTGATCTGTTGAGGAGCGTTGGCTATAAGCCCATATTGAAAGAGGGTGCAGTACCAACAATTAAAGGAGAAGAAAACTACAAGAAAAGGAAAATAAGTTCAGTTGCACCAGTTCTCCCGGAGTGTGAGCCGAGCAGTAATGGCAGAGTACTCAGCATTGAGAAAATGGAGAATGAGTGAACCAGTTGTCAGATTTCTCTGCTGGATATGCTTTTTTTCCCCTGCTGGATATGCTTGCCTCAGCACCAATATCTCGCCCTTACGTGGAAGAAGCGAATGAATGAAGAACTGAAAGTCAGATTGTTTCAAAACAATTGGCCACAAGATCGGCCTTCAAGAAGCGAGAACACAGATGGGTAAGATGCAACTCTCATTTCATTCTCATAACAACAACAACAACATCACTCATTGTTTACCTGCATTTAGATGAATATATGTAACTTGTATTGTGTATTTAAGTTACCGGTATAAGATTGTTTAATTTGCTTCAGAATGTGATTGTCTCAGTTCATCTGATTATTTAATTAGCCTTTTACGTTTTATCAGTGAAAATGCATGCATGTATATGCATGTTGCATAAGTTATAACACCTATCCTGTTTTAATGAGCGTCACATGAGACGGTCAGTTCAATTCCATCCAATTCTCTACACAGCTTTGTTCTCTCGCTTTATTTCATAAGGTGGAGGCCTCCGTGGCCAACGTGTTACTATCGGATTCACTTTCCGATGGTTCGAACTGATACGGTTCTACATGTATAGCAGTAGCATGTACACACACTCCAATTTCAGGACTATCACAGTCAGATGTATTACTATCTGAGGAATCCGAAGAATCTCCAATAAATCCGAATGAAGAGCCCATTGCAACCACTCTCGCCTGCCGAGTCTGGCTTTGGTCTATTGCTGTCAAAGGCCTCGGCCTTAAAACTGGTTACCGCTGTGACGTCATGCACTCAGGGCTGGCTGGCTCAGCTCAAATGCGGCGTGACGCTGCTTTCAGTCACATCATATTTGTAATGTAGTTGAGTCACACATGCAGAATAAACGCCTAACGGTTTCAAAACTGAATTTCTGTTTGCGGTTAGCAGTTTCTGAATTATCTTTGTTGCTCATTTCTTGAATAACTCTGTGACTCTTGTTTGTCTTTCAGCCATTTTTGTTTCCGTTTTGATTTACAATTAATCTTTTTTTGTAGTTTTGTTTCTTGCAACATTGAAAGCCGGCACCTTGGAAAGAAAGTCCGTAATCTCCTACAGGCATTACGGGAAAGTTCTGCCAGCCAAGGAACCAATCAGAGCACACGATTTTACCGGAAGTAGCTCATCCATCCATTATCAGTAACCACTTATCCTGTGCAGGGTCGCAGGCAAGCTGGAGCCTATCCCAGCTGACTATAGGCGAGAGGCAGGGTACACCCTGGACAAGTCACCAGATCATCACAGGGCTGACACATACAGTAGAGACAAACAACCACTCACATTCACATTCACAACTACGGTCAATTTAGAGCCACCAATTAACCTAACCTGCATGTCTTTGGACTGCGGGGGAAACTGGAGCACCCGGAGGAAACCCACACAGATAGAGGGAGAACATGCAAACGCCACACAGAAAGGCCCCTGTCAGCAACTGAGCTCAAACCCAGAACCTTCTTGCTGTGAGGCGACAGCGCTAACCATTGCACCACTGTGCCGCCCCAGAAGTAGCTTGTGCCATATGAAAATAATGTTTAATTTGAGGCATTGCTACCTTAGTACAAATAATAACAATCATGTCTAGTAGCAGATGGCAGTGCATGCAGACATAGCAAAACATTTGAAGTTACCAAACCGAGTATTTGAAAAATACAGACGCAGAGCCAAACACTATAAGCTTAAGTGGAGAATCTGGAGGTAGTACATGAAGACCCAGGGAGAAGAGTGTGAACCTCCACACGGATCATAACACAAGCTCTGGATTGAACTCTGTATCTACGGTATGAAGCAGCAGCACTATCCATATTATTTATACTTCAAAAAATACTGCTTACCCTATGGTATGGAACTGTGGTCTATACTCCATATAGTGTGGAAATAATGTGCATTGCTTAGTGTGGAAATAATGTGCTCTATTGCACAATATGTGTAATCTCGGATTTCTTAGATCTCACTTGAGCTCTGCCTTGTCCACATGTCCTCAGTATTAATATGGACTTAAAGCATCAGCAGCTGCAGCCATGGCTACATCTACTATGGCAAAAATCCCAGTTTGCAATAATTAGAATAATTTGAGGTCATTTTACATTTTGTGTCCAATAAAATTATATTTCCTCTATGATAATGACACTATCCCTTTAATGGAATCAGAGCATATTTGTCAAAGGCTTATTTAACTGACCTTTCTCTAACTGACCTTTCTCTAACCGACCTTTCCCAAGCTGTCACACTTCTGTCACACTTTTATTCTGGAGCCCCATCTGTCATCTAAATCTGATGTTATTGATAAACATCTGTTTAGTGCTTCAAATATGTATATCTGTAATTGTATCTGGATTTAAACAGGAAGTAGGTGTGGCCTAAATCAGCAAGTTTTGTTGTTCTTGTTGCTGCTTTTAATGAACCAGACCACTACCGTATATCTCTGGAAACATTACAAAACACTGGGGAAAAACTTAGTACCAGCACTGTTAACATGGAATTCATAATCAGTCTCAACTAGTGATATGTGTGTGGTGGTGGGGTTGGTTCTGTCACCTCACTGGAATAAGGTTCTGGGTTCAAATCTTGCAGCTGACTGGGGTCTATCGGCGTGGAATTTTCATGTTCTCCTCGTCACGCCTGGATCACCGCACAGGCTTCATATGGCTTCAGCCTAGGGGCCCCCATGCCCCCCGCCTCGCAGGGGGGCCCCCAATTGGTCAAAAGAAAAAAAAAAAACCTTCATATTCATTGGCTGAAAATGAATATTTAAATAAATGGACGCTGATTGGGTGAGGCAAATCCGCCTTCCATATATAAACGTTAGACGTCACGCACGACGTCACTCCACAGTTGAACAGTGAACATGTGTGACAGAAAATACGAGAGCGGTGCTGCAAGGCGCAACGGCAAAAAGCCCAACATGACAAAGCTCTATTGAGCAATATACCAAAACTAACAGGGTTTTTTAAACCTAATGAAACCCAACTGGCAAGTGCAAGTCATCATGACACTAGCGTAGCAAACGTTATGTTAGCTGCAGCTGCAGCCAGTAGTCCTCGTACCTGCATGGGTTTCCTCTGGGTTTTTCAGTTTCCTCCAACAGCAAAGACATGTGGATTAGGTCAAGAGGCTACTCTAAATTGTCCATAGATGTGAATGAAAGTGTGAATGGTTGTTCGTGTCTATGTTAACCCTGTGACGGATTAGCAACCTGCCCAGGGTGTACCTTGTCTCTTGCCTGAAGTCAACTGGTATTGGCTCCAGTTCCCTGCATGACCCTGACAGATAAATGATGGATAGAGAAGTGCATGGGATTGTTTTGTGTTGAGTTTTTTTTCTTTTTTAATCATGCTCCCTGTTTTTGTTTCTGTTTCTACCTGTGCACAATATTTTCGGAGGATTTTAGTTTGTTGTACTTACATGAAATATGAACAAACTACTAGTAGCGCTGTGGTACTCGAGTCCGGTCTCAAGACCACTTTTTGAAGGTCTTGGTCTCATCTTGGAATCAACTGCATTTTTACTCTGTCTTGTCTCAATCTCCGGTATAGAGGACTTGGGATTTTATTTCAAGACTGGTCAAGACCACAACTGCGAGGATTTCACTTTAACATCGTTACTGCGATTAGATATAAAACTTCCTTCTTCAAATATGACCAGTAACGTGACTCATTGCTAATTTGACATTTTTCTTCCTGTTAACGGCCATCACCCCGCCCCACCCCCCTTCACACACACTGGTCTGGTCCTGGTCTTGACTCAGTCTCGTCTTGCTTTGGTCTTGGCCTTGGTCTTGACTTGAGCTCAACCCCTCAAACTCTCGGTCTTGTCTTGGTCTTGATACACTCCGATCTTGGTCATGACTTGGTCTCGGTTTAGGTAGTCTCAACTACAACACTAATGACTAGCCTAATTTAAACCACCTGACATACACGTGAAAGTAAAAACCTCCCACTTGCACAACATATTTACTTCATCCCATTTCTGTTACACACCTCTAGTCTCATCCACATGCCCTCTGAATCTTTCTGGCAAGCTTTCTAAAAAATAATTCGATCTGAATTTGTATCTGTTTAGAACATATTACCTGTTTAATCAAAATAATGTATTCATATTTGGTTGTGTCCCAAAAGTCAATTTACTCTGTTTGTCTTGAATATATAAACTGAACTATTGCGCCGGGCGGCACGGTGGTGTAGTGGTTAGTGCCGTCGCCTCACAGCAAGAAGGTCTGGGTTTGAGCCCCGTGGCCGACGAGGGCCTTTCTGTGTGGAGTTTGCATGTTCTCCCCGTGTCTGTATGGGTTTCCTCCGGGTGCTCCGGTTTCCCCCACAGTCCAATAGACATGCAGGTTAGGTTAACTGGTGACTCTAAATTGACCGTGAGTGTGAATGGTTGTCTGTGTCTATGTGTCAGCCCTGTGATGACCTGGCGACTTGTCCAGGGTGTACCCCTCCTTTCGCCCGTAGTCAGCTGGGATAGGCTCCAGCTTGCCTGCGACCCTGTAGAACAGGATAAAGTGGCTAGAGATAATGAGATGAGATATTTTGTGCCATGTTGTTTAGATTTCTATGTTGTTTCAATTTCCATGGTGCCTAGTTCCCTTTATTCTAGGCATAGTGTCTTTTCTTAGATCTGACTTCCACTCAGATTTTGTGTTGTGATTTTGATCCTGGTTTGTCTTTCTTGGGTATATTGAGAGATTTGCCTGTTAAATGTGTCTGTAATTTGAAATTGCATTGTTCAATTTTCTGTTACACAGAAGAAAGATTGTAACCCATAACCTCATTTTATGTATGCGGGTCAGAAACCAAATTAATTATCATCTGAAATGAGACAAAAGCCCAGAAGCTCTCTCAAGTATCATCAAAAATAGATCCCAATATAAGAACGTTAATCAGTAGGGGATTAGGAATTCAATTTCTTAATAGTTTTGACCCCTTCTGACTCAAGGATCAGAAATGTGCCACGACTATACAAAGTCCTACATCAAAATGAGAAGCATGATAATCATAGTGCGATAAGGAATGAACTCAGGAAAAATGTAAGCCAGTCTGATGGATTAAGTTGAAGGAATAGTGCTACAGAGTTGCATATGCTCTTTGGGTGTCCTCACTGCTTGCTTTCAACAAGAGCATGCTGTTAGTGCACTCAGCAAAATCATAATGCTGTCAGCTGTCGAAGCTATGCCATCCATCAGCGGAGAAACTGTCCCTATCTAGCAGGGCTGAGCTGTGCTGAATAAGAAGAGGCGTAGGTCAACATTTACTTCGAGGTAAGCTCACCTCATTTATTCAATACCACATTTTTATTATTCCAAAATTCCCAGCAGCTCTTCCTCCACAGCACGGGCGATTGCTCTAAGACAACGAGGGAGGCTCAGCCTCCTCTAAAAATGACGAACATCGTGTAGGATGAATTGCGCCAGGCTTATGTTATAGCCGACCTTATAACATTGCTATTTCAGATCCAGAATCATAGAAATATATGTGCTCAACCCAACTACAGTGCGAAATCATTCCGTTATAACTTTCCCCAGTTCGCCTAATGAGTGCGTGAGTTTTTCCCCCTCGTGACAGCGCGATGCAGCCCAGCCTCAGTGGATTGGGAGCTATGTGCTTGTCAATCTCAAAATGCAAGACGGTTATTGGACAAATACTGCGAAAACGCCCGCCCACGGAGCCTCACGGACTCCCAGCCTCAGTGGACTTCAATGGCATTTGGGAGCTATGCGCTTTTCAATCTCAAAACGCAAGACGGTTATTGGACAAATACTGCGAAAACGCCCGCCCACGGACTCCGAGCCTCACATGGGAGGGACATGGCAGTTTCCGCGAGGAGACTGGTGATTGGTGAAAGCGGCCGGATATTTTCTTTGATTGACAGCTCGTTTCAACTATAGACAGGCAGCGGTACAGTGTTGCCAGATTGGGCATTTTTAAGTGCATTTTGGCAGGTTTTGAACATATTTTGGGCTGGATAACGTCAGCAGTATCTGGCAACATCAGTTCAGTCCCATGCGGGTTCGCAAGTGCTGTGGTGTATTGAGATCGGCTTACATTTCGATTTCATTCATTACATACGGTTTCTACCAGCTTTTTTAGTTTGTATATATTTTCATTGTAAATAAAGTGTAAATATAGTGTTGTCAAGTTTGCTATCTTAGTTCCAGAAATTTCATTTATTTGAGTGACTGAACTTGAACTTGAGGGGGCTAGTCAGCTAGCAAGAAAGCTGCGCACGGATGCCAAGCATTGCTGATTTAATTTTGGCGAAGCCATTTGCCAGTCTTCCTTTCGAGGAAAAAATTATAATTAAAGAGCAGGGTAGACCAACGCCTCAAATTGACTTGGTGAAAAAGGTAGGGAATAATACTCGTTCCTTTCAGCTCTCCTGGTATGAGAAAGTGAATTGGCTAACAGCAAGTGACCCACATCAACAACAGTAAATAGGCTACTTTAGTAATATGTCATGGATGGACCAAAAATATAGAATCTATTTAAAATGTTTATGCTGAGTATATTATATTGGAATATATATTTTTCTGGATATGAATTAAACACAGCTACAATTTGGAAAACATTTTTAAACAAAAACACAGCTGAGGTCAATTTTTAAACAACATGCCACAATTTTAAAATATAAAATGTTTAAATATACCCCCCCCAACACCACCATCATGTATATTGGACAGTAGGCTAATGGGCCAAAAAAAACTGTTATTTCACAGTTTGTGACGCTGCCAACAATCAGCCAGATCAGAGGCAAGAGTATGGGCAAAATTTATGTGTTTTTTCTTTTAAAATCTGGAAATATCGTAACCGACCAGCCTCCCCTGTTTGAAAGACTACCAGCCGCCACTGCTCCACAGTGTTCCATTCCATTCAACACACTTGGCGACATAAGAACTGAAAATGTGAATATGGATTATTTTTGAACCAGCAGTGGTTATGAGACATTAAAAGGGCTGTATGTTAGATCTCAGAGGATGGCTGTCGCAACTCTCATTTTTATCCATCCACCCATCCATCCATTATCTGTAGCCACTTATCCTGTTCTACAGGGTCGCGGGCAAGCTGGAGCCTATCCCAGCTGACTATGGGCAAGAGGCGGGGTACACCCTGGACAAGTTGCCAGGCCATCGCAGGGCTGACACATAGACAAACCATTCACACTCTCTTTTTTAACAGCTGCTTATTTGAAAGTGCATAGATCGTAAAAGTCAATGATGATGATGATGATGATGATGATGGCAGTTTCTTCATGTCTGAAGGTCAATAACGGGAAGAATGTCCAACTGTCTGGGAAAGGCAAGCCTTCTGGTGGCTGAACAGGCTGATAGGACTCTCTAGATTTAAAGTGAAGATCAGTGCATGCAAACCAACCTCACTCTTTTGGCCAGGTATCCTTCCACAGTGGCCCAGCAGGCTAAGATGGCTGTGGCGACCACAAGGCTGTAGGCCCTTCTATTAGACTGGCTGCCAACCAAGGCTAAAGGTCAATAATGCCTAAATATTTAATGTGCACGAGGACATGGGGGTCAAAGGTTATGCATGTATATCCCCTCCTAGCAAAAATACTCCAAAATAATCATCACATCAAAGCAGTAATGACAACTTATCCCTTTTACAGCCCTTTAAAATATCTACTTCCTTTAAAAGCTCGTGCTAAAGGGCTTTAAAACAAAAGACCTTGAAGTACTGTCGGTTATTAGGGGTAATTCAGTTTGAAAGCACATTAACCATTCTATTTATGTATTTATGGGCCAGCAGAGTAATGCATGTTGTCCCTACAGATGTCCCTACAAAAGGTTTGTAAAATAATGTCGTAAATAAGGAAAGCGTTTAAAAAAAAACCCAAAAAAACCCACTAGCTTAAAGTAAAGAAGGTCAAATGCAATGGGAAAATCCAAAACTACCGGTATATGATAGATTTGGTGAATTAATAAGACATCAATAAGATTTCTCACATTAATTCATTCTGAGAAAATTCGTAGAGAGATGATTGTAGTCATGACTTGTACTGTATATCCAGACCTCTATTAAGGTGCTGCTCCTCAAGGTACTGACATTGTTTCAAGAAAATATCTCACAAAAACAAACTGAGCTAAAATTTGATCTTTATGTCTGTCCTTTATTTTAAAAAAGCTGCATGTTGAATGTGTTCTTAACAATATTATCACTAAAGTGCTGAAAATAGATGCGACTATTTTTTTTGTGAGGGAGGCCGCCATAACTCCATCGTGCATGATGTCATTTTCCGTGAGCACAGCGGAGGTGTACAGGTCAGTGGCGGCTGGTAGTCTTTCAAACAAGGGAGGCTGGTCGGTTACAATATTTCCAGATTTTAAAAGAAAAAAGAAAAAAACACATCAATTTTGCCCATACTCTTGCCTCTGATCTGGCTGATTGTTGGCAGCGTCACAAACTGTGAAATAACAGGTTCTTTTGGCCCATTAGCCTACTGTCCAATATACATGATGGTGGCGTTGGGGGGAGTACATTTTAACATTTTATATTTTAAAATTGTGGCATGTTGTTTAAAAATTGATCATTATTGAAAGCAGCTCTTTGTCAGGAACCTCAGCAGTAACAGCAGAGTGTTCTGGAATAGGCACAAGCACTGACCTTGGGGAGCCAAACATAGAGCTGGGTGCCACACATTTCATTCAATGACACTTTCCCTATATTTTACTTATTTTGACTGAGAAATGTTTTATTGACAATTTTGATAACCCTTCACTTTTAATCCAGGTCTGTAGTGTGAAATGTTCTTGGCTGTGTTTTTGTTTAAAAATGTTTTCCAAATTGTAGCTGTGTTTAATTCATATCCAGAAAAATATATATTCCAATATAATATACTCAGCATAAACATTTTAAATATATTCTATATTTTTGGTCCATCCATGACATATTACTAAAGTAGCCTATTTACTGTTGTTGATGTGGGTCACTTGCTGTTAGCCAATTCACTTTCTCGTACCAGGAGAGCTGAAAGGAACGAGTATTATTCCCTACCTTTTTCACCAAGTCAATTTGAGGCGTTGGTCTACCCTGCTCTTTAATTTTAATTTTTTCCTCGAAAGGAAGACTGGCAAATGGCTTCACCAAAATTAAATCAGCAATGCTTGGCATCCGTGTGCAGCTTTCTTGCTAGCTGACTAGCCCCCTCAAGTTCAAGTTCAGTCACTCAAATAAACGACATTTCTGGAACTAAGATAGCAAACTTGACAACACTATATTTACACTTTATTTACAATGAAATTATATACAAACTAAAAAAGCTGGTAGAAACCGTATGTAATGAATGAAATCGAAATGTAAGCTGATCTCTTACAATACACCACAGCACTTGCGAATCCGCATGGGACTGAACTGAAATTCACCGCTACCTGTCTATAGTTGAAACGAGCTGTCAATCAAAGAAAATATCCGTCCACTTTCACCAATCACCAGTCTCCTCGCGGAAACTGCCATGTCCCTCCCACTGTGAGGCTCGGAGTCCGTGGGCAGGCATTTTCGCAGTATTTGTCCAATAACTGTCTTGCATTTTGATATTGAAAGCGCATAGCTCCCAAATGCCATTGAAGTCCACTGAGGCTGGGCTGCATCGCGCTGTCACGAGGGGGAAAAACGGAATGATTTTGCACTGTAGTTGGGTTGAGCACATATATTTCTATGATTCTGGATCTGAAATAGCAATGTTATAAGGTTGGCTATAACATAAGCCTAGCGCAGTTCATCCTACACGATGTTCGTCATTTTTAGAGGAGGCTGAGCCTCCCTCGTTGTCTTAGAGCAATCGCCTGTGGTACAGGTGCATGCTATATGAGACTATAGTATAATAATAATAATAATAAACTTTATTTGCCAGGTATGTGAATACACACGAGGAATTTGACTCCGGTTTCACTTAGCTCTCTTAGTGCAAACAGATAAAAAGCGTAGAAAAAAAAAAATATGTACATGTAGAAGGGTAAATATATGTATAGACAGCATAGTGCAAGGATCTCATCTCATCTCATTATCTCTAGCCGCTTTATCCTGTTCTACAGGGTCGCAGGCAAGCTGGAGCCTATCCCAGCTGACTACGGGCGAAAGGCGGGGTACACCCTGGACAAGTCGCCAGGTCATCACAGGGCTGACACATAGACACACAACCATTCACACTCACATTCACACCTACGGTCAATTTAGAGTCATCAGTTAACCTAACCTGCATGTCTTTGGGGGAAACCGGAGCACCCGGAGGAAACCCACGCGGACACAACATGCAAACTCCGCACAGAAAGGCTCTCGCCGGCCCCGGGGCTCGAACCCGGACCTTCTTGCTGTGAGGCGACAGCGCTAACCACTACACCACCGTGCCGCCCCCTAGTGCAAGGATGAATTAGTAAATATAAATATACAGTGTGCACAGAATGATGGTATGAGTGTGCAGATATTTCACAGTTGATGTTACTGATATTTGAGTCCGGTTTTAGCTGTTCATCACAGAGACAGCCTGAGGGAAAAACTGTTCTTGTGTCTGGTTGTTTTTGCGTACAGTGTTCTGTAGCGTCTCCCAGAGGGGAGAAGTTTAAACAGTTTGTGACCAGGGTGTGATGGGTCTGCAGAGATGTTACCTGCCCGTTTCCTGACTCTGGACAGGTACAGGTCTTGGATGGAGGGCAGGCTGACACCAAATGGAGGGCAGGCTGACACCAATACCGTATTATGGTCTAACGTGACTTCTCGGTCAATTTGTTTGCATTTCTTCACAAAAGTTATGGCAGTGCAGTATTAGAAAAAGAATCAAAATAAAGTAGTGGCTAGTTTATTGCCTGATTATTTAAAAATATAAATTTTTACCTGCTTATCTTCCATCTGTTTGATGTGTGACACAGTATGCTGTCATTCTGCCGGAGTCTGTGTTTTGTGGTGAAACAAAATCAGGATCACATCTGGCTTCAGTTGTCATTTCTGCCTCATGTCTCACTTCTTCCCAGTGATTTTTTTTTCATACAAGTCCTCCACAAAACAATCTTGTGTAAAATGCTTACTCCACAATTTGCTGCTTTTTCCAGGAGCAAAGTTTTCTCGCTTTACTTGATGAAGCCACTTGGCCAAACGTCTTGGATTTGGAATGGAACGAGGAAGACATGCAGAATCCTACGTCATGCAGCACCACCCTCGTTTTCGTCTCCTAATGCATCTGTGTATCTGGCTAATCCAGATATGGGCACAGTATGGGCGCACCCAGGGAAATGAGCCAACAGACTGATGTTACAATTTTAACATGCTTTTAAGCTAAAGTCCACTTAATTTTTTTCATCTAGAACATCTTGTATTAATGTATAATGATTGCATTTCATAACCCCGTAATTTCAAAATTTCCTGGTTAATCGTTTTAAGCTTGTTAGTAAGTGACTGTTCCAGTCCAGTTGCTTACACCAAAAAGAAAATGGTAAGTGCTGAAACTGTGTGGTCAAGTCAAAGTCCCTCTCATGCTAGAATCTGGTCTTCCCAGGCAGTCTCCTGTCCCAGTACTAACCAGCTCTTTAAGGCATATGGGTGCAGCTCCGATCTCCGTTTTGATAGCCCTCGGCCTCTCGCCTATACAGCTAGGGTTATAGTGGGGGGCTAGTCCTCTGGTAACCGCGAGAGTTTGACTTCCCCACTCACATCTGTATTGCAGCGTGCCTTGCTAGACAGTAGTAGGTAACATTTTTATGATGGTCTTTGCTATGACCCAACCACGAGTAGAACTCATGGTCTCCTGGTCGAGAGGCAGACATGCTAACCACTAGGCCAACTCACAGTGAAACTCTGTGATATTGTTCTGAAAAAGAAAAGTCACAAGATTTCACTATAGTTATCTAAAAAACATAGTAGTTATTAACCAATATGATTTGTCAGGATTAAGTAGGAAAGTAAACAAGCTATAGATCCAAGTACCATATGGCAGTTTGGTGTAAACACATAATAATGTAAAGACATCACGCCTAATTATTAAAATATTTTTTGTTAACAACTGAGACTTCTGTATGGTTAATTTAATAATTACACATTTTGGTAATTGTGTTTTTTATATATAAAATATATATGGCCTGCAGGTTAGAGAAAGCAGCCTTGGGCCCAAAGGGTCGCTGGGCTCAATTCCTAGGACCGGCAGGAAAAATGCGAGGGGAGTTGAGTGAATGAATAGTGCTTTTCCACCCTCTGTATCATGGCTGAAGTGCCCTTGAGCGAGGCACCTAACCCCCAACTGCTCCCTGGGCGCTGGAGCATAGCTACTCACTGCTCTGGGTGTGTGTGTGTGTGTGTGTGTGTGTGTGTGTGCTCATTTCTCACTTGTGTGTGCACATGTGTGTGTTCACTGCTTCAAATCCCTTACAGAAAAAACACATGAATTTCCCATGTATTTCACATGTGATCACATGTTACCACATGTGGTAACATGTGGAATACATGGTATCAGATTTTGTAACGTGTTACCATGTAGAGCACATGTTACCACGTGTTACCATGTAGAGGACATGTTACCACATGTGATTCACATAAAATTGGGCCAAAACCACGTTTCCCATGTGCAAATAACATATTTCCCATGTGCAAAACACATTTTCCACATATTTCACATGTGAAAAATCACATGTGAAGTTCATGTGGTTTTTCTGTAAGGGATGGGTTAAATACAGAGGAGGAATTTCACTGTGCTTGAGTGTACATGTGACAAATAAAGGCTTCTTCTTCTTAATCTAGAAACCTGACTGTCTTGTAATATCTGTTATTGTTACATGCATACGTGGAACTGTTATGTTGCAGACTACAGCTCCCTTGATCCTCAACCCCCAACCTCAACACATGACCTCCTATCAAGCACCTATGCCAGCTCAAAGTCATCAGATTTCTAAAGGAACTCACCTATTTATAATCACAAAACACACACTGTTATTTTGTAAAGTCTCACTCCACTATTGTGGCTGTGAAAATTCTAAACCACTGTCTGTTTTGATCTTTTGTGTGTGTGTGTCATGTTTCCTTATTTGGTCTTGTCTGGTTTATTCCTGCTTTGCAAATGACTACGTTTACATGCACGTCCAAATCGAGCTGCTGTTGGTAATCGAGCAAAGGGTCCCAGCAGGGGTGCCAGAGAAATCCAATCCTACATGCACAAGTGAAATCGGGCTATTGTGCAAGGTGCATTGTGCACCCGAGCCACACGTGGCGCTACACGCCCCATCGTGTTGGTACACTTCCGGTTGTCGTCATAAAGAAGAGCTATAGTGTTGGCAGATACTGCTGACGTTTTCCAGCCCAAAACATGTTCAAATCCGCTAAAATGCACTTAAAACCCCCAATCTGGCAACACTAGCAGTTCCGTGTTCAAGCTGTTCGGCTTGCTCTAACAGACTGTATGGCTACAAACTGTCCGGCGCAGACCACTGTTTTGTAAGACAACTTATTTTGCACAATAATATTTTTCTAAAGTCCATTTTTTGCTTACAAAAAAATATTTTTTTTTGCTTATAATTTAACTTATGTCTTAATAAACACACAAAAAGTTCAATTGTTTTGTTTTTATTGACATTCTTCAGATGTTGGACATATATATATATATATATATATATATATATATATATATATATATATATATATATATATATACACAAATACAGTGACTTGTTTATGTACACAATTCACAGCTATGCAACAGCTGTACAGATGTATTTGGTGATACAGTAAGTGAGCTAAATTTTAACAGTGCAAACAATGCCACAAAAAGAAAAGATTCATGCCGTTGTCATGATTCATTGTCATGCCGACCGAGGCTGTTGTGTTTCCCGCTTGTGGTCTCGTCACTTCCGGAAGTAGCTCGACAACTAGTTCGATAGGGTATACATGCACAAAGTAGCTCGGCAGAAATCGCATAAACTAGGTCGTGTAGCTCGATTCCGAGAAATCAAGTTCGGTTCAATTTCAGCCGAGCTAAGGTGTTTCCATGGCATTTAGAACTTCGATTTCAGTCGAGCAACGGCAGAAATTCGATTCTCTCTATGTGCATGTAAACGTAGTGACTCATCTGGCCATTGGCTTATCTAATTGTCTTGCCCTTTGGTTTGTCTGTTACAACAGTTTTAATATAAACAGAAAACTTGCACTTCTATATGTCTGTCAGCTACATGACAAATGATATTACGGAAAGCCTAGACAAAAGAGGTTTCAGTGATATCCCAGCAAAAACAGCCAAGCCCTTTCTGCTCAAAGCCATGTACAGTGGTGCTTGAAAGTTTGTGAACCCTTTAGAATTTTCTACATTTCTGCATAAATATGACCTAAAACATGATCAGATTTTCACACAAGTCCTAAAAGTAGATAAAGAGAACCCAGTTAAACAAATGAGACAAAAATATTATACTTGGTCATTTATTTATTGAGGAGAATGATCCAATATTACGTATCTGTGAGTGGCAAAAGTATGTGAACCTCTCGGATTAGCAGTTAATTTGAAGGTGAAATTAGAGTCAGGTGTTTTCAATCAATGGGATGACAATCAGGTGTGAGTGGGCACCCTGTTTTATTTAAAGAACAGGGATCTATCAAAGTCTGATCTTCACAACACGTGTTTGTGGAAGTGTATCATGGCACAAACAAAGGAGATTTCTGAGGACCTCAGAAAAAGTGTTGTTGATGCTCATCAGGCTGGAAAAGGTTACAAAACCATCTCTAAAGAGTTTGGACTCCATCAATCCGCAGTCAGACAGATTGTGTACAAATGGAGGAAATTTAAGACCATTGTTACCCTCCCCAGGAGTGGTCGACCAACAAAGATCACTCCAAGAGCAAGGCATGTAATAGCCGGCGAGGTCACAAAGGACCCCAGGGTAACTTCTAAGCAACTGAAGGCCTCTCTCACATTGGTTAATGTTAATGTTCATGAGTCCACCATCAGGAGAACACTGAATAACGTGCATGGCAGGGTTGCAAGGAGAAAGCCGCTGCTCTCCAAAAAGACCATTGTTGCTCATCTGCAGTTTGCTAAAGATCATGTGGACAAGCCAGAAGGCTATTGAGGTATTTCACCTGACGTCACAGGGTCATGTGACGCCCCGGTGTCCGCCATTTTGAAGGTCAAGCTAGCTAATGTCAACAACATAGTAGCTAGTATGTTACTGTAGCAATGTTTACGTTCAGTCATTTGGATGACTGTTAAAACCTTTCAGTCTCAAGTTTTTCCTTTACTGTATTTACTAGTTTACTGTAATTATGATCCGGATCCAGTGTAAATAGCTGCCGGCGCGCGCTCCAGCTTGCTCCCCCTCAAATTAAGCAGCGCGCTCCGGCTTGCTCCCGGAGTGCTCCGGCCGAGGTTCCGGAGCACGGTCCAGCTTGCTCCCCCTCAAATTAAGCAGCGCGCTCCGGCTTGCTCCCGGAGTGCTCCGGCCGAGGTTCCGGAGCGCGCTCCGGCTTGCTCCCCCTCAAATTAAGCAGCGCGCTCCGGGAGCAAGCCGGAGCGCACTGCTTAATTTGAGGGGGAGCAAGCCGGAGCGCGCTCCGGCAGCTATTTACACCGGATCCAGTGTAAATAGCTGCCGGATCATAATTACAGTAAAACTAGTAAATACAGTAAAGGAAAAACTTGAGACTGAAAGGTTTTAACAGTCATCCAAATGGCTGAACGTAAACATTGCTACAGTAACATACTAGCTACTATGTTGTTGACATTAGCTAGTGCTAACAGCTAGCTGCTAGTACACTGCTACAACACAGACACTGACCCTAATAATACAGTTCTTGGTCATTGCCTGGTAACAGCAAATTTATAACGGGCCATGTCTCAGCAGACTAAGAAGTTATTTCAATGACATTTAATAACATTTTGTTTATCCTGAGGACCGAAAGTAAATGAAAATGTGAACAAACCTTAGCTGTAATAAGATGGCGACCACCGGCTCCAGGGACGACCCACTGATGTAGGCATGTTACCCAGCCTGACACAAAATATTTGTAGGCATCCAAACTCTTATACGCTTTCAGATCAATACCTGTGTATGGCGATGGGTTTTTAACGACATAGGTATACAGATCATGTGGGCCGAAGTCAGGTAAAGACGAGGGCTTCGTGTACTTCCGTACGTCAGTGAACAATCCTGGTGGAAGCAGGTAAACGTCGTTCTCTAAGCCTGCTAACCTCAATTTTTGCAAATACCTCTCCCTCTGCTCGCCCTGTAAATGCCCTACGTCGCTGGACAGTGAAGGTGTTTTCTGCATCTCGCTCCTTTTTCTTTTATGTTTTTCGTTTGTCGCCTTCCTCGCATTCAAACTGATTCGAGCCGTGACGTCCAAAATGGCAGCCTAATGATGCATCACATGACTTGGTCACGTGGGTGAAAAACTTCAATTGGAAAAATGTTTTGTGGATAGATGAGACCAAAATATAACTTTTTGGTTTAAATGAGAAGCATTATGTTTGGAGAAAGGAAAACACTGCATTCCAGCATAAGAACCTTATCCCATCTGTGAAACATGGTGGTAGTAGTATCATGGTTTGGGCCTGTTTTGCTGCATCTGGGCCAGGACGGCTTGCCATCATTGATGGAGCAATGAATTCTGAATTATACCAGCGAATTCTAAAAGAAAATGTCAGGACGTCTGTCCATGAACTGAATGTCAATAGAAGGTGGGTCATGCAGCAAGACAATGACCCTAAGCACACAAGTTGTTCTACCAAAAAATGGTTAAAGAAGAATAAAGTTAATGTTTTGGAATGGCCAAGTCAAAGTCCTGACCTTAATCCAATCGAAATGTTGTGGAAGGACCTGAAGCGAGCAGTTCATGTGAGGAAACCCACCAGCATCCCAGAGTTGAAGCTGTTCTGTACGGAGGAATGGGCTAAAATTCCTCCAAGCCGGTGTGCAGGACTGATCAACAGTTACCGCAAACGTTTAGTTGCAGTTATTGCTGCACAAGGGGGTCACACCAGATACTGAAAGCAAAGGTTCACATACTTTTGCCACTCACAGATATGTAATATTGGATAATTTTCCTCGATAAATACATGACCAAGTATAATATTTTTGTCTCATTTGTTTAACTGGGTTCTCTTTATCTACTTTTAAGACTTGTGTCAAAATCTGATGATGTTTTAGGTCATATTTATGCAGAAATATAAAAAATTCTAAAGGGTTCACAAACTTTCAAGCACCACTGTAGCCCATCCATCCATAACTGTTTATCCTGTGCAGGGTCACAGGCAAGCTGGGGCCTATCCCACCTGACTATGGGTAAGAGGCGGGGTACACCCTGGATAATCACCAGATCATCACAGGGCTGACACATGAGACACACAACCATTCACACTCACATTCACACCTACGGTCAATCTAAAGCCACCAATTAACCTAAACTACATGTCTTTGGGGAGCACCCAGTGGAAACCCACGCAGACATGTGGAGAACATGCAAACTCCACATAGAAAGGCCCCCATCGGCCACTAGGCTTGAACCCAGAACCTTCTTGCTGTGAGGTGACAGTGCTAAGCACTACACCACCGTGCCGCCAGCCATGTAGTCACAAACAGCAACTCTCCATTACCTATGCAATGTTAAGAAGCCTCTCCAGCCAACTGATCTGATGTAAAGATCTTGTGATCTCCCTGGACATGTCTTAGATCTCATTAACTGTTACTGGATGCAACCACGGACAAGCAATTGGTCTTCTCACCTCATATTTTTAAATTGACTTGTTCATGCAGGTTTCTCCTCTACAGCATGAGGCAGATCTGGTCATTTCTATCCACAGATGCCACCCAGGTGCTTGTTCAGTCCTTTGCCATTTCAAGACTGGACTACTGGCAGGTATGTCACAGTGTATCATCTGACCTCTGCAACTAATCCAGATTGAAGCATCCTCCTTCCTTAAAGCACTTATCAAACCCCACTCTCCACCAAGCTCCCTTCAAACTTCTAATACAGCTTGATTTGACCTGCCATCTCTCAGGTACAAGGAAGACATGCATCAAGGTTCTCCTCTGGATGTGTTTTTTGATAGACTACTTCTGTAAATCTCTCTTCATAAATGCTTCTGCCAAATTACATAAATGTAAATATAAAGCTATAAGTGATGACTATCAGTTCTTTCATGTTGGTGCCCACTCTACATAACCAGCTCTCAACACACAACCTGATGGAGATTCTGTCAGGATCTTGGTCATGTTTTCTCCCTTCGGTTGAGTATACAGATTCCACCACCCAACAGATTTCACCCTTTTTCAGTTCATACCGGTCTACCAATCTCCTCTCTTACCCTGGAACAGCACATCTACTGTGGCACAATCTGTTTTGGAGTGGCTTCAAAATCGTGAGGAGGCACATTGGCAGTCAAGTTAAGCAGTTAAATGACAAAAGTAATTCCTTAAAAGACATTGCTGTGATATTCCAACAAACTATATGAACCAAGTGTTCATATAGTACTGCCTTCAATCAAACACTTCAGACCATTTTCAGGAGTTGGAAAAAAACAAGCTTTTGTTACATCTTCCCATTCAGAGGAATCCATCAAATTAGATCATCAAATTATCTCACATATCTCCATGCTTTCATGTTTCCCTTCTCAAGCTTGTCATTCTTGGTCCACTACATGATACACTACACCACCATCACAAGGTAATGAAAAGAACACCAGCCTCTGAATCACCAAAGGCAAATCCAGCATCTCATTGACTGTGAGGGCTACAACCCAGGGGGATGCTGCTGGGTTCCCTCAAGAGATCTTCTGAATCTGATTTCCTTTATTCATGCCATCATCATCATCATCATCCAGCCCCATGACTCCAAGAAAGAGCTTCATTCATTTTCCAGAGTGAGCTCTTCCTGCCTGTCTCATGTCCCTGAGCACTGCCTATGCCACAGGTTCCTAACTCTCTATTCTTGAAATATCCTATGTGCTGTGAATTTTAATGTTTTTTCTCCACTAACACACCCATGTCAACAGGAAGGGCTGATAAAATGTGCAGGACATGGCATTACTCCACACTGTAAAAAAAGAATAGTTGAGAATACTTGAAATTTCAAGGCAACCGTCTGCATTAAGAATTTTATGTTTTGCCAACGATGTGCCCATGATAATCCAAACTATGATAACACTGTTATCTTTATTAAGAATTCTTAATTAAGTCAATTTTCAATTCCTCATTCTGCCAACATAGATTTCTCTTTTTGCTGAACAGTGGCATTCACAGTAGTACAAAAAGGCAATTGAGGTTATCACAATTTATCATTAAACTATACATGCCTTTTTTCATTGTTCTACACAATTACAAAACTTCGATAATGTACAATAAACTTCACACTTTTTTTTTTAGATTTTTTTTTTGGCTTTTTTCACCTTTATTGGATAGGACAATGTAGAGACAGGAAATGAGCGGGAGAGAGAGAGACGGGGAGGGATCGGGAAATGACCTCGGGTCGGAATCGAACCCAGGTCCCCGGATTTATGGTATGGCGCCTTATCCACGACGCCCCCAACTTCACACTTTTTTAAAAACTTTATTTCAATAAGCACTTTTGAACAAAATCAAGTATTTGTATAATTACAGCGCATGCCCCCTGAGTTCAATCTATTTTCCGTCTTTTTAAGCATGAATAGGCTACATGGGGTTTCATTTCTTTAATCAAAACATGGCCCTTCAGTACTTGAACTTGGTTTCACAGGCCAAGCTACAGTGCAATAATAAGTGCACTTGTAATTGGGGCGTCTTGTCATTCTAATCTAGCTGCTCTGAAACACAAGCTACATCCATGTCAAAACATTCATGTTTAAGATGCAGATTGACGTAGAACATGACCCTGCACAGCCTAAATACACACTGGCTGGTTCAGAACATGGGCCTGCACAACTTCAACCGGAGAGAGAACCACATTGCCCAGCCCTTGCATTTGGGAGAGGAAACCCCGTGTCTTGGTCATTAACCTCCTAGGGCTTAGCGGTCACATGCGTGGACAGCACTTTATGGAAATTCGGAACAAGAATCCACATATGTGGACATACTTTTTCTCTAAAAGTACATCTCATCAAAAGATGATGCTTAGTTTTTATTCTAATCAGGTTCTAATAAGCCCAAATAGCAAAGAGAAATAAAAAATGCATGTAAAAAAAACAGCTTGGACCTTAGGAGGTTAAGAGCATGCACTGAATAAACACCTGTGGCAATTATGTATTTTCAATTCAGATTATTCACTATTGTATATTTACACATCATTGAGGTGTACCCTATCAGTTTGATGTGGATTTTTCTGTTCGTTAATAATTATTCATATTTTCTTGTCCATTCAATTGTGAATATGGAATTACTTGAACAAAGCGTAATTTTATTTTTTACAGTGTAGGGCTGGGAACATGTGGTCAAACCTTTTGTTTTTTTAACCCTTAAACCTACACTTGCATCCATCTGTATACTTAACAACTTCATTTGTACTAAACATTTCATTTGTAGAATGAACTGACTGACATATGCCTAATCCATATGGGTCTAATAAGGTAACTGAAAATGTCCATAAAGGTAAATTAATCAACTCTGTTAGTGTTATATAGTTCCTGTAAACCTTGTGATGATGATTCATTGGCTGATGCTTCTCTGTTCTGACAATATTAATAGCACAGTGAAGGGGCCATCCTAAAACCCTCATGCCTTGCTGAGCAGAATTGCGTTTTATGCTCTCTCAGTGCTTTGTGACGAATACAGGCAAAACAGGATGCACACACACACACACACACCAGCACATTTAACAAAGCTGGGACTCCAAATAGCTATTGCACAACAGGTAGCACAGCAGGTGGTGTTCTCTGTGCCCACTAGTCTCCAGCCACACGATCAATATGACCTTGTAACAAACACTGTGAAATTGTTCAAATAACAGCAACACTCAGTTGCAATACGAGGATGTAATGGCTCCTGTATTAACCCCACTGCAAATTATTTGTTAATGATAGTTAATAAAGAGGTGGGAAAATGCAGGCATACAGATGATATTCAGGAGTTAGCTTCAAAAAGCATAAAGTGCCTAATTAATATCTATGGGTTCATCCAACACTGAGACAGGAGTGTCACGATTTAGATAAGGAAAATACATGGCCAATTTGGTTTCAAAGCATTGGTCCATATGTGACACCTAGAATAAAGTTGAATTATGGTACAGGACATTTGATGAATTTGGTTCTGAATTTGTTGTTGAACAACTTTAGATTTAGATTAATGATCAGTGAATTGCATTCCTACACATAGGGACAGCACAAACAGTAGGGATACACTTTGTTATGGCGTGAACAAGACTACAGGTTTGGTTGTGGCAGTAAAATAAAAAGTGGATAAATTACTTTATTCTATCCACATTCACTGGATATGAACAATCGCACGCTCTGATTGGCTACTCTACGACTAGGCTACTAGCTTATATACCGTGAGTAGAGAAAAAAAATGGCGGAGCGTGTTGCTGAACCAACCGAGGACGAAATAAAAACTCTACTCAAAAACAAAACCCTAAAAATTGTGATCAAGTATTTAAAATAAACCGAAACAGCGAAACAGCTAAAAGAAGATACACTCAAAAAAAAAATAAAACATTGGATTTACTTAACCGAGTTATGGCAACCGGTCCAACAAAACTGTGTTAATTTAGATGTATTGAATACAGTTATGTGTTGAAAAACTCAACATAACTGTATTCAATACATCTAAATTAACACAGTTTCGTTGGACCGGTTGCCATAACTCGGTTAAGTAAATCCAATGTTTTTTTTTTTGAGTATAGGTTGGTTGTTGTTCCCCCACCCCACCCCCCAAATATTCCCTGTTCCACACTCCAGCCCAGTCGGTGGCAGTAATGCACCTTAAAGTTGGTTTGCCAACCACCAAAAAAACCCTAAAGAAGAAGAAGAGGAAGAAGACCCCCCCCCCCCCCCCCCCCAAAAAAAAGTAGCAAAATATGGAACAAGTGTTGCCAGGCAAAACAAACCTCGCCCGGTAGCACTTATTATTTTTTGTTTGTTTGTTTGCTTGTTTTTAAGTGCAACTAAAAAGCGCTTCAGAGGAGCCAAGATTTCCTTACATATAATTATGTAGTAAACCTGTAATAACTATGATTTTGACCTTTTTGGTGACTGTGATCTTGACCGGATGACCATCAAAATGTTGGAGGTTCTATTTGAGACCAATGCCCATCTATCCTGGAAGTTTCATGAAGATTGGTCCAGCCATTTTCCCGTAATGTTGCTAACAAAAAAAAACAAACAAAGAAACCCCACTGAAAACAATACCTCGCCCCCTGGTGGACTCCATCCTGGGCGAGGTAATAAGGCCTCTGCATGCTCTTGCGACAAGGCTTTCGCAGATAGCTTTTCGCAGACAGTTGTAATTTATCGTTGAGCGGGGAGTAATAGGTGTGCGCGATGTTATTCACCGGCACAACGCAAGGGGGCGCGAAGTCACTAGGAGTAGTTGGTGGGTGTGGTTAGTGGAGTGTTTATCCTCCGGTTACTTATAATGACTAGAACTTTTTTTTTATAATGACTAGAACTGGAGTCGTATAGATGTACGTACTTCCTCAATCAACCGCTCTTCGTGCTGCTCCATCTTCGCTTGTGTTTTTAAAAATGCCGGTCGTGAAAACAAACCAAACCGGGAAAGTAGGGAAGCGGAAGTGCGTGTACAGCGGATGTAGAGTGGACTAATCAGAGCCCTCTTGTCTGCGGCGCTGTCTGCGAGGCTTCTGCGGTGGTCACAATTTTTGGGAGGTGCGCGCAGAGCGTCTGCGAAGGTGGGGGGGCTACGCAGACACTGTCTGCGACGCTATCTGCGAGGACTGGGTTGTCAGCATAAATTGGCCTTTAAAAGTATTTGACGGTAAGAATGTATCTTTTTTTATTTTTCAAGAATTATTATTCTAGCATTTTTCACAAACTGCTACTGTTATTTCGCCGGTTTGTTTACATTCTAAGTGGAAATGATTTTGTCAGACGTTTTGTATAAAGTTTTTATTTATCAGATTTGAAAAAATAAAATAAAATGCTCTGTTTCTCACAATCCAGTGAATGTGGAAAAAATATAACAGTTATTCCACTCAATCTCGTCATACATGGTTTATAGCCAACTCAGCGCTACGCGTCTCATCGGCCATCAGCTCACATGTGACTCGATTTCGTGGAATAACTGTTATTTACATGGGTGGATTTGGCTTTTTATCAGCCCTTACCTTTACCTCCTAGTTATGTTAGCCTTATTCATTTTGAGTATTTTATCAGTAATTGTAACTCAGAATGAGTTCAGTTTTGATGGTTCAGACAAAAATAACGCCAGGAGAAAGGCTTTACATCACATAGCATTAAACCTACTTCAACTGAGTGCAATGCAATTAATTAATGGCATACTTAGTATCTACTTAACAACTCATTTCTTGTTCTCTATCAAGTTAGCTGTCACAGCCCGTTAAGAATTAAAGAGCCAGTAAGGATCATTTTAATGACAAATTTTTTGACAACTACAGTATTTAGTCAGTGATCATAGTGCTGTGCTCAATAATTAATGAGATGAAATTAGCTTATACCACATTCTAACCACAGTCTTTCCCAGAGCCTGGAATTGGTATTTTAGCTCTCTAGCCACTCTGGGATCAATTTTTATTTCAAGGTTAGAAGTTTCTTGACAATTTCATGAGCTACAATGTTGTCACATTAAAAGTCGCTGTATAAATACTGCATTTATAAAACTGAAATAATTAATCTGTTAATAAAATTAGTCCAGCACAATACACGTGAATCCAGAAGCATCCTATCCCAGGATATATATTTTTCACAGCAACATTGTTTTTATGCAAGGCACCTAAATTGACAATGATATTTGTATACATTTATTCATTCCTTGATTTGCATTTATTTATTTAGCATGTTTTTTGCTGTCAGCCCTGCGATGACCTGGTGACTTGTCCAGGGTGTACCCCGCCTCTCGCCCATAGTCAGCTAGGATAGGCTCCAGCTTGCCCGCGACCCTGTAGAACAGGATAAGCAGCTACAGATAATGGATGGATGGATGTTTTTTGCCCCAATATTCCATATTTGGTGCCAACAATGATATATACTTTATGAATTTAAGAGCAAGACAAAGGAGGTGGTGATCGATTTCAGAAGGACGGTTTCCCAAATTGCACCAGTGAACATCCAGGGTTTGGACATCGAGATCGTGGAGGAGTACAAATACCTGGGTGTTCACCTCAACAACAAACTGGACTGGACTAACAACACAGATGTCCTGTACAAGAAGGGCCAAAGTCGTCTCCACCTCTTGAGAAGACTGAGGTCTTTTGGTGTGTGCAGGACACTGCTTAGGACTTTTTATGACTCTGTGGTAGCATCAGCGATTTTCCACGCTGTGGTCTGCTGGGGCTGTGGAAGTTCAGAGATGGACAGGAAGAAACTTAATAAAGTGGTCAGAAGGGCTGGCTCAGTCTTGGACTGTCCTCTGGACTCCATTGAGGTGGTGGGTGAGAGGAGGATGTTAGCCAAGCTGACCTCAATCATGGATAACCCCTCTCACCCCCTACACGAGGCTGTGGGGGCCTTAAGCAGCTCTTTTAGTAGTAGACTGCTACACCCACACGGTGTAAGAAGGAGAGATACCGCAGGTCATTCATACCTACTGCTGTCAGACTGTATAACACCCACAACTTGTAACGTAGCACCAATAACATGTTTGTCGTTTAATTTGCACTACTTCACCACTACTACCTCTGCCATCTCTCATCGATGCAATTATTATGTGTAATAATATAGGCCCTAAACTATATTTATGCATACTTATATTTATATATAAATATTATTTATGTATATATGTGTGTGTGTGTATATATACAGAGTCTACTTATAATGTGCAATTTTTCCGAGCCTCTCAATAAGGCAATTTTTCTATACTTTTTCACGGTAGATAATGCAAATAGCCTTCTGTATTTAATCCTTCGTTTGTCTAATTTTTATTTCAGTTTTATTTGTTATCTTTTTGACATTTTCTTGCTACTGTAACACGTGAATTTCCCCGATGTGGGATGAATAAAGTGAATCTAATCTAATCTAATCTAATCTAATCTAATCTAATCTAATCTAATCTAATCTAATCTAATTTGAAAACCTTAGCTTTCAAAGTACCAGTGATACAACAATACAAGACACTAGTGGTTTTTTTTTATTTCTTGTTTGTTTTAAATAGCTTAAAACTATCCACTATTTAAATGTTAAATGTATCATGTATTTCTGAGAATGGACCAAGACCAGCCATGCTGCAGAACATGACGCGAGTCTTGACAGAAAATACAAATCCAATTCTTCCAAATCTTCATCTCGCCAAAAGGATGAAATACAGACTTGAATGGCATTATAACAAGATACAGGTGAGGGATCAGAGCCAAGGCCAGCACTTTATAGTACAAAGAGGGTTCAGAGTGATGCTTTCTGATGCCTAAGAGCTCAGTAGCACTTTTATAGAGCAGATTATTCAGCTCAGTTCAAAGAGGTTTGATTAGACTCCTCAGCACAAAAAAGCACAAGAGGACACAGACTTTACAGATACTAGAGGAGTCGGCAGAACAGCAACACTCCAACACATGATGTTGAAAAAGTGTCTTACTGTGTGGGAGTATTGACTAAACATCTTATAGATAGATAGATAGATAGATAGATAGATAGATAGATAGATAGATAGATAGATAGATAGATAGATAGATAGATAGATAGATAGATAGATAGATAGATAGATAGATGGGGAGTATTACACAGTTGCGTCAAGATGTGAAGTTTATCTTCGAGTGGTGAACATATTCACGAGTGTGTGAAGCAAATGAGTGAAAATATTTTCAACATGAGAAGATAAACTTCATATCTTTGCACCACCGTGTAATGTTCTTTATGGACACATCCACACAAACAATACATAAGTTAATCAAAAGTATTTTAATTTTGAACTGGTTCACTTTTTTTGACAACATGCGTCTAGTCAGCAGGAAAACACTGGGAGTGACGTCATCAGAGTGAAATATCAGAAATTATTATACATATAGGACACTTTTTCTTCAATGGCATAAAAACGTGTTCTTTTCCCTTCTAGTGGGTTTCATTAATTTGTTTTGATAGCATGCAATGTTGTTAGCATATCACTTATCCTACATGTATTATGTCACTCTACCCAATGGAGAATGAGCGTTGAATATGGTTTATGATATTGCATGGTTGTCAAGACAACATGACATCACATGTCAAAGACGTAAAACTTCCGCACTAGTGAGCGACTGTGACAATTTGTAAACAAACATGGCCGCCAGGTTTGCTTCACTAAATACGGAAGCTTTTGAGAGAATTTTGAAAGAGAAAGATGCGTTCAACACCCGAAAGGAATGTGAATGTGTAATAATAATAATAATAATAATAATAATCTCATCTCATTATCTGTAGCCGCTTTATCCTGTTCTACAGGGTCGCAGGCAAGCTGGAGCCTATCCCAGCTGACTACGGGCGAAAGGCGGGGTACACCCTGGACAAGTCGCCAGATCATCACAGGGCTGACACATAGACACAGACAACCATTCACACTCACATTCACACCCATGGTCAATTTAGAGTCACCAGTTAACCTAACCTGCATGTCTTTGGACTGTGGGGGAAACCGGAACACCCGGAGGAAACCCACGCAGACACGGGGAGAACATGCAAACTCCACACAGAAAGGCCCTCGCCGGACACGGGGCTCGAACCCGGACCTTCTTGCTGTGAGGTGACAGTGCTAACCACTACACCACCGTGCCACCCCCTCGATGGTAAAGTATTTTTTTTTTAAAAATCTGTCTGAAATCTGTCTGAAAAAATATGTCGCTCAGATCCACGAAGTATTTCATATGAAAAATGCGAGTTGTTCAATATGAGAAGATAAACTTCACATCTTCAAGCCAAAGTGTGATTTTCTTTTTATTATATAAACATTCACAAACAAAACGTACCCAAATTTATCAAAATAATTCATCGGTTTCCTGGCGATTGACACAGAGATTTATGTCATGGTTTTGGTTCTCCGTGTCCCAGATGTAGCTCGTATGAAAAATACAAATATTTCCCAGTAAAACACTTGTGTCCATATAATATATATAATCACTATAATTGCCAGGGGTGACAATAATAGTGGCACGTGTATTTGCCGAAAATAATTATTTCTTGAAGCTGAGTTTATTTTTCTCTGAATAAATTAATTTCAATTAAATGTTGGATTTTTCGAATTTTGCAGTGTAAGAGGAAGCTACTTCACCAAAGGGTGATTTTGTTTTTCTTTTAATTCTAACCCTTTTTACAAATCTTTACAAGGGGCGCCAGTAATCGTGGAGGGCACTGTATGTACAGTATATATATATATATATATATATATATATATATATATATATATATATATATATATATATACACATACACATACACACACAGTACCATCCATGATTATTGGCACCACTTGTAAAGATTTGTAATCTTGCTCTCATTTCTTCAAATTTCATTTACACTTCAATATCAAAATCTTTTGATCGCAACTCATGTGTAAACACACACACACACACACACACACACACAAAAGTTGCGATCAAAAAGTTTTGATATTGCAGTGTCAATGAAATTTTAAAAAATGTTAGCCTTTGTGAAAAGTTTTAACTGCACATTTTTCAACACAGAAAGATTTTGGCAGTGGCTGCCATACTATATAATAGATGTGAGCTGTTGTGCGAGGATCAGAGTTCAGGTTATAGTTCTGTCATGCACTGTAGTTCCTTAACTGTTAGCTCATATTGGTTTCAGTGAGATGATCTTTAATTATGCAAATAAGTTCTTATGGCAGCACTAAAAGCTTTTCCTCTGTAAATCTGTTTAATTGGAGCACCGATTTGAACACAATACCACTCAGTGTTTTCCTTTAGGTACATTAAGTGTAAGGACAAGCCAATAAATTGTTGAGTGAAGTGACAGGAGACAAAAAGTCAAATAAGGAGGTCAATCTGTTTTGACTTTATAAGGACAGAAGAGCAAAGTAACTGAAAGAACTCAACACAGAGGAACCTCAGTTACACTCAAAAAAAAAAAAAGCATTGGATTTACTTAACCGAGTTATGGCAACCGGTTCCAAGAAACTGTGTTAATTTAGATGTATTGAATACAGTTATGTTGAGTTTTTCAACACATAACTGTATTCAATACATCTAAATTAACACAGTTTCGTTGGACCGGTTGCCATAACTCGGTTAAGTAAATCCAATGTTTTATTTTTTTGAGTGTACTTAAAAGTTGGACACATGATTAAGGAAAATTTTCTTCCAACATAATGTGGAAACTATGACTATTTCTTGTAATTCATTACCGGTGGTCTTAACAGTGACACTATCTGTACCTATGTAGTGCTCCAAATTCCTCGACTTGGATTTAAACCAGAAGCGAGTGTGGTCTAAACCAGAAGGGTCTTTGTTTGTTTGTTTGTTTGGTTGGTTGGTTGGTTGGTTGGTTGGTTTTTTTTTTTGGTTGGTTGGTTGGTTGGTTTAAATCCTACCACTTCACCCATGGAAACTCTGGGCAAAAAACAGAGGTAGAAATTTCATCACTGTCAGCTTGGTGAGTGAATTAATTTCCTCAACCTCAGCCACATCACTCAAGTTAGTAATGAGCTCAACACAAGATGTGCACAGGACAAAGTTTTTAATCCCACATGTTATGATGTTTGTTTGTTCCTTTATGATGAATTTAGTTTTTCCAAAAACTATAAATTAACTCGAGCAGCGGCTACAGTTATCAACACCTTTTCAGATTTACCAATAAAAAACAATTTCACAAAGGTGAGTTTCAGTTACAACAGTTATTATTGGTTAATTAATCAACCGGAACCCCCCCCCCCGACTTTTGATCTTGTCGTCTGATGACACAGCTTGTTACCTGAGATGGAATTTTTTTCAGCATGATCAGCAAGTTGAGAAAAAAACGGACATTATCATCGCAGGTAAGCATGGTGGAAAGATCATGGACATGTTTTTACTTATCAAATTCACCAATATTTATGAGATCCTTGTCGAAACCTACTTTGTTTCTTATTCTTTCATTTGACAGTCACCGTTTTGTATCTAAACGCGTGTTTGAGAAGTCACGTGAGGTGTCGATAATAGTGATCACTTTCACCGGTGTCCACCATTATTGACACCCTGTGGAATTAAGTGACATTTAGAACTGTTATGACTAAATCTTTGTGTAAAATTGTTGAAGTAGATGAAGTACTTTTAAAAAATGTGATTTGTGCTGTGATTTATAATATTTTTTTGGATTCATAATAGAATGGAATGTTTATAGAGTATTTAGAATCCTACTGCAATATATAGAATTTGACCAGAATTAAATTCCCAGCATATAAAAAATGTACAGTCTTGAAAGATTCAGATTTTTCTATTTCATTCAGAAAATATTTTTTTGCAGTTTGTTGTAAATATCTACCACATATTACAATATCAGGAGACATTTTATATTTTGTTTCGAGGAATGGCATGTGACCTTTAACCTGGATTTCATGTGGTTACAATGTCAATTGCCTGTTGACATTTATTGGTAAACTACAAAACTAGAAATTAATACAAACAACAACAAATGATTTACAAAATGTGATCTACAAAAATACTTAAAGTGGGTAGAAAGTGGAACAAAAAGATTTTCTGACACAGGTTAAACATCATCAGTTCATTTGTCTACAAACATTACAATTACTTCTTCATTTATGTCACCGCCAACATCGATATATTTATATAAAAGATCTCATCTCGTCATCTCTAGCCGCTTTATCCTGTTCGACAGGGTCACAGGCAAGCTGGAGCCTATCCCAGCTGACTACGGGCGAAAGGCGGGGTACACCCTGGACAAGTCACCAGGTCATCACAGGGCTGACACATAGACACAGACAACCATTCACACTCACATTCACACCTACGGTCAATTTAGAGTCACCAGTTAACCTAACCTGCATGTCTTTGGACTGTGGGGGAAACCGGAGCACCCGGAGGAAACCCACGCGGACACGGGGAGAACATGCAAACTCCACACAGAAAGGCCCTCGCCGGCCACGGGGCTCAAACCCAGGACCTTCTTGCTGTGAGGCGACAGCGCTAACCACTACACCACCGTGCCGCCGTATATAAAAGATATTTTGTACTAAATATGTCTATGTAAAAAGAATTTTAAATAAAAAACTATGTTTTGTTCACTTAATACCACATACCAATGATTTTTTGATAAATAAATAATCATCTGGATGTCGATAATTGTGGAACGGTGTTGGTAACTGTGGACAAAGGTGTCAATAATTGTGGAACGGTGTCACGTGATCTGATACGCTAAGTAATGTGGAATCAAATAATTTTTTTTTACAGTGGAAGTTTCAGTAACTATTCATGCACGATTTCATCTCATCTCATTATCTCTAGCCGCTTTATCCTTCTACAGGGTCGCAGGCAAGCTGGAGCCTATCCCAGCTGACTACGGGCGAAAGGTGGGGTACACCCTGGACAAGTCGCCAGGTCATCACAGGGCTGACACATAGACACAGACAACCATTCACACTCACACCTACGGTCAATTTAGAGTCACCAGTTAACCTAACCTGCATGTCTTTGGACTGTGGGGGAAACCGGAGCACCCGGAGGAGACCCACGCGGACACGGGGAGAACATGCAAACTCCACACAGAAAGGCCCTCGCCGGCCACGGGGCTCGAACCCAGGACCTTCTTGCTGTGAGGCGACAGCGCTAACCACTACACCACCGTCATGCACAATTTATGTATTGAAAGTCTTTTCTACTTTTGCAATGGCCAAAAGATCGTAAAGGTGTCGATAATTGTAGCCACCACTCTAGTAGCCTAATTTAAAGCATCATGATCCTAACCAGGCACTTCCTACGAACAAATGAATGAGTGCTGTGCATACACTGTTTGTCTTGTGGGCGTAACATCTGTTCACTTGCGCCGGTATGTAAGTAAAAACCTCCCACTTATGCAACTTTTTTGTTCCATCTAGCTGGATCCCAGTCATGATACACAGCTCTATTCCTAACCAGAGGACTTGTGAACCATCCCAACAAGTTTATATATATATATATATATATATATATATATATATATATATATATATATATATGGCGGCATGGTGGTGTAGTGATTAGCACTGTCGCCTCACAGCAAGAAGGTCCGGGTTCGAGCCCCGTGGCCGGTGAGGGCCTTTCTGTGTGGAGTTTGCATGTTCTCCCCGTGTCTGCGTGGGTTTCCTCCGGGTGCTCCGGTTTCCCCCACAGTCCAAAGACATGCAGGTTAGGTTAACTGGTGACTCTAAATTGACCGTAGGTGTGAATGTGAATGATTGTCTGTGTCTATGTGTCAGCCCTGTGATGACCTGGCGACTTGTCCAGGGTGTACCCCGCCTTTCACCCGTAGTCAGCTGGGATAGGCTCCAGCTTGCCTGCGACCCTGTAGAAGGATAAAGCGGCTAGAGATAATGAGATGATATATATATATATATATATATATATATATATATATATATATATATATATATATATATATATATATATATACAGTGGCATGCAAACGTTTGGGCACCCTTGCTGAAAATGTCTGTTACTGTGAATAGTTAAGTGAGAGAAGATGAACTGATCACCAAAAGGCAAGGCATAAGGGTAAAGATGACACATTTCTTTAATATTTTCCACAAGATTACATTTTTATTTCCATCATTTACAGGCGTAAAATACCAAAAAATGAAAAGGACCTGAAGCAAAAGTTTGGGCACCTGACATGGTCAGTACTTAGTAACACCCCCTTTGGCAAGTATCACAGCTTGTAAACATTTTTTGTAGCCAGCTAATAATCTTTCAGTTCTTACCTGGGGGATTTTCGCGCATTCGTCCTTGCAAAAGGCTTCCAGTTCTACAAGTTTCTTGGGCTGTCTTGCATGCCCTGCTTTTTTGAGATCTATCCACAGATTTTCAATGATGTTTAGGTCAGGGGACTGTGAGGGCCAGGGCAAAACCTTCGGCTTGTGCCTCTTGAGGTATTCCATTGTAGATTTTGAGGTGTGTTTTGGCTCATCGTCTTATTGTAGGACCCCTCCTCTTTTTAACTTCAACTTTTTTACAGATGGTGTGATGTTTGCTTCCAGAGTTTGCTGGTATTTATTTGAATCCATGCTTCCCTTGACCAATGAAATGTGCCCTGTGCCACTGGCTGTAACACAACCCCAAAGCATAATCGATCCACACCCATGCTTCAGAGTTGGAGAGGTGTTCTTTTCCTGGAATTTGGCACCCTTTTTTCTCCAAACATATCTTTGCACATTGTGGCCAAAAAGTTCTATTGTGATTTCATCAGTCCACAGGACTTGTTTCCAAAATGCGTCAGGCTTGCTTAGATGTTCATTTGCAAACTTCAGACACTGAATTTTGTGGCTAGGACACAGGAAAGGTTTTCTTCTGATGACTCTCTCATGAAGGTCATATTTGTTCAGGTGTCGCTGCATAGTAGAACAGTGCACCACCCCTCCAGGGTCTGCTAAATCTTTCTGAAGGTCTTTTGCAGTCAAACAGGGGTTTTTATTTGCCATTCTAGCAATCCAACGAGCAGTTCTTTCAGAAAGTTTTCTTCATCTTCCAGACCTCACCTTGATCTCCACTGTTTCTGTTAACTGCCATTTCTTAATAACATTACGAGCTGAGGAAACGGCTACCTGAAAACACTTTGCTATGTTCTTGTAGCCTTTTCCTGCTTTGTGAGCATCAGTTATTTTATTTTTCAGAATGCAAGGGAGTTGCTTAGAGGAGCCCATGGCTGTTGATTTTAGGGACGAGTTTGAGGAGTCAGAGAATTTATACAGCTTTGAAATCTGCATGATCTGACCTTTCCTAACGAAGAGTTTGAACAAGCCACAGCTCAATAAGCTAATTACTGTAAGGTCTGGAACCTTGGTAAAAGTTACCTGAAAACTCAAATGTATTGGGGTGCCCAAACTTTTGCATGGTGTTCCTTTTCTTTTTTCACTCTCCAATTGTACAATGCAAAAATAATACACAAATCCTGCATAAAATGTTGAAAAGAAATGTCTCGTCTTTACCTTTATGCCTTTTGGTGAGCAGTTCATCTTCTGCTCACTTAACTATTCACAGTAACAGACATTTTCAGTAAGGGTGCCCAAACTTTTGCATGCCACTGTATGTAAATAAAGTGTCACCTATTCATATCTCCATTTGTACAATGGTTCGAAAGGTCTGTAAGTAAGAGGAAATAGCAAAAATACCATCATTGGTTTTATACGAGGATGTAATTGAATAATCCGTCTTTGGCAGCTTCGAGTAACACACAATGGCACAAGGTTAAACAAGAAACTGTTTTTCTGTGTAAAAACAGCATTACTTTCATGTGACACTTTTCCTATTGCCAGTGTAATCAAGGATTTAAGTCTTTCATTTTGTCAGTAAATTTAATTACAATGTCAGTTTAGATAACGCAATTAGATCAAAAGTCATGCTTGACTTCAAAATCCGAAGTCGCTTCTCTCAACCATGAACTGATCAATGCTATCAGTTTCTCTTACATGTAATTCCACTCTGAACAATATATCCATATATATAAGTTTAAATAGGCGGCACAGTGGTGTAGTGGTTAGCGCTGTCGCCTCACAACAAGAAGGTCCGGGTTCGAGCCCCGTGGCCAGCGAGGGCCTTTCTGTGCGGAGTTTGCATGTTCTCCCCGTGTCCGCGTGGGTTTCCTCCGGGTGCTCCGGTTTCCCCCACAGTCCAAAGACATGCAGGTTAGGTTAACTGGTGACTCTAAATTGACCGTAGGTGTGAATGTGAGTGTGAATGGTTGTCTGTGTCTATTGCCGCTTTTCCACTACAAACGCGGCTGAGTCGGGCTGAGCCGTGCCGTGCTGAGTCGAGCTGAGTGGGGCTGTTGGAGTTGCATTTCGACTACAACCGTGCTGGCTGGAAGTGGGTGGACACATTGGGTGGAGTTAGCGAAAGTGGGTGGACGTCACGTGATGTCGTTAAGCAGCGCAAACAGTGACATCAGTGAGCTTTTAAGCGGTAGTCTCACGACCCGGATAGTAAACAATAAACATGGAGGACATGGAGTCGTTAGTGTTGCTGGTCTTGGTTCTGTGGCTTGTTGTCACCGACAACGCCAACAGATACTGGCAAGAGCGTATAGATGAGGCGAGGCGCATAAGGCTTCATAATTCTCGTAATTCGTAATTCTTCTCCTTCCGGGTTTACGGTGTTTACAGATCCCAGCGTGCTCGCGGGGCGTGTGTGGGCATGTGAGGACACTCCTCCTCACCAATCAGTGCACAGGGGAGTGTCTCCTCATGCCCCCAGCCTCACTCGGCACGGTTTGGCTCGCTTCAGCCCTACTCCAAAACGGTGCAAGTTTTAGGGGCTAAGCAGGGCTGAAGCAAGCTGAGTCGTGCTGTTTTTTGGTAGTCGAAACGCGAGCCGTGTCAGGCTGAAGTGAGCTGAAGCGAGCTGAAGTGAGCTGAAAAAGGGTAGTGGAAAAGGGCCATATGTGTCAGCCCTGTGATGACCTGGCGACTTGTCCAGGGTGTACCCCGCCTTTCACCCGTAGTCAGCTGGGATAGGCTCCAGCTTGCCTGCGACCCTGTAGAACAGGATAAAGCGGCTACTGATAATGAGATGAGATGAAGTTTAAATAAAGGAAAACACTTCAACCATCAGTCACTGTAAAAAGTGGAAGATGTCTGAAAGGAGGAAAAACCTCGAGACGAAGCATTAAATTCAAGATTTGTTACAGCACCATGGAAAGCAAATGAAAGAAACTTAACTATAACTTAATTAAGATAAACTTGTGGTCATTTTCCACAATTTGGGACAGCATAAGGCTTGTTGCCTCATCTGTGGGATAAGTACCAGATTCTACTGAGGGTTGGCGATCCAGAAAGCCATCAACTAGCTTCCCTGAATTCACTTAGTGATTATAGCACACCAGAGGGACCCAAACCCTCATCTGGTGGCGGGTACACATGTACACATACACACCAATGGGCAGTTTAGATTAGCCAATCAACCTAATCCACATGTCTTTGGACTGTGGGGGAAACCAGAGCACCCAAAGGAAACCCACACAAACACAGGGAAAGCATGCAAACTCCACACAGAAAGGCCCCCATCGGCCACTGGGCTCGAACCCAGGACCTTCTTGCTGTGAGGCGACAGTGCTAACCACTACACCACTGTGCTGCCGCCTCCTTCTCAGAGCTACTGATCCAGAAACTGTGAACTCGGTTAAAGTTTACTGTGTATTGTATTTCAAATAATGGACTCAATCGCACTGCATCAGGGACTGGAAGGCAATAAAATGCTTGGGATCAATACATTTGCAAAAATCAATACAACATTCAATTTTATGGGTGTCTGTCAGGTTTCCAGTTATTGTTTTGTCTCAGTGGGCAGCTGAGAATAAAAACAGCTTGTAAGCATTTCAGACACTCAGGGGAAACTTGTTTGTGTGTGTCCTGTGGCTCTCGCCAGAGCTGTGTGCATATGTTACTATCTGAACAGAATAAATGTGAAAAGCCTTTTCGTTAACCGGTGCTGGCCATCCACAGAGAGGCAGATAAAGGAAGCACATTTCTCCTCAGTAACAATGGGGGAGAGAAGGAGGCTGAGCCTCCTGTAGACCTTTCCTTCAATTAAAACCGGCTTCCTAAAGCCAATTCAATCTCTTGATACTTGCAGTGACCCTCACCACCATTGCCTTTTCTTCAATGAACACATCTGATGCAATAACAAAATAGAAATGTGGCAACTTAGATGTATAAACTAAACTGACACCTTTAGGGCTCGGCCCCACAACACCGATAACTATACCTATAACTACAACTATGACTATACCTCTGCCTGAATTTAGTTCCAGTCTGGAGCAGAAACAACACAACTATAATCTCAACTATAATATCACTTGGTCCTGCCACTCAGGGAAATAAATGCATGCAACTTAGGAATAGTCATGGAAGTTTATCTGTGACGAATCTCAGTCATCCAGGTACAAAGTAATCTGTGGTTGGTTGAAGAGAGCAACTGGACTTGCTTGAAGATTCTTGAAAACGTTTCGCCTCTCATCCGAAAGGCATCCTCAGTTCTGTCTGACTAATAGGGAGTATCCAGTATTTATCCTCTCATGGATCATCATAGAATCCGAATCAGAATGCTGATGGCTGCATTGTAGGCGGCTGATAAAAGATGTCATAGACACCCACCTCTGTTCAATGATGGTCGTTCCAGGTTGACAAAAATGAACGATCCTCTCTGGCTAAGATGTCTACCAGTTTTCTGGAAGTCCTCTCATACTCCCGCACCAGTCGAAGGGATCTCATCCCAAAGTGCGTAGAAACATATCTGTGACGAATCTCAGTCATCCAGGTACATAGTAATCTGTGGTTGGTTGAAGAGAGTAAAGGATACTCCCTTTAGTCAGACAGAACTGAGGATGCCTTTAGGATGAGAGGCGAAACGTTTTCAAGAATCTTCAAGCAAGTCCAGTTGCTCTCTTCAACCAACCACAGATTACTATGTACCTGGATGACTGAGATTCACCACAGATATGTTTCTACGCACTTTGGGATGAGATCCCTTCGACTGGTGCGGGAGTATGAGAGGACTTCCAGAAAACTGGCAGACATCTTAGCCAGAGAGGATCGTTCATTTTTGTCAACCTGGAACGACCATCACTGAACAGAGGTGGGTGTCTATGACATCTTTTATCAGCCGCCTACAATGCAGCCAAGAGCATTCTGATTCGGATTCTATGATGATCCATGAGAGGATAAATACTGGATACTCCCTATTAGTCAGACAGAACTGAGGAAGCCTTTAGGATGAGAGGCGAAACGTTTTCAAGAATCTTCAAGCAAGTCCAGTTGCTCTCTTCAACCAACCACAGATTAGTCATGGAAGTTTTTTACCAAGTAGTAGCACATTATTCCGGGTCATCCTGTACAGCTTGGACTTCAAAACAACCCATGTACATACTCCAGTGGTTGATAATAGTATAGATAGGTCACAGATCACGGAAATATAACAAAAAAGGATACAAAATATGGAGTCGTTACAGATTTTAATACGGATGCATCACAGATGCTAATAATTTATGGATTGGTCACGGACATTTCATTGTATTACATATTGGTTACTGATTTCATACAGATGATGCATCAGGGATAAAAAAAATTAAGACGTCTAAAACAATTCAATGTTTGGACTGCCGAAGTTCATCATTAAAATATCTTACTTGCATTTATATGTTTACTTTATTAAGTTACTATTGATATTTCATGGAAAATCACATATCTGTGAATAAAAGAGCCGTGCTTTGTCTTATATTTTTTATTTTCGGTGAATCTGTATTCCGTGACTTCATGATGCAGCAAGGATGTACAAAGATGCCCAGGGAAAAATAGTACATGCACAGATAGCAACACGTGAACAATTACCTGATTGGTCAGATGTTTTATCGGATCAGGTCCAGGCCTAGAAAAATCGCTCCAGAAGCAATCTCACCGATACGGATAAACCCAAGCCTGGGCTATAGATATGGTTATCGGTCTGGTGTGAACACCAACTACAACTATATAAACTGCAGGGGACTGATTTATTTATAGTTATTGCTATAGTTGTAGCTATAGCTATAGTTATCAGTATTGTGGGACCGGGTCTTTACTATCAATAAGATTTCTACATGATCTATGTAGCATTAAACATCTTTATACCACAGAAAGCCAATTTATTTGTATAGCGCTTGACAGTAGCAAGGAAAAACTCCCTGAGGCAACATGAGGAAGAAACCTTGAGAGGAATCAGACTCAAAAGGGAACCCATCCTCATTTTGATGATAACAGTTAGCATTATTATGAATAACTTGCTTCTATAACTGTGTCCTCTATGGTCAAAAAGTACAACTGTATAACCAGGAAATTCATCCATCCATCCGTTATCTGTAGCCGCTTATCCTGTGCAGGGTCACAGGCAAGCTGGAGCCTATCACAGCTGACTATAAGTGAGAGGCAGGGTACACTCTGGACAAGTCACCAGGTCATCGCAGGGCTGACACATAGAGACAAACAACCGTTCACACTCACATTCACACCTACGGTCAATTTAGAGCCACCAATTAGCCTAACCTGCATGTCTTTGCATGTTCTCCCCGTGTCTGCGTAGGTTTCCTCTGAGTGCTCCGGTTTCCCCCACAGTCCAAACTCCGCACAGAAAGGCCCCCATCGGCCACTGGGCTCGAACCCAGGACCTTCTTGCTGTGAGGCGACAGTGCTAACCATTACATCACCGTGCTGCTGGAAATTCATTATAGTTTTAACATGAAGTCTATTTTGTTGACGTTATCAACTGTTCATTGATGGAGACTTGAGTGCAAAATTGTTCATGACAACTACAGTCCTAAAGTTGTCATGGTAATTGTAGTCCTCGGCCATTGTAGCAAAACTGTAAGTGTCCAGAATCATCTTCTAAGTGCGTCTTTAGACTAAGTCCATATGGGGCCGTCCTCCACAGGATTCTTGAATATAATTGATTAATTGCCTAGAACCGCCACTCTGACAGTAACGCTAACTGAAATTTAACTCACGGTTTGATATCAAATCACTCATTATTGCATTTGATATGGTTTGGGAATCAGAGATAGTCGTATGTCATTAGAGGCCTTTAGCAAAAAGTAGTATACTTAAAGTTCATTTTATTAAGTATGCTTCAGTATACACTACCGTTCAAAAGTTTGGGGTCACCCAGATAATTTTGTGTTTTCCATGAAAAGTCACACTTTTATTTACCACCCTAAGTTGTAAAATGAATAGAAAATATCGTCAAGACATTTTTCTGGCCATTTTGAGCATTTAATCGACCCCACAAATGTGATGCTCCAGAAACTCAATCTGCTCAAAGGAAGGTCAGTTTTATAGCTTCTCTAAAGAGCTCAACTGTTTTCAGCTGTGCTAACATGATTGTACAAGGGTTTTCTAATCATCCATTAGCTTTCTGAGGCAATGAGCAAACACATTGTACCATTAGAACACTGGAGTGATAGTTGCTGGAAATGGGCCTCTATACACCTATGGAGATATTGCACCAAAAACCAGACATTTGCAGCTAGAATAGTCATTTACCACATTAGCAATGTATAGAGTGTATTTCTGATTAGTTTAAAGTGATCTTCATTGAAAAGAACAGTGCTTTTCTTTCAAAAATAAGGACATTTCAGTGACCCCAAACTTTTGAATGGTAGTGTAAGTATAAGTATAGCAAGTATACATAGTTTTCACATGACGTCACAGAGTCGGGGATTCCCTAGTGGCGGCCATCTTGTGGGTCAAGCTTACCGTACGGGTCACTGAGCACACATTGTAACGTGCGAGTACAAAGTCTTCAAAAGAACCCAAGCAGGCTACTTAAAGCTAGCAATGGTGCACACCTGTTGTATTCATGGCTGTCGTAATAGGTCAGATGATGACGTCAAGTGGAGCTTTTATGGAATTCCCACTGTACGGGAGCACGAAGGCGAGCAAACAAAGAAACTCAGCATACAAAGGAGAAATCTATGGCTTGTGAGAATCAGCCACAAGGATTATCAGCCTTCCAAACACAACAAAGTCTGCTCCAATCATTTTATAAGTGGTAAGTTGTTTAAATAAACAATCAATTGTGTTTAAGTTTGTTTTTGGAAAACATTTTAGGTCTATTCTGTATGATTTGATTTGTGTTTAATCAACCAGGGATGCAAACAGTGCGCCTTTTGGCGGATGCCGCCTTTTTCACGGCTGAATCGCGCAGGTCCGATTTTTTTTTTTAGGGGGGGCGTTGGAGTGTCTGATTATAATTTCAAAGTAAATTCTGTATTAAAATTACTAAATAAGCAAATCCGTTACAGTCCATAAAACAGGAAGTATAAGGATGAGAAAAAAACAGTTTAAATCGGAAAGCTGCGCACATTTGCATGTAAAAATGTAAACATAATGGTCTCTTGATCAATAAAGTCAAGTCAAAAGTTTTTCTGTTTTTGTGTATGATTTTAAGGTACATAAAGATAATGCAATTGAGCACACATACTATATACTGTAAAGTTTTAAACTCCAACATTATATTATATTAATATATAAATTGAATGTTAAGCATGAGTCAATGACTTGACCTTATTATGCACTTGGAGCAAGATATACTAAGTATTAGTACTTTGTGGCAGAAAAACGTAAAAAGTATACTAAAGTATAAGTTTTAGTATTAAAGTACAAGTGTAAGTCTTAGTATTAATGTACTTAGTCTTAGACTTTTGTTTATACTTTTCAGTATAAGCCAAGTATACTTCACTATACTATTCTTAAGTATATAAAATATAGTTTATAAAAAGTCAACTTCAAGTATACTTCCTCAGTTTTAGTAAAAAAATAAGTATACTCATAGTACACTTGAATAAACTTCTTTTTGCTAATGCCGCTTTTCCACTACAAACGCGGCTGAGCCGTGCCGTGCTGAGTTGGGCTGAGTCGAGCTGAGCGGGGCTGTTGGAGTTGCATTTCGACTACAACTGCGCTGAACCGTGCTGGCTGGAAGTGGGTGGACACATTGGGTGGAGTTAGCGAAAGTGGGTGGACGTCACGTGATGTCGTTAAGCAGCGCAAACAGTGACATCAGTGAGCTTTTAAGCGGTAGTCTCACGACCCGAATAGTAAACAATAAACATGAAGTCGTTAGTGTTGCTGGTCTTGGTTCTGTGGCTTGTTGTCACCGACAATGCCAACAGATACTGGCAAGAGCGTATAGATGAGGCGAGGCGCATAAAGCTTCAGAAATTCTCGTAATTCGTAATTCTTCTCCTTCCGGGTTTGCGGTGTTTACAGATCCCAGCGTGCTCGCGGGGCGTGTGTGGGCATGTGAGGACACTCCTCCTCACCAATCAGTGCACAGGGGAGTGTCTGCTCACGCCCCCAGCCTCACTCGGCTCGCTTTGGCTCGCTTCAGCCCCACTCCAAAACCCTGCGAGTTTTAGGGGCTAAGCAGGGCTGAAGCGAGCTGAGTCGTGCTGTTTTTTGGTCGTCGAAACGCGAGCCGTGTCGGGCTGAAGTGAGCTGAAGCGAGCTGAAGTGAGCTGAAAAAGGGTAGTGGAAAAGGGCCATAAGTGGGTGTATCCTTATTCTGGTTAAGTCACAAGTAAGACCAAGATACGGTAACAAGGCTCAGAAACCCAGATACACACAGGCAGGACTTCTCAAAAACACACAGACAAAGTGATATTCATACAAAAAAAAAAAGATCCAGAGGATACAAACTCGACAATAGCTGCTAGGAGATATGGGATTCAAAAGGAGAGAAATCATTAACACTTGTAGTTAAGAAAGATAAAAATAAAACTAAACTTGAAATATTTACTGAGTTCATACTCAGAGAATTTAGGTTTGTTCACCTGGGACAGTTTTGAACTAAGTTATCAGGTTTCTTTCTTTCTTTTTCTGAGACTGTTTTGTTTCCCCATGGTTAATAATTGATCTGTTTTCACACTGCACATCAAAGTGATTCATTCAAGTTTTTGGAAGAAAAAAAATCCTCCAGAAATGGGATAAAAGATCCTTGTATTGTGTTTGTGATTGAATCTCAAATCATACTGCATTTATAGTGCTTTATAGTGAATAATTTTTTTTCAAACATTTTTTTCCCCCAAACATGTTGTTGGCGTCACCCTGTTTATGCTAATTCTCTCAAAAATGATTACCAATAGAGTGCAATTTCCTGTGGAGTCCTGACATCCTAATATTTTTTAATTGCTTATTAAGTGACTGTAATTTTTCAAAAAGCACATTTGGCTGCTGAATTAAATTTAAATGTCTGAAAAAAGAGCAGTGGAGATCATTTTGAAGAAAATGTGAAGACAAGTGGAACAAGTGTGCAAACTTGTGTGTATGTGTGTGTGTGTGTGTGTGTGTAGAGGTGACAGGCAGGAGAAGGTAGGAGGCAGAGTCTATCAGTGCCCTCCATAATAACCCCATCACCAGTTCCATGTCTGTGCCCACAAACTATCAGAGCAGTGAAACCGAGCCATCCATCCACACACTCAGCACTCAAGCGTCCGTCGATACAGAACATAAATAATTCACCCATAATTTATGTCGACACTACTTCAAAAAGATTGTTTTAGCATTTATTAGACTCTGAGTTATTCACAACCTGCCAGTCCATGCAGTCTGTGCATCGTTAGTTATTTAACCATATTTAGCAGTATTGAGCTATTAAGCCTGCCATTCACACAGCTATCATATTAACAGCTTGGCTTTCTCCACCCGTTTTTATTCCACACCTGCATGACAGAAATACGGACTGCAATATATCAAAGGTAATTGAAGAAACAGAGCTGCTTGCAGAGTAATAAGTTGCTCATGCTAGTCAAAACTGCTGGTGAATACACAACCTTTAAAATATTACAGAAAATGGTGGTGCAGTGGTTAGTACTATCACCTCACAGCAAGAAGGGTTTGGGTTCGAGCCTCGAAGCTGACTGGTGTCTTTCTGTGTCGAATTTGCTCGTTCTCTTTGTGCCTGTGTGGGTTTCCTCAGGGTGCTCTGGTTTCCTCTTAGAGTCCAAAAACATGCTGAATCGGTCAAATGGCTACTCTAAATTACCCAAAAGGTGTGTATATGAGTGTGGATGGTCATTTGTTTCTGTGTATGACCTGCCCAGGGTGTACCCCACCTCTCACCCAACATCAGCTCCAGCTTCCCCTGTGACTCTGATGGATAAGGTGTATGGATCATGGATGGATGTTATAGAAAATTGTTGTTGAATGTTCTTGTCATAGTTGTTGGTTTTTTTTAATCCAACAAAATAGATTTAGATCAAAATTAGTTCATGGACGTATCGTATGACTTTGTATGGTCTTCTTGAACGGCTTTTACTTTTATTACATCCCGAAATCAGAAAAAAAAGAGACAGTATGTTGAAACTGAAATTAAAATCTGAAAACAAAAATTGATTTGTAAATAATCTTTGACCTGTATTGCACTCAAAACACAACAGCACGTTACTTGAAGTTTGGCCTCATGAATTTTATTGTTCTTTCAAAATAAAGAATTATTTCAATTTTGATTCTTGCAACACATTTTAAAAAATAAGTTGCTGCAGTAAAGCATTTACCACTCTATAATGTTGCTGTTCCTTCTCACGGCACTTAAAAGATGTTTAGGGACTGAAGACACCAAGTGATGAAGTGTTTCAGGTGTTACGGTATTTTGTCCCATTCATCCTGCAAACAGGTCTTCAGGTGTGCAACATACCACAGCAAGCGATTTTCCAGCAAACCATTTTTTTTTTATTAATGAGCGATACAGCACACATTTCACTGTTTGAAGTTGCTTTTAAGGTTGTGTGAGATCTGTGACACAAGCACGTTCCTATTGTCATTTATGTTATCTCTGCTATAAACAAAGGTTGATGTTAATAAGATAAAAAAGCATGAATTACATTTACATTACAGAAAAATTCTTCTGGCCTCAAGACTTTCTCATAGCAGAAAAAGTACTGAGAGTTTATAAAGTGACTCGAGACTCCTTTCATCAACATTTAATACAACCCCGATTCCAAAAAAGTTGGGACAAAGTTCAAATTGTAAATAAAAACGGAATGCAATAATTTACAAATCTCAAAAACTGGTATTGTATTCACAATAGAACATAGACAACATATCAAATGTCGAAAGTGAGACATTTTGAAATTTCATGCCAAATATTGGCTCATTTGAAATTTCATGACAGCAACACATCTCAAAAAAGTTGGGACAGGGGCAATAAGAGGCCGGAAAAGTTAAAGGTACAAAAAAGGAACAGCTGGAGGACCAAATTGCAACTCATTAGGTCAATTGGCAATAGGTCATTAACATGACTGGGTATAAAAAGAGCATCTTGGAGTGGCAGCGGCTCTCAGAAGTAAAGATGGGAAGAGGATCACCAATCCCCCTAATTCTGCACCGACAAATAGTGGAGCAATATCAGAACAGTTCAACAGTGTAAAATTGCAAAGAGTTTGAACATATCATCATCTACAGTGCATAATATCATCAAAAGATTCAGAGAATCTGGAAGAATCTCTGTGCGTAAGGGTCAAGGCCGGAAAACCATACTGGGTGCCCGTGATCTTCGGGCCCTTAGACGGCACTGCATCACATACAGGCATGCTTCTGTATTGGAAATCACAAAATGGGCTCAGGAATATTTCCAGAGAACATCATCTGTGAACATAATTCACCGTGCCATCCGCCGTTGCCAGCTAAAACTCTATAGTTCAAAGAAGAAGCCGCATCTAAACATGATCCAGAAGCGCAGACGTCTTCTCTGGGCCAAGGCTCATTTAAAATGGACTGTGGCAAAGTGGAAAACTGTTCTGTGGTCAGACGAATCAAAATTTGAAGTTCTTTATGGAAATCAGGGACGCCGTGTCATTCGGACTAAAGAGGAGAAGGACGACCCAAGTTATTATCAGCGCTCAGTTCAGAAGCCTGCATCTCTGATGGTATGGGGTTGCATTAGTGCGTGTGGCATGGGCAGCTTACACATCTGGAAAGACCCCATCAATGCTGAAAGGTATATCCAGGTTCTAGAGCAACATATGCTCCCATCCAGACGACGTCTCTTTCAGGGAAGACCTTGCATTTTCCAACATGACAATGCCAAACCACATACTGCATCAATTACAGCATCATGGCTGCGTAGAAGAAGGGTCCAGGTACTGAACTGGCCAGCCTGCAGTCCAGATCTTTCACCCATAGAAAACATTTGGTGCATCATAAAACGGAAGATACGACAAAAAAGACCTAAGACAGTTGAGCAACTAGAATCCTATATTAGACAAGAATGGGTTAACATTCCTATCCCTAAACTTGAGCAACTTGTCTCCTCAGTCCCCAGACGTTTACAGACTGCTGTAAAGAGAAAAGGGGATGTCTCACAGTGGTAAACATGGCCTTGTCCCAACTTTTTTGAGAGGTGTTGTTGTCATGAAATTTAAAATCACCTAATTTTTCTCTTTAAATGATACATTTTCTCAGTTTAAACATTTGATATGTCATCTATGTTCTATTCTGAATAAAATATGGAATTTTGAAACTTCCACATTATTGCATTCCATTTTTATTTACAATTTGTACTTTGTTCCAACTTTTTTGGAATCGGGGTTGTAAACAGCAACAGAAAAATATAATATATCAATGATTATACAAGCTGCTTTGTTAAAGAACATTGTTACCTCATCCACGATGGAATAAGCGGGGCGAGGTATTGTAATCAGTGCGGTTTGTTTGTCTGTCTGTCTGTCTGTCTGTCTGTTAACAATCTAGCGTCTAGACAGTTGCTTCTGATTGACTTCAAATTTTCAAGGTAGGTGGGCAATGGTCCGTAGACTACCTGATTAATCTGTGGTTGGTAGAAGAGAGCAACTGGACTTGCTTGAAAAGTCTTGAAGACGTTTCGCCTCTCGTCTGAAAGGCATCCTCAGTTCTGTCTGTCTAATAGGGAGTATCAAGTATTTATAAATACTTGATACTCCCTATTAGACAGACAGAAACGTCTTCAAGACTTTTCAAGCAAGTCCAGTTGCTCTCTTCTACCAACCACAGATTACTATGTACCTGGATGACTGAGTATCTTCACAGATAAACTACCTGATTAAATTTTGAGGGTAATTGAGTCAAGGTGAAGTTCAAGGTCACCGGAAAGGTCAAAATCTTTTTTTCTTTTGTTTGTTTGTTTGTTTGTTTGTTTGTTTGTTTTTTGTGATAACTTTCTTCAGGTTCATCATTTTGACTTCAAGCCAAAACCAAACTGTGCATCTTTCAATTCTGCTTCCAACCATATGCTGCATGATGGGGTAGCTTGGACAGTCTCTGTAGTGGTTGGGGGTTAAAAGTCAGGGGGGAGGTCATTGGTCAAAATAACATTTTCCGTTATAACTCAAAAACGGTTGCTGATAGATAGATGTTTACTATTATGAGCATATAGGAACTCCCATATGGCCTTTCATTTGGTATCATGATCTTTGACCTTGAGTGAACTTGAAAGGTCAAACTCAAGGTCATGGGTTTTCAGACAGCTATAACTTGAAAATGGTTGATGGTAGACAGATATTTACCATTATCAACTTATAGGAAGTGCCATATGGGCTTTCATTTGGCATCATGATCTTTGACCTTGAGTGACCCTGAAAGGTCAAACTCAAGGTCATGGATTTTCAGAAGGCTGTAACTTGAAAACAGTTGATGGTAAACAGATATTTACCATTATCAACATATAAGAAGTCCCATATGGGCTTTCAGTTTTTCAGTCAATTCTTTGACCTTGCATGACTTTGAAATGTCAAACTCAAGGTCATGGATTTTCATAGGACTATAACCTGACAGCTGATGACTGAGAAATATTACCATTATCAACATATAGGTATAAAAGAAGTGCTGCCGGGTGAGGTTTGTTTCGCCTGGCAACATTTGTTAATCTGTTTATTACTATCATTAGATCATGTACCTGTATATTGTTCGCCATGCCAGTGCTTGTGAATTTCCTCTTCCTATAAAATTTATAGGAACGTTATCCCATCATCGAAAAGTGCATTAATACAAGTCTATGATTTTGATAACAGTCAGCACTACGGTCAGAGCTGCTGTTATAGAAAATTAATCAACACCTTCCGACTACTCAGAATTGAAAATTTCATCACAAAATGAAATTTTATTTTCTACACTGTTGAACAATAATGAAGACATCAAAACTACGAAATAACATCTGGAACATGTATGGAATTATGTGGTAAACAAAAAACAACGTTTCATATTTTAGATTCTTCAAAGTCACCAGCGTTTACCATGATGACACTTTGCACACTATTGGCATTATCTTAACCAGCTTCATGAGGTAGTCACCTGGAACACTTTTCAATTAACAGGTGTCTCGTCAAATTTAATTCGTGCAATTTATTGCCTTGTTAATGTGTTTGAGATCAAACAGTAAACAGTAAATAATAAAAATACAGTAAACAGCCCTACAGTATTCCACAACTGTAGTAATCCATATCATGTCAAGAACCGCTCAACTAAGTAAAGAGAAATGACATCCATCATTACTGAAGTGTTTTTTTTTAAATTAATTAAAGAAAAAACACTGCATTTGAAGGTGTCCAAACTTTGGACTGGTACTGTACATGTACGGTAGCTGTGCAATTTACTGGCAAAGTGGTTTGATGTCTATTTAGCCTGCTCCTCTCTTGAGGCTGTCGTTCATGTGGAAATGTCATTTCAGATGAATAGCTCCATAGAACCATCTGACCTTGGGTTAAAACTGCTAAATCTCCTGAATCTGAGGATATAATAGACGATTATACTTTTCTCCAAACCTGACCCAGGTGTAAGTATAGCTCTTTCTTTAAAAGCTGAACAAAGATGAAAGTCCACTTTTGTCAGAGGGAAGACTGTGAGTTATAGAGGAACATCAGATCTCTAATAATCACATCTTAAACTGAGTAGATTAGCCCAGATCATAGATATGCAAATTTAGAAACTGGATCTGGATCTTTTTATTATCAGGTTTGTTTCTAAAATTCCACCTCAAGCCATGTGATAGATTGGCAACTTGTCCAGCGTGTACCCTGTTTCTTGTCCAATATCAGCCTGGATTAGCTTCAGCGCACCCACGACTCAAATGGAAAAGCAGTATAGAAAATGATGAATTAATGAATGAATGAATGAATGAATGAATGAATGAATGAAATTCTACCTCAGTGACACTAAAGCAACCAGTGACCTCAGATCAATAATCAATCATGATGAAAAGAGCAAACATTGCGATGCCTATATACAAAGATTGAAGCAAATGCTAGTTACCAGTAATTCGTCAGACTAAAACAAATTATATGATCTGACAAATCTGAGGTTAAGTTGCAGCAGAGATTAAAAAAAAAAAGGTTATCAGTTACTTCAGCCACAATGACCTCACACATGCTCTCATATTATTTAAATAACTCAGTTCATCTTGAAGTTTTCCTTGGATATAAGGATTTCTTTTAATTTCATACAAATGTAGTCATCAATCCATCCATCCATTATCTGTAGCCGCTTATCCTGTGCAGGATCGCAGGCAAGCTGGAGCCTATCCCAGCTGACTATGGGCGAGAGGCGGGGTACACCCTGGACAAGTCACCAGGTTATCGCAGGGCTGACACAGAGAGACAAGCAACCACTCACACTCACATTCACACCTACGGTCAATTTAGAGCCACCAATTAGCCTAACCTGCATGTCTTTGGTCTGTGGGGGAAACCAGAGCACCCAGAGGAAACCCACGTGGACACGGGGAGAACATGCAAACTCCACACAGAAAGGCCCTCGTTGGCTGCTGGGCTCAAACCCAGAACCTTCTTGCTGTGAGGTGACAGCGCTAACCACTACACCACCATGCCGCCCCAAATGTTGTCAGAATTCTGACGACCAGCTCATCTAAGGGGTCACTCACTATGTTTACATGCACATAGAGAGAATCGAATTTCTGCCGTTGCTCGACTGAAATCGAAGTTCAAAATGCCATGTATACACCTTAATTCGGCTGAAATTGAACCGAACTTGATTTCTCGGAATCGAGCTACACGACCTAGTTTATGCGATTTCTGCTGAGCTACTTTGTGCATGTATACCCTATCGAGCTAGTTGTCGAGCTACTTCCGGAAGTGACGAGTGATGAGACCACAAGCAGGAAACACAACAGCCTCAGTCGGCATGACAACAGTAGTAGCGAGCAGCAGAAGAGGTCAGGAGGAACAAACGAAGAAGAGAAAATGGCGATGTAGAGCTCTCTGAAGTGTGGGTGGAGCACAGAGGACGGCAGGACAAAGCTTCTGGTACTAATAGGCTTTTTATTGTCAGACTTTTCAGTTTAACAGCCTACTTTTATTCTTGAGAGAAAAACACACACACACACACGCGCACGCGCGCTGTGTTCTAGTCCCGGGATGAGCTGTCCCCTCTGCTCTCCCTCTGCCTCCTTAAATAGGGAGGGGTTACTGGGAAGACACACAAACACAGGTTAATTACCGTCAGGTTTAGTGATTCTGCCACTCACCTTCCCTGGCTCCGCCCTCCTGTCACAGACCGGCGCTTGACCACGCCCCCACTGCCACAGGCAAGCAGAAACGTGCACTTCTGGAGCAATGAGGAGACAGAGTTCATGCTCATTCAGCTTAAGGAGTTGAATATATTAAAATTCATGGACGGGAGAAAAACGCGCAATGGAGAACACAGAACTGATAACTTTGTTTACACTCTTGAATAGCTCTTCTTCATGATGACAACTGGAAGTATACCAACACGATGGGGCGTGTTGCGCCACCTGTGGCTCGGGTGCACAATGCACCTCACACAATAGCCCGATTGCATTGTGTGCATGTACGATTGGATTTCTCTGGCACCCTGCTGGGACCTTCAGCTCGATTACCGACAGCAGCTCGATTTGGATGTGCATGTAAACGTAGTCATTGAGGCATCATGTTGGTGTGGGTCACTGGAGGCTGGGTGTGAACGGCGAGTCATTAGGGTGATCAAAGGATTGCCCGTTAGCAATCCTTTGATCACCCTAATGACTCGCCGTTCACACCCAGCCTCCAGTGACCCACACCAACATGATGCCTCAATGACACCTTAGATGAGCTGGTCATCAGAATTCTGATTCTGATCCAGGAGAAGATAAATATCTGATACTCCCTATTAGTCAGACAGAACTGAGGAAGCCTTTTGGATGAGAGGTGAAACGTTTTCAAGAATTTTCAAGCAAGTCCAGTTGCCCATTTCTACCACCACAGTTTACTATGACCTGGATGATTGAGAATCTTCACAGACATGATAGTTCAAAGAACCTCCCACCCCAACCCAATCTTCCTCTTACAGTTTTTCTCGATTGCTAAGACACATTTCTTGAAAGCTGCTCTCCTTTTCTCTAAACTGTGAACACAAAACCCAATTTTCAAGCTACATTCACAAAACCTCAGACTCTTCTTGCAAAACCAAACTTTCACCTCAAAACAGTTCAATCTGTGCTCAAAACTGAACTATGTTGTCAAATCGTGGCCCGAGTCAATCAAAATTAAAAACACTACTGAGCAGTCACTAAACACTACATAGAAAAATAGAAAACACAATGCTCAGGACATGAAGCTGGAGAAATAAATGTTTATTGTTCACTGTAGGCTAAATGCATGTTGCAAAAAAAAAAAACTGTGCATTTAGCACTTGTACAAAAAGACAAAAAACAGAAGTCTTGTTTTTACAAGTGCTACATGTAAATGCACAAGCAGAAATCTTGTGCATTTGCCACTTGTGTACAGTAAGCCCATGTAAAAATAAAGTACAAAAATATACAAATAAGTGCATTACTCAGCTACAGCATCATGTCTCCATACTGGGTCAGGCCACAGGACTTCATCCACATCACAGGCCACATTTTGTCTGGCCAGGCAACGGGGGGAAAAAAACCCTGGCATGCCGTATCCAGGCTTGGCATGCCTCCACACCTATGTCACCACAGGCAAGTTCCATGGCTTGCAGGAGATTTACCTTGGTGTAAGGTTGGCATTCATATACCTTCCACCGCCATGAGGAGAAGAATTCCTCAATGGGGTTTAGGAAAGGGGAACATGGTGGAAGGCAAAGATTGATAAAACCTTGGTTCATATTGAACCACTCTAACCTGGAGGGCTCTGTGAAAACACATTGTCCCAAACAACATAGATGGGATGCTCATCCTGCTGCCCTAACAGAGCATCTCGCATGTGATTGAGGAAAATGAGGAGCTGGTGAGTGTTGTAGGGCCCCAGGTTGGCATGATGGTGGACAACCCCATGATTGCTGATGGCAGCACATAATGTGACATTGCCACCACGCTGCCCAGGGACAACAACAATGGCCCGATGGCCAATCACATTATGGCCTCTCCTTCTTCTTTTGGTGAGATTACAGTTTTTGCCTGTTGCTTAGACACTAAAGCCCAGTGCTTAAACCAAAGTAGCATAACTTGAAGTTCTTGTTGCTATACTGTAAACAAAATGTGCCATACCTTAAACAAAAGTTCTGCCTAACACTGTTGTAGCAATTCAGCAACACACTTTGTCCCTTATACAACACACTTGCAAATGTTCACTGCACACTTTTTCATTCATAAGACACTCCGTTAAAAAATGATATCTCATCATACCATTTGGAAAACATATATCCAAAACATAAAACACATTGGATGATTGGTTAAACATTGGTTCACACCTGAAAACCCATACCTTCAAAATTGAACACCAATTAGTCAGCAACAAAAAAGCCCCAGTTTAAGCCTTTTGGAGAACTTTGCAAGCATGGATGGAGGGAGAGCCCGAGGCAGAGTTAGAGTGAGAGGAGGAGGAGGACGAGGACGAGGACAACTTAGAGGAGGATGTGTAGTAAGAGGTCAACGCAATGTAATATCGGATAACATTAGGGCAACATTGGTGGACCATGTGGTAAACCATGGTTTGACAATGAGGGAAGCTGGACTTAGAGTCCACCCAAACCTCAGCCGCTTCACGGTGGCCTCCGTCATAAGGACATTCCGGCTGGAAAACAGGTATGTGTTTGATTCTCTTCTCAAATAGCATCTACAGTAATGTATTGTGTAGAATTGTGATTCTCCTTTTTGAGCAAAGGTGGTATTCTTGTAACATGTTACAGTTGTACGGTACAGTACAATACAGTTACAGTAAGTAAGGTTACAGTAAGTACAGTGCAGTGCAGAATTACACAGTACGAGGGATATACAGTGAAAAGGAGTAATCCAATCCATGAAACTTGTCTGCATATTTCTATAGAATGGCCAGAAGACCAAATAGGGGTGGGCGTCGACGCATCTTCAGCCTTCAACAGGAGATGTCAATAGTAAACATAGTTCGAGCCAACAATGCTATCCGTCTCCACCAGCTCAGAGCTGAAATCCTGGCTGACCAAGGGACATTTCAAAATGTCAATCAGGTCAGCATATCAACTTTTCGCCGGATCTTGGAGAAGCACAGTGTCACGATGAAGCAGCTGTACCGAGTCCCATTTGAAAGAAATGAGGACCGGGTTAAGGAACTTCGCTGTACATATGTTCAGGTATGTATTGTTGTCTTTTACAGTTACAGTATAATGTACAGTAATACAGAATTGGGGTCAGTCCACTGACAGCAGAAATTGGAGCTGTGCAGTAGGTATATTCATAAAGTGGTGGACTGTTGGGTGGGGTGGGATGGTTCCACACATGTTGTAGTGTAGTTGTGCACTTTGAGTATATGCTATTCATACTGTAATTACGTAAAATTAGTATTATGTATGACTGTATTACGTAATTATGTATGTATGTATCTATTCTTATAGAGAGTCCTGGACATGGATGGAGCCGACCAAATACATGAATTTATTTTCATTGATGAGGCCGGGTTCAACCTGTCAAAGAACAGACGTCGGGGGCGCAATATCATTGGGCAAAGGGCAATTGTGCACGGCCCTGGGCAGCGTGGTGGAAACATCACATTGTGTGCTGCCATAAGTCTTAGGGGGTTACTTCACCACCACTGTAAAATAGGTGCATACAACGCCCAAAACATCATTGCATTCTTAGATGCACTTCATTTCACTGTTGTGCAGGACAGACCAGACCAGCCCAGGTTTGTTGTTATCTGGGATAATGTAAGCTTCCACCGGGCTGCTCTGGTTCGTGACTGGTTCGACAACCACAACCTATTTGATGTAATGTACTTGCCCCCTTACTCGCCATTTCTAAACCCAATAGAAGAGTTTTTCTCTGCCTGGAGATGGCGTGTGTATGACCATCAGCCACATGCCCGTGTGCCTCTTCTTCAGGCAATGAACCAGGCCTGCAGAGACATTGATGTCCAGGCAATACAGGCATGGATAAGGCACTCCAGAGCCTACTTCCCCCGATGCTTGGCAAGGGAGGATATTGCCTGCGATGTAGATGAGGTCATGTGGCCAGACCCAAACAGAAGGCAGGCACCATAATTGTTTTATTTACGTACTGTAAAATGCAGGCCCCATAATTGTTTTTTTGAAGTGCTTTTGCAAAGTTGTTGTTGTTTTGTTTTTTGAAGTGCTTCTGTGTAGTGGGCCTACTATTGTTTCATTTGGTTTTTATTTTTACTTTGTTTTACAGTAGTTTATGTACTGAAGGCTTTTCGAGTCTACATCATTGAATATTTCTGTTTTGGGGTTGTTATGTGCCTTATCTGCTTTGTGGAGCTGAATAAAACACAGAAACTGAAAGAGTGGATTGTTTTATGTAAAATAGACTAGTGTGTTACAGTTGAGCTGAACTGTCTTATCATTTGGTGCAAGTTTGTGTGTTTTGTCATCAGAGTTACATTTCGACAAAGGATTGTTAGGTTTTTTTTGTATAGTTTAGGTTTTGATAGCAGAGTGTCATTATGGCATAAATGTGAAGGGTTTATTTCCAAGTGTTGAGTATAATTGGCTTGTGTGTAGAGTTTTGACTCTATGAGCCGAGTTTTGCAAATGGTGTGCAAGCAGTAGGCAAAATCTGTAAACCCATGTAGATGTATTCATGGGGTCTTTCCATTGCATCCAGTTGAAAAACCCTCTGTAGAAATAGATATAGTTTTGTAAGTGATACAGAAAAAGTGATTTAGGCCACTACAGTAAATCACTACTTAGAGGAATCAACATTGAATGTGTCTGGATATATACCAACCTGTACATACTGGAATCTTTGCTCTTTGACTCTGTCTGAGTTGCGATCAAAGGGCACTCTGTAAAATTTACATGGTCCTCAATGATCTTCTGCTCAAGTTCACTCAGTTTAACGGTGTTGTTCTTACGGACCATATCAACAATTAGGGTCTCTTGGCGTGGGGAGAACATACCTGTCCTCCCACCCCCATGTGGCAGTCTTTCAATTCTACAAAAAGAGAACATGCAGTTACAAAAAATATACATGGAATACTAGGCCTACAAACAGTTAGACCAACCCTCCATTACAATACTACAGTACATTGGTACAGTGATGTACTGAAACATTTACTTAAAGTATACTGTGGTACAGTATATAGTATGTCATACAGCAATTGCGGTCAACATTTACATACTGTACTATAATGTCAAAAAAGGTAATTACCTGTTCTCTTCTCTAAATCTTTGGATTATGGTGGACACAGTGAATCTACTGATGTTTGGTTGTGCCCTTTCTCCAGCCTCCGTCATGCTCATACCATGGACAAGAACATGGTCAATCACAGTAGCTCTGATTTCATCAGATATTACTGTTCTTTGTCTTCGCTGCCCACCTCAACCTCCTCTCACATAAACGCTTCCTCTCAGATTTCTATCCATTGTAGCGCCTCACAAACCAGTGCTCTCTGAACTGGCTTATATGTTCCCTCACATCATTAGCCAAATGTGTGATCAATTTTGAGTTGTTGTGTTCAAGTGGTGACACCTGTGCTTTAATTGTGTTTGACTTTTGTCACCTGTGCTCACCATTATGCAGCACGGGTGCATCACAATGAAAATGTGTTGGCAAGTTGTGTCTAAACAGGTGAAAAGTGCTTATGGTTTTGCCAAAAGAGTGATTGATTCAATCAGTGGGTTCAGGCAACTGAGCATTTGGTTCAGACAATAGGGTTTAGTGTTTTAGCAATTGAGAAAAACTGTAACAGATTTGTCACTGACATCATTTGTCAAGTCACTTGAGATGACTATTGGCAATTATTCTCTCTAGGGTGGCACGGTGGTGTAGTGGTTAGCGCTGTCGCCTCACAACAAGAAGGTCCGGGTTCGAGCCCCGTGGCCGGCGAGGGCCTTTCTGTGCGGAGTTTGCATGTTCTCCCCATGTCCACGTGGGTTTCCTCCGGGTGCTCCGGTTTCCCCCACAGTCCAAAGACATGCAGGTTAGGTTAACTGGTGACTCTAAATTGACCGTAGGTGTGAATGTGAGTGTGAATGGTTGTCTGTGTCTATGTGTCAGCCCTGTGATGACCTGGTGACTTGTCCAGGGTGTACCCCGCCTTTCGCCCGTAGTCAGGTGGGATAGGCTCCAGCTTGCCTGCGACCCTGTAGAACAGGATAAAGCGGCTAGAGATAATGAGATGAATTATTCTCTCTCTGTCGCTCTCTCTCTCACACACTCACCTGTCACACTCATCCCATTAACAGTGTAGGGCAAGAGCTCTGTCATGAACTTGTCCCAGAAATTCACTTCAACTACAACCCTACAAATTGTGACTAAGACCAATACAAAGGGTTCTCTCGGTTATTATTTCAATCATGTGTGATGTACCAAGTGGTTCACAAAAACCAAAATTATTTAGACAGACATATTTCCTATAACCATTACAGATATTTTGGACATTCCTTATTTTTTACTAGCAGGTTACCCGGCATTGCCCGGGTTTTGCAAAATTTTGGGTTGCCCCCAGACTTCCATGTCAAATTTGGTGAAGATCCGTCGAGAAATGGTGATGTTAACCCAAGACAAACACAAATCCAAACATCCACCACTCAGGGGCCCACCAGGGACCCCCTGGAGCCCAAATATGGAATTTCTGAGTTCTGCTAAATTGTGGCTCTCTCCTGTACCTACGTGCCAAGTTTAGTGAAGATCTGTTGAGAGCTTGTGTTGATAAATGTAACATGAAAGGCATTGAGGGAGGGGGTGGGTGGATGTTGTGCCCCACAGGGACCTCCCTGGGGCCCGTGCATGAATTTTTTTATATCTGCAAAATTCCGGGTCATCCCTGGACCTACTTGCCAAATTTGGTGAAAATCCGTCGAGAAATGGCAATGTTATCTCAAGACAAACAAACAAACAAACAAACAAACAAACGTTGCCACTTATTATATAGATAACCAAAAAAAGACTTCCTCTAGCATTCTATTATTTGTCTAGTGTTTTTTCTTCACAGAAAGAAAGAAAGAAAGAAAGAAAGAAAGAAAGAAAGGTTGTATCCAAAAACATTTTTTGTAAGACTTTACTAAATAATATTAAATATGAAATTACCTTCCAAACATGGACCATCCTGAACTATTTCAGATATGTTCAATGTTGGCGCTACAAAGCGTTACATTTACATTACTTTTCATATATTATTTAGATTTACAGGATTTTGTATATATTCAGAGTGACTGACAGAAGTGCTTTGTCAGTCCATCAAAAATATATCCTCATGCTAGTGGAAATTGGTCAGGGTTTAGTACAGACTTAGTATCCAATAGTGTAACAAAAACAAAACAGTAAAAGTCAATATTCAGTTTAGTTTTATAAGATTCTTGCTCAGATAAATACTATTTTTGTGCGATGAGCTCTCAAATACGGTTGGGCCAGTTAAAAAAAAAAAAAAAAAACAGTCCACAGTCCTCGAGACATCAAAATAACTGAAATTAAAACTAACCAATTTCTTTTAAAAACCATTGGCTATGGCAAACAAAGGGAAAGCCAAGTACAGACGGCATCTATGATGTACAGAACCTTTTCTGTTGTAAGACATGCTGTCCATATTGGGAGATGGAAAAGAGGGATTTATGGAGTGGATAACAGTTGTACCAGGCAATTATTTATTTATTTATTTATTTATTTTAAATGCGGATTGCAGATGCTGCAAAGAAGTGTGTGCTCACCACGATGAACTCATTTCTGACACAAGGATTAAGGTAAAGATGAAAAATGTGTCGCGCTTTTCCAACATCCAAAATCTTTTGAGCGAGTTTCATGTCATTTTTGTGTGTTTCTAAGATGTGCTTAGGCTGAAAATTTTGCTAACACTTGGCAGCCTTGGCTCTAAAACATAGGATTTGCTAAATCCAGTCCTTCAGCAGCATTATGCCCATCATGCACATTCAAATAAAGATGAAGACAGTGCTTGTTTGGTGTGGGCAAATACTCATCCCTCTGCTTCCAGCAAGCTTTATTATAAGACAAGGAGTGCCAATTTGTAGCCATGTTATCTTCCCTCAAGTGCCCTCGCCTGAGGCTGGTATAAACATTCCACAGAAAATGTTTTCATTTTAAGACACAGAAATAAATTCTGTCTGTCATTGCAGTGCATTAAATTGCATTGCATTTATTTGTTTGACAGGCTCTTTTTATTCAAAGATATTATACAATCCAAGCACTGAGCTGTTAAGTTGACTGACTATCACATTAGAACTATGTTATAGAGAAGGGAGTGCAACAAAAACAATACAATACAACAATACTTGGTGAAGAGATAGATCTTCAGTTCAGAAGCTCATTCCACCACCTGGGTGTTGGTATAAAGAAGAATATTGATACGTGTCGTCTTTGTGTCTTGAGGGATGCTGGGTTGAGTTGCATAAGAGTCTCAAATGGAGTGTGGTGCAGAGCGGGGTTTGATAATCTTTTATCACTTGTTTCTTTCTAATCTCTTGTTTTATTATGCAAAAGCAATATAATATTAGGCAGCACGGTGGTGTAGTGGTTAGCACTGTCGCCTCACAGCAAGAAGGTTCTGGGTTCGAGCCCAGTGGCCGACGGAGGCCTTTCTGTGTGGAGTTTGCATGTTCTCCCTGTGTCCGCGTGGGTTTCCTCCGGGTGCTCCGGTTTCCCCCACAGTCCAAAGACATGCAGGTTAGGTTAACTGGTGACTCTAAATTGACCGTAGGTGTGAATGTGAGTGTGAATGGTTGTTTGTCTCTATGTGTCAGCCCTGTGATGATCTGGCAACTTGTCCAGAGTGTACCCCGTCTCTCGCCCATAGTCAGCTGGGATAGGCTCCAGCTTGCCTTCGACCCTGCACAGGATAAGCAGCTACAGATAATGGATGGATGGAATGGAATATAACATAATCAAGCAACTAATTAAATCAATTAAGACTAAACTATACCTATATGTACTGTATATACACAGTACATATAGGAGCCTTCAATTCTAGACCTACAAAAAAAAAACTTCATTAAAAATTATTCACCTCAGGTTCAGTGAATATCGGTGAGTAATAACGGAGATGAAGTCGAGGTTAATATTCACCAATATTCACTGAGCCTGAGGTGGAGAATTGTTTTAGTATAAATACAAGGGTAATTATTTCAAAATAAAAATTCAGTCAAAAATAATTTCTTTCAAACTTCAGAAGTGGCATGCAAATGTAATAACAGAGCGGCACAGACTTGTCACTTATCTATGGCGACTCGCATAAAATACTTTGTTTTGAATTGATAAAATAAATCGCAATTCTACCTTACCTTCGAATCGTTTCATACCAAACTTCGGAGCATCTTTCGTGGAACATTTTCTTTCATAATTTGAAATTCTTCCTCTACGGTGACAAGCCATCAGCCTGCATTTTGCCGAGTAGCTCGAGGTGATTATCAAGAAATAGTCCGACTCTCTCAACCAAACAGCATGCACAATTTTCTATAATCTCCATATTTATACTAAATTTTAGCAAAACACGGTTGGTGTCAATACATATTTCACCATGTGATCTGTTTTATTCTTGCGTCAAAATGACTCAGATATAACCTGTGTAATACAAATACAAAGAGGGTATACCCAGTGTTCCCACTCATATTTTTTCTTACTTTACAAATCCTACACTATATATCCAAAGATATGTGGACACCTGACCATCATACATACAGTGGTGCTTGAAAGTTTGTGAACCCTTTAGAATTTTCTATATTTCTGCATAAATATGACCTAAAACATCATCCGATTTTCACACAAGTCCTAAAGTAGATAAAGAGAACCCAGTTAAACAAATGAGACAAAAATATTATACTTGGTCATTTATTTATTGAGGAAAATGATCCAATATTACATATCTGTGAGTGGCAAAAGTATGTGAACCTCTAGGATTAGCAGTTAATTTGAAGGTGAAACTAGAGTCAGGTGTTTTCAATCAATGAGACAACAATCAGGTGTGAGTGGGCACCCTGTTTTATTTAAAGAACAGGGATCTATCAAAGTCTGATCTTCACAACGCATGTTTGTGGAAGTGTATCATTGCACCAACAAAGGAGATTTCTGAGGACCTCAGAAAAAGCATTGTTGATGCTCATCAGGCTGGAAAAGTTTACAAAACCATATCTAAAGAGTTTGGACTCCACCAATCCACATTCGGACAGACTGTGTACAAATGGAGGAAATTCAAGACCATTGTTCCCCTCCCCAGGAGTGGTCAACCAACAAAGATCACTCCAAGATAAAGGTGTGTAATAGTCGGCGAGGTCACAAAGGACCACAGGGGAACTTCTAAGCAACTGAAGGCCTCTCTCACATTGGTTAATGTTAATGTTCATGGGTCCACCATCAGGAGAACACTCAACAACAATGGTGTGCATGGCAGGGTTACAAGGAGAAAGACACTGCTCTCCAAAAAGGACATTGCTGTTCGTCTGCAGTTTGTTAAGATCACGTGGACAAGCCAGAATGCTATTGGAAAAATGTTTTGTGGATAGATGAGACCAAAATAGAACTTTTTGGTTTAAATGAGAAGCGTTATGTTTGGAGAAAGGAAACACTGCATTCCAGCATAAGAACCTTATCCCATCTGTGAAACATAGTGGTGGTAGTATCATGGTTTGGGCCTGTTTTGCTGCATCTGGGCCAGGACAGCTTGCCATCATTGATGGAACAATGAATTCTGAATTATACCAGCGAATTCTAAAGAAAAACGTCAGGACATCTGTCCATGAACTGAATCTCAAGAGAAGGTGGGTCATGCAGGAAGACAACGACCCTAAGCACACAAGTCGTTCTACCAAAGAATGGTTAAAGAAGAATAAAGTTAATGTTTTGGAATGGCCAAGTCAAAGTCCTGACCTTAATCCAATCGAAATGTTGTGGAAGGACCTGAAGCCAGCAGTTCATTTGAGGAAACCCACCAACATCCCAGAGTCGAAGCTGTTCTGTACGGAGGAATGGGCTAAAATTCCTCCAAGCCTGTGTGCAGGACTGATCAACAGTTACTGGAAACGTTTAGTTGCAGTTATTGCTGCACAAGGGGGTCACACCAGATACTGAAAGCAAAGGTTCACATACTTTTGCCACTCACAGATATGTAATATTGGATCATTTTCCTCAATAAATAAATGACCAAGTATAATATTTTTATCTCATTTGTTTACCTGGGTTCTCTTTATCTACTTTTAGGACTTGTATGAAAATCTGATGATGTTTAAGGTCATATTTTTGCAGAAATATAGAAAATTCTAAAGGGTTCACAAACTTTCAAGCACCACTGTATATGCGGACCTTCTCTGAAGTATTGCCACAAAGTTGGAAGCAAATAATTGTCTAGTGTGTCTTTGTATGCTGTAGCGTTAAGATTTCCATTCACTGGAACAAAGAGGCCTGGCACAAAGCCTTGACCTCAACCCTTTTGGGATGAACTGGAACTCTGCACACCCTGTCTTCTTGCCCAACATCAGAGCCTTCTCTCAGCTCTTGTGACTGAATGAGCACAAATCCCCACAGCTACATGACCGCATCTAGCAGAAAGCCTTCCCAAAAAGAATAGAGGCTGTTATATAAGTTAAAGGGAGACCAAGTGCATATTAATTGCCATGGTTTTGGAATGGGATGTTCAAGATGTGATGACCAAGATAGGGATGTGATGGCCAAATGTCCACAAATTGACCATATACTGTATTTCTATTAGCCAAACTTTGTTAGCCTGGTTAGCATTAACCGGCAGCCTCAGAAAACATCTCTTAGCAGCACTAGATGCTACCAAGCCAGGTGTTTGTCAAAGATCTTGAACAATTAACATGGCTTGCTAAGTATTATTTGTGATTGGAACTGAACTTGGGTGGCAGTGAGACATCTCTGTTTCGACAGGCATTCATGTTTGGGCTTTCAGAAACTAAGAAAAATCAAATGCTGTTATGAGAATCCAGTGAACCTACACTCTCCGAAAACAAAGTACATTATTGTACCTTTCAACGGCTTGTCACTGGGGCAGGACCCTTGAAGGTACTTATTTGTACCATTTATATACTGATTGGGAAACTACATATACCTTTTTGACCCTAAAAAGGTACACATAGTTACCTTGAAATCCAGTAATGAGCCCCAGGGGGTACATTAGTGTAGATTGTACCTAGGGGGACAGAAATGGACTCCTACTGTACCCCTGTTTCTGTTAGTGTAAGGCTGGTCCAAAAAGCTCTGCAATCATCTGTCAGTTACTTCAATTGATTAACGTTTTAATACACATTTTTGTCACTGTGCTGCTGGAATGACTTTTTAGCTCATCTGGCTGACAGGCGATGAGCTTATGCCATCATTTGTTGTCCGTTCATCGTCTGTTGTCCATCGTCCACTCAGCAGCATCCACATTTCACAAAAATTGCTTCTTCTCTCTCAATTCTCCACTGATTTTTATTCTTTTTGGCAGGAAGGTAGGTCTGCCTGGGATGTATATAGCTTCTACCCAAATTTGCATAATTGCAATTAATAATGAAGATATGGAGTAATTAAGCCCTCACGAGCAGTTTCCACACAAATAGCTTCTTCTCTTTCAATTCTTCACCTATTTTGATTCTTTCTGGCATGAAGGTAGGGGTACCTAGGGTGCATATAACTTCTACCCAGATTTGCTTAATTACAATTATTAATGAAGTTCTGGACTAATTAAGCCTTAATGAGGAGTTCAACAAAAATCGATTCTTCTCAGTCAATTCCTCACCATTTTGGATTCTTTCTGGCAAATATTTGATCTGGACTGGTTGAGAGTAGAACTGCACAAGCGTCCCACTTTAGATCGTTCCTTCTAAACTAGATGGGGCTGGCTTGAGCTACGCCATCATTGATGGTCTCGTTTCTACGTATATGAGAGCATCTAGCTTAGATGGAACAGTGGGTATAGCATTCATTTATGAAGTCGGTTTCAGTAACAACTTTATCTTGGTCAGGGTAGTGGTGGATCCACAGTCTGGGATCACTGGGCTCAAGGTGTGGGAATTCACTCCACATGGGACTCCATCTGGTCCATTGGGCAGGGCACCAAGCACACATTCACACCCAGGGCAATTTAGCATACCTAATCCACCTCCCTGCATGTTTCTGGGCAGTGGGAGGAAACAGAGAATCCACACAAATATGAACGCTGAAAATTTAAACAGGTTATTTTGCCCCAAACAGAATGCAAGGATTAATTTCTATGACTATCATGTCATGTTTATTGGTTCATTTGTTTTACAAAGTTTTCAGGGTACACTACCGTTCAAAAGTTTGGGGTCACCCAGACAATTTTGTGTTTTCCATGAAAAGTCACACTTTTATTTACCACCATAAGTTGTAAAATGAATAGAAAATATAGTCAAGACATTTTTCAGGCCATTTTGAGCATTTAATCGACCCCACAAATGTGATGCTCCAGAAACTCAATCTGCTCAAAGGAAGGTCAGTTTTATAGCTTCTCTAAAGAGCTAAACTGTTTTCAGCTGTGCTAACATGATTGTACAAGGGTTTTCTAATCATCCATTAGCCTTCTGAGGCAATGAGCAAACACATTGTACCATTAGAACACTGGAGTGAGAGTTGCTGGAAATGGGCCTCTATACACCTATGGAGATATTGTACCAAAAACCAGACATTTGCAGCTAGAATAGTCATTTACCACATTAGCAATGTATAGAGTGGATTTCTGATTAGTTTAAAGTGATCTTCATTGAAAAGAACAGTGCTTTTCTTTCAAAAATAAGGACATTTCAAAGTGACCCCAAACTTTTGAATGGTAGTGTATTTGTTTACTGACTCTTGGGTACAATGTACCAGACTGCAGCATTGGTTGTTGGTTGGAAGCTTCAAGGCTTTGTCCTTCATAACTTTGAAATGGAATTTTTCACCATAGAAACTGAATACAATGTGCCTTTAAAACTTAATTAAATTAACGCCATTGTTTTATGGTTAAAAGATACAGAAAATAGGTACAAAGGCAATGCCCTTGAGGTTGACAGTACAGTGACAACCAATTTTACAATTTAATATCATTGTTTGTAAGAATGTCACATAATAGGATGTTGATCAAGACTCAGAAACAAGTTCCTTCAGAGGCCTTGTAAATGCAACAGCTGATTACACTCACCAGTCAAAAAAAAAAGGTTGCCATTTGGATTTAAATCAGCAAATACTTAAGACCCTTTGATTGGATAATTACTGCAGTGTTTCAGCTGGCAACAATTACTTTAACTCTAACTGATACAGTGAGTAGCTTTGCATTTCTGAAACAACCATGTCAGGAGATGTATCCCGTGGTCGTGGAAAAGATGTTCCTGTGTTTCAGAAGGGTCAAATTACTGGCCTGCAAAGAAAAGAACTAAGGAGGCTGCTGAAATGACTGGAATTGGGTTAAGAACTGTGCAATGTATTATTAAAACCTGGAAGGATAGTGATGAACTGCCAACTTCATGGGAAAAAAATGTGGTCAGAAAAAAGCTGAATTATAAAAAATCAAAAGTAGAACTCACTGCTATGTTTAATCGTGAAATTAAGAGCATTTCCATATGCACAATGCGACGAGAACTCACAGGATTGCACCTAAACAGTTAGATGTTTTATCAGGTGAGATTGCTTCTGGAGCGATTTTTCCAGGCCTGGACCTGATCCGATAAAACATCTGACCAATCAGGTAAATGTTTTCATGTGATGTTGTCTGAGCACGTGCTGTTTTCCCCAGGCATCTTTGTACATCCTTGCTGCATCATGAAGTCACGGAATACGGATTCACGGAAAATAAAAAATATAATGCAAAGCATGGATCTTTTATTCACGGATATGTGATTTACCGTGAAATATAAATCGTAAATTAATAAAGTAAACATATAAATGCAGGTAAGATATTTTAATCATGAACTTCGACAGTCCAAACATTTAATTGTTTGAGATTTCTTAATTTTTTATCCCTGATGCATCATTTGTAGGAAATCGGGAATCAACCTGTAAAATACTGAAACGTCCGTCCGTAAATTATTAGCATCCATGATGCATCCGTATTAAAATCCGTAACCACTCTGTATTTTGTATCCTGTTTATTGTATTTCTGTAATCCGTAACCTATTCGTATTTTGTCAACCACTGGAGTATGTACACAGGTTGTTTTGAAGTCCAAGCTGTACAGTATGACCCGGAATAACGTGCTACTACTTGGAAAAAACTTCCATGACTATTTCTTAGTTGCATGCATTTATTTCCCTGAGTGGCAGGACCAAGCGATATTATAGTTGGGATTATAGTTGTGGTGTGACTGCTCCAGACTGGAACTACATTCAGGCAGAGGTATAGTCATAGTTGTAGTTATGGATATAGTTATAGTTATCGGTGTTATTGGACCAGGCCCTTACCTGATTCCAGAGTAATGGATGCATCAGGGTAAAAAGGGAAGCGCATGAAGCGATGCATCCATCATCCATAGTGACCACTGTACAATCCTCTGGAGGCAGTGTTATGATCTGGGGTTGCTTCAGTTGGTCAGGTCGAGGCTCAGCAATGTTATGTGGCAATAAATGAAGTCAGCTGACAACCTGAATGTACTGAATGACCAGATTATCGCATCAATGGATTTTTTTTCTTCCCCGATGACCCTAACCCTATTGAAAGTCTTTAGGATGTGCTGGAGAAGACTTTATAGAGTGGTTCAACTCTGTAAAGTCATCATCAAGAGAAGAGCTCATCAAAAAATTGATGCAAGTCTGGATGGAAATACGGTAAATGTTACGATGTTGCATAAAGTCGTTGAAGCAATGCCACAGTGAATGAGTGCCATAAACAAAGCTAAAGGTGGGTCAATGAAATGTTAGAGTGTGTGAAGTTCTTTTGGCTGGACAGTGCATTTAACAACACTTTTACACCAAGCAATAATGGATCAATATAAACAAAAACCTGCAGTGTTTAAGTGATATACCGATCTTTTTTTAATGAAATGACCAAGGCTTGGGAACAAAGTGTTTTGTTTAGCAAATGTATGTTATTTTTGATCAAAAAAGTTACCTCTCTTGCTTACTGTAATTAAGTTGGAGCTGTTTACCTGCTTTATTACTCTCAATATGTTTCCTCACTTGAACAAACTCGAATCTGAGACCAGGTTATGACTGTGTTAATTATGATCTCATCTCATCTCATTATCTCTAGCCGCTTTATCCTGTTCTACAGGGTCGCAGGCAAGCTGGAGCCTATCCCAGCTGACTACGGGCGAAAGGCGGGGTACGCCCTGGACAAGTCGCCAGGTCATCACAGGGCTGACACATAGACACAGACAACCACTCACATTCACACCTACGGTCAATTTAGAGTCACCAGTTAACCTAACCTGCATGTCTTTGGACTGTGGGGGAAACTGGAGCACCCGGAGGAAACCCATGCGGACAACATGCAAACTCCGCAGAGAAAGGCCCTCGCTGGCCACGGGGCTCGAACCCGGACCTTCTTGCTGTGAGGCAACAGCGCTAACCACTACACCACCGTGCCGCCCTTTTATTATTATTATTATTATTATTTCCGAACATCCATCCATCCATCCATTATCTGTAGCCATTTATCCTGTGCAGGGTCGTGGGCAAGTTGGAGCCTATCCCAGCTGACTATGAGCAAGAGCTTTGGTACACCCTGGACAAGTCACCAGATCATCGCAGGGCTGACACATAGAGGCAACCATTAACACTCACACTTACACCTACGCTCAATTTAGAGCCACCAATTAGCCTAACCTGCATATCTTTGGGCTGTGGAAGAAACCAGAGCACCCGGAGGAAACCCACACAGACACAGGGAGAACATGCAAACTCCATACAGAAAGGCCTCCGTCGGCCACTGGGCTCGAACCCAGAAACTTCTTGCTGTGAGGCAATAGTGCTAACCACTATATGACTGTGCCACCCCTATTTCTAAACACCCTTTTCTTAAAAAAAAAAAACAGCAATGGCAATATTTTCAGATTTTAAGCATGATCTCCATGTTGTCTGATTTTTGGCTCTTGAACTAGTGAAGTAAATTGTATTTTAAATTGAATGCTGGTGTTATCAGAAATCTCTTTCTATAAGCATGTATTTCTCTTTCCATTGTGCTGCCAACCTGATTGAAGCACAGGATAAGATTGGTTTTAAACCAGGGAGGCCTAATTAAAAACAGAGATAATTTTGCTGAGACGGTAAACAAAAACACGTCAGGTGGCTTTGGGAAGCAGTTGGAGATTAGGCTGCTGTCAGCTCTGAATAATTACAACTGCGATTAACAACGTACTTACTGTTACGTGTCTTAGACTAATAATTAGTAGGCTACTATGTCCAACTCTCCTGCTTAAATTAACAAAACAGTAAAATTATTCAAGAACTTAAAGTCCATTATGTGTTTTTACTTCAAGTTTTATCATTTAGGCTTTGAGCCTTTTACTGCTAGAAAATCTATTAATTCCACATTTACCGACCGTGAAACACAGAATACAAGATTGCTGAATAAATACAGCTGAAGGTCCAAAACTAGTCATGTCATGGTCCTGGGATTCCAAGGTAAGTGGCAGCAGATGTCATATATTTATGCACATCTTTTAATTTATGTTTCATGCATAGAATTAGGGGGATGGTTTATTACCTGGGTTATAACCCTCTGCTGCCAGAACACCCAAGAGAGGACTTGAACTCACACTCCTTGGCTTTGGAGTGCAGTGCTTTAAACATTATCCTGGATTAGTCCAGACAAATCAGCTATGAATATTAAATCAGTGTAATCACAGCTTAGAATAATAGATTCCATAAAAGAACTTTTATACTTTTGGATTGTTGTTGTTTTTTCAAAGATCTTCTTCTTCTTCTTCTGGCTGCTCCCGATTAGGGGTCGCCACAGCGGATCTTTCATCTCCATTGCTCCCTGTCTTCCGCATCCTTCTCTACTACACCTGCCACTTTCATGCCCTCTCTCACCACATCCATGTCTCTCCTCTTTGGCCTTCCTCGTTTTCGTATGCCTGGCAGCTCCATCCTCAACATTCTCCTTCCCACATGCTCTGCATCTCTTCTCAGGATGTGCCCGTACCATCTCAGTCTCATCTCTCTTAGCTTAATTCCCAAGCTCTCCACATGTGCTGTCCCTCTGATGTGCTCGTTCCTTATCCTGTCCAACCTCCCATCACAAACCTTAACATCCTCAACTCCGCCACCTACAACTTTGCCTCCTGTCTCTTTGTTAAGGGTACGGTCTCCAATCCATACATCACAGCTGGTCTCACTACTGTCTTATACATCTTACCTTTCACTTTTGCTGGGACTTTCCGATCACAAATGACTCCCAAAATCCTTCTCCAACTGCTCCACCCTGCCTGCACTCTCTTTCTCACCTCACTATCGCAGCCCACATTTTCCTGCACAGTTGACCCCAGGTACTTGAATTCACTTTTTTTCTCTTTCAAAGATATTCAAAGGTAATCTTGTTTGGATAATACGATGGTACTCGTGTAACTATTAGGTACTTTGGCAGTCGAATATTTTAGCCAGGTGGAGCATTGTGTTTTCCCCTGGTTAAGACAAAATGTTTGTGAGTTCTTGCTTGGCAGTGCTGTGGCAGCTTTAACCACCACTGGACTGAGATGAGGACACACTCTCAGGAATATTACTAAAACACAAAACTGATTGGTTTTTTTTTCTTTTACAGTGCACACTTTCTTTCACCAAAATTACATTTTGCAAACATTACCAATTAGTAAATTATAATATTACTATAAACATGTAAAACTGCATCCCTTCTTTTATATGTTTTGATAGGAATAAAGCATGCACACATACAGTATACTGAGGTAGATATTACATTTGATTTGTAATACAGTATGTAATCTTTCGGATAATATTCATCTCTCATTATCTCTAGCCACTTTATCCTTCTACAGGGTCGCAGGCAAGCTGGAGCCTATCCCAGCTGACTATGGGCGAAAGGCGGGATACACCCTGGACAAGTCGCCAGGTCATCACAGGGCTGACACATAGACACAGACAACCATTCACACTCACATTCACACCTACGGTCAATTTAGAGTCACCAGTTAACCTAACCTGCATGTCTTTGGACTGTGGGGGAAACCGGAGCACCCGGAGGAAACCCACACGGACACGGGGAGAACATGCAAACTCCACACAGAAAGGCTCTCGCCGGCCCCGGGGCTCGAACCCAGGACCTTCTTGCTGTGAGGCGACAGCGCTAACCACGACACCACCGTGCCGCCCCGTCGGATAATATTATTTGTAGAATTTATTTTTTTTAAAAAGACAAATTGTTTTGACAAGTTTGTGGTTTTGGGGTGCTGTCTTAATATTTCCAAATGTAAGGAATAATACACTCTGTGGTGTGCAGTCATAGGAAGATAATCAATGTCAGGGTCATGTGATGCCCCACTCAAGATGATTATTTTCTTATAACCACAAATTCTGATGCATTTTATTCCTTTTTTATAGCAACATGCCATTACAATTGTTTAATTTATTTAAATAACAATATGTCATACTTTTTATACATTTATTAGCTCATCTGGCCAACAGGTGAGGAGTTTATGCCATCATTTGTTGTCTGGTGTCCATCCGGCATCGTCCACATTTCATGAAAATCGCTTCTTCTCCCTCAATTCTTCACTGATTTTTATTCTTTTTGGCAGGAAAGTAGGTCTGTCTGGGGTGCATACTGTATAGCTTCTACCCAAATGTGCATAACTGCAATTAATAATGAAGATATGGAGTAATTAAGCCCTAATGGGCAGTTTCCACACAAATTGCTTCTTCTCTTTGAATTCTTCATGATTTTGATTCTTTCTGGCATGAAGGTAGGGGTACCTAGGGTGCATATAACTTCTACCCAGATTTGCTTAATTACAATTATTAATGAAGTTATGGGAGCGCAGGTGGCCAAGTGGTTAGAGCGCTTGACCGCTAAGCGAACGGTCCCTGGTTCGAGCCTCGGCTCAACGGGGATCTGGGGCTCGCTCCCTGTCCACCCAGCAGTGAATGGGGACCTGGTGGAAACACTGGGGAAGTTAAAGGCGGCAAGGAAAGGAACTGGCCACCCTACCTCACTATGCCAATGGCCCAGGACAAGTGCGCTCTCTAACAGGCACTCCCCCAATGTACGATGAGATGATGAAGTTATGGACTAATTAAGCCTTAATGAGTAGGTCAACAAAAATTGCTTCTTCTCAGTCAATTCCTCGCCGTTTTGGATTCTTTCTGGCAAATAGGTAGGTATTCCTAGGGTGTATATAGCTTCTATATATAGATTAGATATAGTGTCTATAACTTGCAACATTTATTGCACAAAGTGGCCCACTTTAGATCGTTCCTTCTGGACTAGATGGGGCCGGAGTGAGCTACGCTGTCATTGACGGTCTCATTGTTACTTTTACTGTTGGAGAAAGTCAGTGAAACAAGCAAGTTCCTGCCATCCTGCCATCGCTTACCCTATAGCAGCAATAAACAGTCATTCCTTGAGTTTCTGGAAATGAATAAGACAGAAAAAAAAGAAATTGTGAAGCACACCATCATCCTGAAGACTTTCATGTATTGGAAAATGTAAAGAAACCTCTGACTGTGACAAAGTGCCGGCACTGGAGACTCCTTCCAAAAATAAACATCTAAATAAACATCTCCTTAAAGAAAACTTTGCCATATCAAAGGTTCTATGTTTTTAATTAACAACACATTGGATTATGAGAAGTGTAGACTGTATAAGTCAATTGAGTTGTTACTGTAGAAACAATAATATAATAGGATGAGCACATTTTAATATAAACCCTGCACTGGAATGACTCTCGGAGCTGCTGTTCTAGAAAATTAATCAACATCATCTGATCAATCAGATTTGGGAATTCAGCAGTGCCATGGTACACGTGGCATTAGGAGCTGTAACGTTTTGCATTCAGAGCATTTACATCCATATTCCTTGCTCACTTATTATGGACCAAAGTCTGAAGGTTAATAATCAAATTCAGATGGATTTGCCTCAGATGGATATTAAAATGCTACATATTTTTTCCCAGCAGAGGGGAGGGATACAAATTCAACTCAGGTTCAAGTCCACATAAAAAGGTGTGCCTTAAGAGTAGCTATGAGCATCATGTGAATTCAGATAGGGGTTGTAAACTCTTCCTCTAGCATATTTCTCATTCTTCACACACATCCAGTGCAAATATAAAAGACTGTTGTTGTTTTTTTCTGCCGGAGATATTAAGGATTCAAAGAAAAAGGCTCGGTCATCAGAAATTGTGTAACTGGACTGCTGCGATCCAAGCTGTCATCAGCAGAACAGGGAATTTTATCCAGAATTTGTTTTGCTGGCAATGGCTCGCTTTTATAAGCACACATTTTGTTAAAAAAAAAAAAAAAAGGACGTTAAGGCTGAAATTATTCCACTCAGTTGTTCCAGCAAGTCTGTGCAGGTTGTTATCAGAGACGTCCATCTGCGAAGCTTATGCACAAGTGATTTACATCAAGTGACTCAGTCCACTGGCTAATCCAACAATTTGCATCCTCTGATTAATACTCAAGAAACAGCTGGTATTTTTCAGCAGGTACCTGAGAGCAAGCGGACATAAATTTGCATGGGGTGTATGAAATGATTTGATTCATCCATTTACAGCTCCCTGCCGTTTACGTGATGTGTGTATACGTGGGTCATTCTAGAATTCGGGGTACATTTCGCATCTCCAAGATAAACCTTTGGGTATTTTCCCACAAATAAACTCGAATAAACATGAAGTGATTCAGTCTAACAATCTGTTTTTTGGGGGCTTATTCTATTCACTGCCATAAAATCTATTGCATAGAAAGACTATTTTCTGTATTATATGACATTTCAGGAATAAAAAAAATATATATTTTTATCTGTCCCAGTGTTTTTGTCAACTCTGTTGACTCTGTTATAAAACCGCATAAAATCTACAAAGACTTAATAATACGCATGACACCTGCACCGAGAGATGTCACTTCCTCTGACGGGGAAACTTCAGAAAGGCAGTGAGGTATGTGATGTTTCTTCTCTCATTAATTTGAACAAAATGTTGAGGATGCACCAACAGTAGATTCATTATTCGTCAACTCTGTTATTGTGATATTGGAGTGAATCTTTCACTCATTTAAAAAAAAATAAAATAAAAATAATAGGATTAAAATCCATAACATTCTGTTTTTATACATGCCGTATGGTAGTTAGTTTGAGGTTAGCATGTGGAGTGAAGACACAAAATGGTGGAAAGTGTCAACTCTGTTGTCGTCAATTCTGTTAATGGATTGCCCGGGTTAACGATAGCAAAGTTGATGGTGACTGACAGAGTTAACACTTGAAATGTACCCACAATTATCAAATGGGACATGTGTGTAGCCTGGCAAGCCAGACTAAATGTGAATATTTAGTCTGGCCTCGAGCCGTAGACATTTCTGAAGGGTGGGGGTGGAACAAACCGCTGTCTTTCAAACTGTCTCTGTGCGTATAGGCCAACGCTCTGACCAATCAGCGCAACAGTGACTGTGACGTAGTCAGAGCGACAGAAAGCAGTGGGGGAGACCTTGAAATAAAACATTTTTCAAAATGCATATTAATTAATAAACAGGTTCTAGATATTAAGAAGTTTGGAAATAATGACCACAAGTTTGGAGTCTGTACCACATACTTAACATACACTCATTTTTTTCAAGGGTTTGGTTAAACTGTTTTTGAGAGTTTTTATTTAGTGGTGTTTGGTGAAATAATTTCCCTTAAATTTAAAATAACGGGAAAATAAGAAACAATCAAAAAGTAATGTTTCAAAGCTGTTCATTAATTCTTCGTACTGCACAAACTAGCCCCATCCTTTTGGCTACGAGCGGAGCCAGCTGGTAGATCAGACTTTTGCCATAGCCGGTCGGCAAAACAGCGAAAACGTCCTTCTTGAAAAGGAATGAGCGGAGAGCCTCTTCCTGCTCATGTTTCAACGAAAACTCCAAGTCTAATTCTTCTAAAACTGATTCCAAAGCGGAGTCAAACGCGCGCTGTTCACTAGCTGTAGCCATCTTTCCTGTTGCGCTTTCTCCAGCGTCGCGCAGCTTTGTCGTCACTCCTGCAAAAGCCCGCCCAAAGAATCCAAACAAAAACCTTGCGTTGTGATTGGCGGGCACGATTTGATGCCCGGGGTGTTTTTGTTTATATGGTGCGAGGCTAGACCCATTCGCTAGGTAAAAATATTTTTGGCCGCTAGGCGGGTGGGTCTAGTTTACTAGGCTAACATGTGTGGGCATGTTTTTATATCTTCACAGGCACCAAAATGTCCCCACAACGTTAGGAATATGTCACAGTTTTGACCTTGGGGGGAGATTTGGCTGGTTCTCACAAGAAAACTGCTTTTTTATTGCTTTTTTTAACAATAACTCTAACTCATTTGTTTGTTTGTTTGTTTTAAAGGCTATGATTATATGTGTGTAGAATAGCATTAAGGAGATGAATTAATATTTATGTCCATGGAAGTGGCTCACAAGAATAGTAAGCCATGTGTGTGTATGTGTGTGTGTACAATCTGTAAATTACCTAACGCTCTAAGGATGCTTCACTGTTTGGCTTAGCTGGCTGTGCTTTCATGGATTTGCTTATACACACACTGAAGGCACTCAGTATCTTCTCCGAAACCCAAAAACTCCGAGCGTTTCATCCTCCATTTATAACAAAGCCAAGTCTGTGACCTGGAAAGAAGGAGACTGCGCAATGTGTCTATTTAGTGAGGGAAGATTGCTTTCCTGCAGAACAGAAGACCGTTTCACAGTTCAGGGATGCTGAAATTACAGAAATATGTCCCAGGCGATCCAGAGGAAGGAGCAGTGCTTTAAGAAAATCCCATACTGAATACTTCAATCATGAAAGATAATGATCTCATCATACATGAGCTACACATGCAGCTTGTTCATGTTTACGTACTAGAAAAGTGTATATTTATATAAGAAATATATTTATGTAATACTTACATGCAGTGTGTTTTGTAATGTTACATGAAGGAAGTAGAATTCAGTGGGGAAGAAAAAAAAAAGTATTAGTTTTGAAGATAAGTAGCGTTTTGGCACAAGTTTGCTGAAGCTAGTTGTTTTGGAATTCAAATTGCAAGCAAATACAGCGTTTTCATTCAGTTTTTCTATTGAAAACGGTGCCCCGAAAAACATGAACACAAATATTTTGGCTGAGACGCATGGATTTAGACACAGACAATAGATCTTGAGCACGTAGAAAAATAGAAATCCCTTCTTGTGATAATTATCTTGGTCTTCATTATTTTTAGATTTGCACACATGCGACTGTGAAGCATCACAGAAGTTAGTTTTTTATTTGTTTGTTTGTTTTCTTCAGAGCTGATATCAAAATTCATCTCATCTCATCATCTCTAGCCGCTTTATCCTTCTACAGGGTCGCAGGCAAGCTGGAGCCTATCCCAGCTGACTACGGGCGAAAGGCGGGGTACACCCTGGACAAGTCGCCAGGTCATCACAGGGCTGACACATAGACACAGACAACCATTCACACCCACATTCACACCTACGGTCAATTTAGAGTCACCAGTTAACCTAACCTGCATGTCTTTGGACTGTGGGGGAAACCGGAGCACCCGGAGGAAACCCACGTGGACACGGGGAGAACATGCAAACTCCACACAGAAAGGCCCTCGCCGGCCCTGGGGCTCGAACCCAGGACCTTCTTGCTGTGAGGCAACAGCGCTAAACACTGCACCACCGTGCCGCCCGATATCAAAATTTGATATCAAAAAAAGACTAATTATATGGGGCGGCACAGTGGTGTAGTGGTTAGCACTGTTGCCTCACAGCAAGAAGGTACTGGGTTTGAGCCCAGTGGCTGGTGAGGGCCTTTCTGTGTGGAGTTTGCATGTTCTCACCAGTTTCCTCCAGGTGCTCCAGTTTCCCCCACAGTCCAAAGACGTGAAGGTTAGGCTAGTTGGTGGCTCTAAATTGACCATAGGTGTGAGTGTGAATGGTTGTTTGTCTCTGTGTCAGCCCTGCGATAACCTGGCGACTTGTCCAGGGTGTACCCCACCTCTTGCCCGTAGTCAGCTGGGATAGGCTCCAGCTTGCCAGCGACCCTGTAGAACAGGATTAGCGGCTACAGATAATGGATGGATGGATGGATGGATGGACTAATTATATGAAATGAACCAAATATCACAGAGTTAAAATAAATTAATAATAATAACAACATTACCCATATAGTAAGCTCTTGTAAAATGCTCATACAAAAACATTAAAAGAGACGGCATGACAAGGTATGCTTAAATCTTCACTGGAGTCTGTGTCAGAAATATGGTTTCCAAATTAACACTCGGTGGTATCTCCATGAACCAGATAAGGTCCTGGAGAATGAGCATGCAAAAGTCTTTTGGGACTTTACTATATAGACTGACCGGAAAATTGAGCACAATAGGCCAGACGTCACCTTGGTGGACAAGAAGGCAGACAGATGCTTCCTTGTTGATGTTGCAGTGCCCAGAGATACTGTAGCAACATAACCCAGAAGGAATCTGAAAAGACCAGTAACTATGCTGATCTCAAAGTGGAAACAGGAACAGGAAAATGTGGAACAGGAAAATGACAGTCATTACAATAGTAATAGGAGCACTGGGGTCAATTCCTCACAAACTTCCGTATTTCTTGGACGAGTTGAAGATCAAATATAAACACGGGTCTTTCAGAAATCTGCATTGCTCAGAACCGTAAACATCTTGTGGAAGGTGCTGTCAATCTGAGGTCATGGGGACATGATGGACATACAGTAGTACAAATAGACCCGTCAATTACACCAAGAATGTTTAATAATAATAATAATAATAATAATAATAATAATAATTTCACCTTTAAACCTATTGATAGGACTTAAAGATGACCTGAAAGTAAAAACCTGTAGCTGCTTGGGAATCTGATCAAACCGGAGGCGTATCAGACACAGAAAATAACATTTATTTCATAAAAGAGGAAAAGTGATAACATATTATTTCTTTCACCCAACTGGCATGATGAGTGGAAGGATGTGACAAGGGCCATCATCTGGAACTTCAACATTCATATATCAGTGCCATTACAGCTTGACATGTGGATATTACACTGCTAATGTGTTTGTTTGTTTTTTTACTGTTTTGCAAGTCTAGAACAATGTGAATGCTAATCATCATGTTGAATCTGACAGATTTCTTATTATTTGGACGTTACCAATATGAATGAAAACATTTCTTTCTGCTAGACATGTCATAACCTGAGGTAAAATACAATGCAGAATGGTCTTGTATCTATATTTATTCTATCTACATTCACTAGATATGAGCAATTGCACGCTCTGATTGGCTAGCCTACTACTAGGATATCAGCTCATATACCGTGAGTAGAGAAAAACAAAATGGCGGAGCATGTTGCTGAACCAACCGAGGATGAAATAAAAACCCTACTCAAAAACAAAATACAAAAAAATACAAAATATGGAATAAAAGTATTTGATGGTAAGAAAATTTTTTTGTTGTTGTTAATTTTTCAAGAATTATTATTATAGCATATTTCACAAATTGCTACTGTCATTTCACTGGCTTGTTTACATTCTAAGTGGAAATGATTTTGTCGATGTCGGTCACGGCGTTGAAAACACAAGTTCGGAGCAGCCTCCAAACATGGTCGCTCCGGACTCCAAGCCCCAAGAGTCACAGCGCCGTCTATCACCTGACTACTAATTACACCTGTCTCTCATCCATCAGTTACCAAGCACTCCTATATACACTCAGCTCTCACTTCCTCACTTTGTGAAGTATCGTCTAGTACCCAGTGTCTAACTTTACCGAGCCTTTTGTTTTCCGCCTGAATTCCAGTGTACGACACGTGTTTACGTTTATCACCAACCTCGTCTTTTGCTTTCTCTCTGTTGCATTGTTTGCTGATCGACTGACCCTCGCTTGTTTCCGGATTATGATTCCTGCTCTATGTTTTGGCTCAGCGTGCTGTTGGTGAAGCCCCCAGTCTCCCCTGCGCCTGTATCTGTAAGTGCCTGCATTCTGACAGTCAGACATTTTGCATAAAGTTTTCATTTATCGAGTTTGCAAAAAATAAAAATTAAAAATGCTCTGTTTCTCAAAATCCAGTGAATGTGGATAGAATAAAATAGTTATTCTACTCAATCTCGTCGTACATGGCTTATAGCCAACTCAACGCTACATGCCTCGTCGGCTATCAGCTCATGTATGACTCAATTTCTTGGAATAACTGCTAAATGCATGTGCCGTGAGATAACCACAGTGCCATTGTGTTATCAAATCTGATTGGTCAGAAGGTGGTGATTCTCTCATCTCATTATCTCTAGCCGCTTTATCCTGTTCTACAGGGTCGCAGGCAAGCTGGAGCCTATCCCAGCTGACTACGGGCGAAAGGCGGGGTACACCCTGGACAAGTCGCCAGGTCATCACAGGGCTGACACATAGACACAGACAACCATTCACACTCACATTCACACCTACGGTCAATTTAGAGTCACCAGTTAACCTAACCTGCATGTCTTTGGACTGTGGGGGAAACCAGAGCACCCGGAGGAAACCCACGCGGACACGGGGAGAACATGCAAACTCCACACAGAAAGGCCCTCGCCGGCCACGGGGCTCGAACCCAGACCTTCTTGCTGTGAGGTGACGGCGCTAACCACTACACCACCGTGCCGCCAAGGTCGTGATTCATTTTCTGTAAAGCAGCTCGGTCAGTAGTTTGAATTAAAATGCACTCGTTCTAATTCTATAGGAAAAACTTAAACAGAGACGATGCTGAAGTTTCAATTTTGGAAGAAGTCTTCAGTGTTAGTGCTTTGTAACAGTCAGTACGTTTTCTACAACAAGGTTTTTTTGTTGTTGTTTTTTTGTTGTTTTAAATATATATTATACCAACACAAAGGCTGGACAATATAACAAAAGACAATAGACAAAGACAATCGTGCATAGACAATAAATACAAGATATGTGTAATGAACAAAGGGAAGAGGTAGATTTTTAAAGTGCAAAATAAATCCTGAAGTGATTTATAAAATATCAGCGATTTGTAGTATATACCGTACCAGTCCAAAGTTTGTACACCCCTACTCATTCATAGACTGCGAGCTAGCCTAGTGATTAGCGTGTCCACTCTCAGCTGGGAGATCGTGAGTTCTATTTGTGGTCGGGTCATACCAAAGACTATCATACAAATGGTACCTACTGCCATCTGGCAAGGCACGCTGCAATACAGATGCGAGTGGGGAGTCAAACTCTCATGGTTACCAGAGGACTAGCCCCCCACTGTAACCCTAGCTGTATAGGCAAGAGGCCAAGGGCTATGGAAACGGAGATCGGCGCTGCCCAATGCGTCTCAATGGCCTGGTTAGTACTGGGATAGGAAACTGCCTGGGAAGACCAGGGCATGGTGTGGGAAGGACTTTAGACGTTTAGACTCATTCATAGGTTTATCTGTATTTTGACCATTTTCTACACTGCAGAATAATACTGAAGACACCAAAACTCTGAAACAACATATGGAATTATGTAAGACACAAAAAGTGCTTAAAAAAAGGTCTTAAAGGTGGAAGACTTTGTGCTTTCTCAGTAACATAACAAGCCAAGTTTTTATTCCAAATTGTAGCAAAAACAGCTTGTCTGTGACAGAGAAACTGGAATGCCCAAAACTACTGAATGTTACAAAGCTTCCTCTGTAAGTGCATGACGAATGTGAAAGTAGTGGACATTGATATTTTGGTGGAGAAGCATTACGTGGAGGATCAGAGCTTTGGTGGAGCTCGCTCTTTAACTATGTAGTCAAGACCATTTAACCCCAATCCAATGCCTTCTCCATTTTTTCTCTCAACATCTGAATTAATTAACAGAGCGCCATGTGAGCAATGAACCGTGCTGTGATTGCCTACTGTTCTGCGATTGTAGTACATCTGCAGAGACAGCAGTCAAATTTGTTATACTGAATGCTTGTTTGTTTTACATTGCTAATTAAAAAGAAAGAAAATAAAAAAAGGGAAAAATCGGAATAAAATAATGTACAAAGTGCTAACATTGGAGACACCTTCCATAAATGTTAAAGGAAAGCTCTGAGATTTTTTTTTTTTAACCTGGGCCCTATTTTCCCATCTGTTTGAGTCATGAAAAGGATCCCTACAGAGATGCACCTGTGTCTGTTTACCTCAATAACTGTAGTGAAACTGTAGAAAACGTGTTCCTACACGCATTAGTTTACCTGTAGTCGATTGTCACACAGCGCTGTTTTCTGATGGTTACAAAAGTAAAAGTCATGCAAAATTTGTGAAGAAGTCTATTTCCAAAGAAATGCACAAATATTGAGTTGATAATGACAGTATGAATGAGTGTCTGACAACACGAAAAGGATCCCTTTTGTAAACATTGGAAAACAGCCCTGTGTGATAATCGACGACAGGCATTGAATGGGGTGCTGCATTGGAAACCGGAAGAAGTGAAACGTTTAAAAAAAAAAGTATGTTTACGGTTACTAAGGTAACAGACACAAGTCACAAGTGTATATCTGTAGGGATCCTTTCCATGTAGACGGACACTTATAACGAGACTGTCAATGATGGCAGAGCTCATTCTGGCCCAGTCTAGTCCAGAAGCAATCTAAAGTGGGCCACCTTGTGCAGTAAATGTAAATGCAAGCTATAGACACTATATACAAGCTATATATAGAAGTTATACACACCCTAGGAATATCGACTTATTTGCCAGAAAGACTCCAAAACAGTGAAAAATGGATTTTTGTTGAACTCCTCATTAAGGATTAATTAGTCCATAACGTCAATAATAATTGTAATTAAGGGTACGCTGACACTTGCACGATTCCGTGGCACGCATTGGCACGACTCGAGTTGTGCCAGTGTGCAAACTAGTCGTAAACTGGCGTGAAGTGTGCGTCAACCCGTCATGACTGCGTGCCATGTCGGGACGAGAATTTTGAAATCTTCAAAATTTTGGTCACGACAAAATTTCGCGACCGGGTCGTGAACTATGCGCAAACTGTTCGTGATCTCGTCGTGAACTCGTCGGGCCGATGCGGGAGGATGCGTGCCAGTGCGTGGAAGTGCGTGCCATGCCACGACTGTCACGAACTGCCACGAATAGTTCACGAACAGCTCACGTCGAGTTCACAAGTAGTTCACGACATGTTCACGAATTGGTGCGCGTCGCAGCGTGGCCGTGCGTTCCCACTGACACAGTCACGCATTGATGGCACGAGCAGTTCACGACTAGTTTACGCACTTCATGAACAGTTTGCGCATGGCACGAGCAGTTCACGACGAGTTCACGAGCAGTTCACGACTACTGCGCGACAGTGGTGCTCGCGTCAGTGCGGGGGTATATATAGGGCTTCCCGGACACTTCTCGCCATTCACAATTTTTTTTCTTGCTTTTTTCTTTAATGTCTTTTATTTTCTATTCCTTCATGACTTTTTTTGGGGGGGGAGTTTCGTTTCTTTTATTTCAAAAATGGAACAACTGTGGATGCAGCTCATGAAGCTACTACCATTCTTTCTTGCCAAGGGACAGCACCAGCAGGGGACATGTAGTAATGTGACAGGTAGTCTCGCTGATCCTTTGCATCCTTCTGGGTATGATGGCCGGTTAGAGGCAGCAGCCCCTGCAGGTGTCGGTCAGTCCTCCATCCACCAGGGATCAGATCATGTGTGTCCGGATCTTCGCAGTCCACTTCTGAAATTGCGTGTGGGTATCTGATGAGGATGAGGTTGTGCATGACACAGGCGTGCCCAAGTCGGCACGACACCGTCCGAATTGCGCAAACTCGTCGTGCCAATGCGGGAAGTGCGTAAACTATGCGCAAACTATGCGTGAACTCGTCGTGCCAGTTCGTGAATGTGGACGGGCACGCATTCGTGAACTCGTCGTGAACTATGCGTGAACTAGTCGTGAACAGTGCGGGAGCCTCCCAGTTCGTGCCCCAAAATGGCACAACTTGCCACGACAAAATCGTGGCCAAAAGTCGTGCAAGTGTCAGCCTAGGGTAAGCAAATCTGGGTAGAAGTTACATGCACCCTAGGTACCCCTACCTTCATGCCAAAAAGAATCAAAATCAGTGAAGAATTGAAGGAGAAGAGCGATTTGTGTGGAAACTGCTTGTTAGGGCTTAATTACTCCATATCTTCATTATTAATTGCAATTATGCAAATTTGGGTAGAAGCTATATGCACCCCAGGCAGACCTACCTTCCTGCCAAAAAGAATAAAAATCGGTGAAGAATTGAGGGAGAAGAAGCGATTTTCATGAAATGTGGACAATGCTGGATGGACCACTGACGACAGACAACACATGATGGCATAAGTTCATTGCCTGTCAGCCGGATGAGCTAATAACATTATGATCCTGTCATTGGCCAAAACAAGCACTTTACTTTGACACGAATGATTGCCCCATAGTATTACAATGTGTAGCCTTTTGCGATTGCCGTTTATAGTGTTTTAACTCAATACTGGACCGATTTCACTTGTTTTTGTCCCTAGTAAATATTTGGACCCAAAGAGATGGGAAAATGGGGCCCAGGTTAAAAATTCCTGGAGCTTTCCTTTAAACAATCTCCACCTAAGATCTTCACCATAATAATCATTCAATATTTTCTTAGATGTTTTTTAAGTCATTTATTATCAAACTTAGATTATGTGTAGTTTACACCATCCAAATCCCTATGAATGAGCTGTTACTATAGAAACAATAACATATTAGAACAAGTGAATTAATTATTAATATAAACCTGTAAGTTACCCTGCAAATGGAACATCTATGTGAACTGCTGGTACAGAAAATTAATCAACACCTTCTGACCAAACAGATTTAAGAACTCAATTGTATTCTAATAGGAGTAAGGCTTAAAAATATGGAGGGTTTTTTTCCCCCTATCTATACACTACCGTTCAAAAGTTTGGGGTCACCCAGACAATTTTGTGTTTTCCATGAAAAGTCACACTTTTATTTACCACCATAAGTTGTAAAATGAATAGAAAATATAGTCAAGACATTTTTCTGGCCATTTTGAGCATTTAATCGACCCCACAAATGTGATGCTCCAGAAACTCAATCTGCTCAAAGGAAGGTCAGTTTTATAGCTTCTCTGAAGAGCTCAACTGTTTTCAGCTGTGCTAACATGATTGTACAAGGGTTTTCTAATCATCCATTAGCCTTCTGAGGCAATGAGCAAACACATTGTACCATTAGAACACTGGAGTGAGAGTTGCTGGAAATGGGCCTCTATACACCTATGGAGATATTGCACCAAAAACCAGACATTTGCAGCTAGAATAGTCATTTACCACATTAGCAATGTATAGAGTGGATTTCTGATTAGTTTAAAGTGATCTTCATTGAAAAGAACAGTGCTTTTCTTTCAAGAATAAGGAAATTTCAAAGTGACCCCAAACTTTTGAACGGTAGTGTAGTCTTTCAATTTGAGAACAGTATTTATTCATTTCATATTCAGATTTTGCCTGAACCTGCTCTCTCTCATAAATACAGTGGTGCTTGAAAGTTTGTGAACCATTGAGAAGTTTCTATATTTCTGCATAAATATGACCTAAAACATCATCAGATTTTCACACAAGTCCTAAAAGTAGATAAAGAGAACCCAGTTAAACAAATGAGACAAAAATATTATACTTGGTCATTTATTTATTGAGGAAAATGATCCAATATTACATATCTGTGAGTGGCAAAAGTATGTGAACCTTTGCTTTCAGTATCTGGTGTGACCCCCTTGTGCAGCAATAACTGCAACTAAACGTTTCCGGTAACTGTTGATCAGTCCTGCACACCGGCTTGGAGGAATTTTAGCCCGTTCCTCCGTACAGAACAGCTTCAACTCTGGGATGTTGGTGGGTTTCCTCACATGAACTGCTCACTTCAGGTCCTTCCACAATATTTTGATTGGATTAAGGTCAGGACTTTGACTTGGCCATTCCAAAACATTAACTTTATTCTTCTTTAACCATTCTTTGGTAGAAGGACTTGTGTGCTTAGGGTCGTTGTCTTGCTGCATGACCCATCTTCTCTTGAGATTCAGTTCATGGACAGATGTCCTGACATTTTCCTTTAGAATTCACTGGTATAATTCAGAATTCACTGTTCCATCAATGATGGCAAACCGTCCTGGCCCAGATGCAGCAAAACAGGCCCAAACCATGATACTACCACCACCATGTTTCACAGATGGGATAAGGTTCTTATGCTGGAATGCAGTGTTTTCCTTTCTCCAAACATAACACTTCTCATTTAAACCAAAACATTCTATTTTGGTCTCATTCATCCACAAAACATTTTTCCAATAGCCTTCTGGCTTGTCCACATGATCTTTAGCAAACTGCAGATGAGCAGCAGTGTTCTTTTTGGAGAGGAGTGGCTTTCTCCTTGCAACCCTGCCATGCACACCATTGTTGTTCAGTGTTCTCCTGATGGTGGACTCATGAACATTAACATTAGCCAATGTGAGAGAGGCCTTCAGTTGCTTAGAAGTTACCCTGGGCTCCTTTGTGACCTCACCGACTATTAGACACCTTGCTCTTGGAGTGATCTTTGCTGGTCGACCACTCCTGGGGAGGGTAACAATGGTCTTGAATTTCCTCCATTTGTACACAATCTGTCTGACTGTGGATTGGTGGAGTCCAAACTCTTTAGAGATGGTTTTGTAACCTTTTCCGGCCTGATGAGCATCAACAACGCTTTTTCTGAGGTCCTCAGAAATCTCCTTTGTTCGTGCTATGATACACTTCCACAAACATGTGTTGTGAAGATCAGACGTTGATAGATCCCTGTTCTTTAAATAAAACAGGGTGCCCACTCACACCTGATTGTCATCCCATTGATTGAAAACACCTGACTCTAATTTCACCTTCAAATTAACTGTTAATCCTAGAGGTTCACATACTTTTGCCACTCACAGATATGTAATATTGGATCATTTTCTTCAATAAATAAATGACCAAGTATAATATTTTTGTCTCATTTGTTTAACTGGGTTCTCTTTATCTACTTTTAGGACTGGTGTGAAAATCTGATGATGTTTTAGGTCATTTTTATGCAGAAATATAGACAATTCTAAAGGGTTCACAAACTTTCAAGCACCACTGTAGCTCCTGCTCTTGTGCAAATTTGATTTGCACCTGCTCGAAATTGTTTGCCTGCACTTGGATACAGTGCTCAAATGTCCTATCCTTTAGTTTGAGTCCATCTCCTCACACTCAGATTGCTTTTGTGCACTCATGAATCTTCTGCTCACAAATTTCAGCATTCTCTCTCTCTCGGATTTTTGTGAAATGACCCTATCAAAATTCATCAACCAATAGAACGCAAGGTATGATGTCAACCAGTGAATTCACCGACTATAAGAATGCAAGGTATGATGTTGCATGCGGTTTACTGTTTAACCAGGTTTAGGGGAAAAAAAAAACACTAATATATGTACGCTATTCAATCCAGAAGTCCAACAAGAAAACAAGTGATGTACATATACCAGTAATAAGGAGTGGATGAATCTGGTGAAACAATAAGTGCCCATAAGTAAAGCACTGTTATACCTTGCTCTGTGATGACCTGGTGACTTGTCCAGGGTGTACCCCACCTTTCGCCTGTAGTCAGCTGGGATAGGCTCCAGCTTGCCTGCGACCCTGTAGAACAGGATAAAGCAGCTAGAGATGATGATGAGATGAGATGTTATACCTTGCATTCTGGTTGGTGAAATTTGCTAGGGTCATTTCACAAAAATCTGACAGAGAGAGAGAGAGAACAGAAATCTGTGAACAGAATATAATCATGAGCGCAAAAAACCATCTTAGTGTGAAGAGATGAACTCATACTGAAACACAGAACCTTTGAGCAAGGTACAGTACACTGTATCTGAGTGCAGACAAACTGTTTTAAGCAGAAGCAGAGCAGATTTGCACATGGGCAGGGGCTATTTGAGAGATAGGGCAGGTTTTGAGGGAAAACATTGCAAAATCTGACTGTGAAATGAATACATACTGATCTCAATTTGAAAGACCACACTCTTGATTAAAGATAGCAAAAATCTTCATATAAAAAGGCTCCATTGTGAAACCAGCCCTGTGTCCGAAATCGCTCACTCGTTCACTACTCCCTACTCAGGGAATTACTATATAGAGGACTGTATAGTGAGCTCAATGGTAAAATGAAAAAACGCTTTCAGACACTAGTCCATTGCGCTGGTATTTACATCATTACTGTCGCACAATTAAAATGTGCCAGATCAGTCGGCTGGTCGGTTTTCAAAATAATAAATACATGCATGCATTATTGTGATAAATACATATTATACCAGACCTGGGCATTTTACGGCCCGCAGGGCCGCATCCGGCCCTTTGGTTCATTCTGACCGGCCCGCGTAAGGTTAATTAGAAATTACAAAATAAACGTATTTTCTAATTTTACCTCATGCATGGACTGAATGTGCATTGCTTTTATTTTGAAGTTGTGTTCAACAAAAACGCAATGCGCGCCATGAACATGACATGAAATCCCACGAAACCTAATCCTGCGACAATTTGTCCGTAATTCCGTAATTTGTCCAGACCAACCACAAACTTGTACGTCATCCTTCAAACGGTCCAGCCAATCACATAGTGTGACGTCACCAGCAGGCGCCGGAGCCCGAACCGATCTGTAGATCTGATACCTACACCGAATCATTATTATAATATGATGTATCTTGCTTGATATGTGGAGTAGAAAGACAATATTGTGATGTCTTTATTGTGTTTTGGGGTGAATGTGACTGAAAAAAAGGTACAAACGTTCATATTTTGTTAACCATTGTTTTGGGAAATTTGATTGAATAAATGACATTTTTTGTAAGGCAACCTCGTTTTTTCCATACTCTTACCAGTCTTAGCAGCTTGTAAAAACAATGTTATTTACTGCTTTATATAAAGAAATACAATTAATATTATTGATTGATTGCTTTATTCCGAACAGTAAATAAGATATAAAACAAACAAACCCAAAAAATAAAATGTAATCATCAAAACATCGTCATAAACAGAATAGCGTAGCCACAAGGCAATAACATAATAATGTTCGGAAAGGATTAGGAAGAAGTAAATAACTTATCAAATCCTAACCCTCTATACCACCGTTAATCAAACATCACTTTCCACCATAATAAACTATATATACAAAAGAAAGCAAAATCAACAACAACAACAACAAAAAAAACATACCAACATATACCAAGACATACTAACATGGTATAATATCGCCCAAATCAAATCATATATACACAAATACTTATGCTATGCATATATACACACATACAATACATATATACAGTACATACATATACACCTACCTAGAACTATACACATCCATACGTACACAGACACCCATATCATAATTATGCATATTATGCTTATATATTATATACAGTTATGCACTATACATACATACATACATACATACATACATACATATATATACAAATACTCACTTTTTATATAATATATCCGTATGTACCCATACCCACATATATACACTTATATTATCAATAGCATGTTCCTATACCTTTTTTTGAACTGGTTTATAGTTGTACATTTCATGAGCTCCACATTCAAACTGTTCCATAGCTTTACTCCACAAATACTGAACATTTTTAACGTTGTCCTAGCACTGCGAATTTTAAATTTCAATTTCACCCTAAAATTATAGCCCCCCTCTCTATCCGAGAAAATTATTTGGATATTCCTTGGTACTTTATAATTCCTTACTTTGTACATTACTAAGGCAGTTTTATATTCTATAATATCCCTGAATTTTAAACATTTTGAATTTAAGAATAGTGAATTAGTATGATCTCGGTAACCAGTAGTTATTGCATGAAGTGAACATTTATACGTATTTCCCCATACCACTACATTATGCAGAATTTAGTTCAGCCTTTTGGTCCGGCCCTCCACAAAATTTTCTGTTTCTCATGTGGCCCCATGGAAAAAGTAATTGCCCACCCCTGTATTATACTGAACGTATATCCTACATTAATCAATACAAAGTACCTGTATCTTTCAGTTTTTTTTAATCAAGTCTGAATACTTTCTTCTTTGCTGCTGCCTTTTATCAAATCAAATTTTAAACTTTTAATTTGACTTCTTTCAGCGCGACTGCAATGCATGATGGGATATATTGCTTTGGTTAGTGACCATTGGTTGTACACTACTTTTCATGATGCATTGTGGGATACTTTGAATGCACTACAGTGGTGCTTGAAAGTTTGTGAACACTTTAGAATTTTCTATATTTCTGCACAAATATGACCTAAAACATCATCAGATTTTCACACAAGTCCTAAAAGTAGATAAAGAGAACCCAGTTAAACAAATGAGACACAAATATTATACTCGGTCATTTATTTATTGAGGAAAATGATCCAATATTACATATCTGTGAGTGGCAAAAGTATGTGAACCTCTAGGATTAGCAGTTAATTTGAAGGTGAAATTAGAGTCAGGTGTTTTCAATCAATGGGATGACAATCAGGTGTGAGTGGGCACCCTGTTTTATTTAAAGAACAGGGATCTATCAAAGTCTGATCTTCACAACACATGTTCGTGGAAGTGTATCGTGGCACGAACAAAGGAGATTTCTGAGGACCTCAGAAAAAGCGTTGTTGATGCTCATCAGGCTGGAAAAGGTTAAAAAACCATCTCTAAAGAGTTTGGACTCCACCAATCCACAGTCAGACAGATTATGTACAAATGGAGGAAATTCAAGACCATCGTTACCCTCCCCAGGAGTGGTCAACCAACAAAGATCACTCCAAGAGCAAGGCGTGTAATAGTCGGCGCGGTCACAACGGACCCCAGGGTAACTTCTAAGCAACTGAAGGCCTCTCTCACATTGGCTAATGTTAATGCTCATGAGTCCACCATCAGGAGAACACTGAACAACAATGGTGTGCATGGCAGGGTTGCAAGGAGAAAGCCACTGCTCTCCAAAAAGAACATTGCTGCTCATCAGCAGTTTGCTAAAGATCACGTGGACAAGCCAGAAGGCTATTGGAAAAATGTTTTGTGGATGGATGAGACCAAAATAGAACTTTTTGGTTTCAATGAGAAGTGTTATGTTTGGAGAAAGGAAAACACTGCATTCCAGCATAAGAACCTTATCCCATCTGTGAAACATGGTGGTGGTAGTATCATGATTTGGGCCTGTTTTGCTGCATCTGGGCCAGGACGGCTTGCCATCATTGATGGAACAATGAATTCTGAATTATACCAGCAAATTCTAAAGGAAAATGTCAGGACATCTGTCCATGAACTGAATCTCAAGAGAAGGTGGGTCATGCAGCAAGACAACGACCCTAAGCACACAAGTCGTTCTACCAAAGAATGGTTCAAGAAGAATAAAGTTAATGTTTTGGAATGGCCAAGTCAAAGTCCTGACCTTAATCCAATGGAAATGTTGTGGAAGGACCTGAAGCGAGCAGTTCATGTGAGGAAACCCACCAACATCCCAGAGTTGAAGCTGTTCTGTACGGGGGAATGGGCTAAAATTCCTCCAAGCCGGTGTGCAGGACTGATCAACAGTTACCGCAAACGTTTAGTTGCAGTTATTGCTGCACAAGGGGGTCACACCAGATACTGAAAGCAAAGGTTCACATACTTTTGCCACTCACAGATATGTAACATTGGATCATTTTCCTCAATAAATAAATGACAGAGTATAATATTTTTGTCTCATTTGTTTAACTGGGTTCTCTTTATCTACTTTTCAGCCCTGTGTGAAAATCTGATGATGTTTTAGGTCATATTTATGCAGAAATATCGAAAATTCTAAAGGGTTCACAAACTTTCAAGCACCACTGTATATAGGGTGCAAATAATCCTCACTAAGGTTTTGGACAGCACGACAAGATGGTGTCCCCCACTATAGAGTGTCCTATATAGTGAGTAGGGAGCGATTTTGGAGACAGGGCAGACATGTTTAACAATCCTAAGCAGAAAACTAAAAGCCAGGGGAACGCACTGTTGACATCCAAGTCACTGACGTCATAATTAAATGAAGGAAATGAACAGAAACTTTCATTAACTCTCACTCATCCATTAGTGAGCTGAGTTGGGATCATTAATCTCTCTTCAAGGAGGTCTGGACTAAGCATAATCATGACCTTTGCAAGTCTCGGGGCGAAACATCATTAGCATTTTCTGACTGAGTAATTGATTAAGCGCAGTCTAGTGGCTTGTACTAGTCTAGAACAGTCTAGTAATCTTGTTTCAATATTATACAAACCAATAATTTTAGACATTTTATTGAAATTCTTATGAACGGTAAGTCTAAAGAAGAAAATGCAAACTGCTCATAGATTTACATACAAGTTGGCTTGAATTTGCAGCCATGAGAGAGTGTTGAGTGAAAGTATGATAAACTACTATGATTATCCAAGATCTTTCCCATGCTTCACATAAGCAGGGGTGACTTTTATGCCTAATTCTCCCCAGTGGGTTTCCTGACATGGATGAGAAGGTCATGTCGGATTATTGGTGATGTGCATGGGTGCTTCAAGGCAGGCTCTGCTTTGACAAGGGGAAATGAGGATACACTGTGACAGCAAGGCCAATTCTTTTGTTTTTGCTATAATATCAAGACATGCGTGTTTGGGCTCAAAAGATGCAATAGATCAGAACGTCAGCTTCCATTTCCTGATATTTACATCAAGGTGTGTTAAATTACTTATTACATAACACCTTTTGTTTGATCCTACCCATTTTCCAGGTGATCAAAAATGTGGGAACATGTAACTGACAATGTTTCTTGTTGCCCAGTTGTGCCCTGTTACATTAATGCTTTAAAGAATTAATAGCTCTGAATGTCTATTCTTGATTTGAACCATGGGTTTCACCTATGAAGAATGCATTTGTTGCTAAAAAAAAAAAAAAAAGATAAACAAACCTGAAGACCAGAGAGCAGTCTATGGAAGAAAAGCAAGCCATTTTAAAGCTGGGAAAAGAGGAATAATTAATCAGAACCTATGCACAAGCATTGGGCATAGCCAATACAACACTTTGGAATGTCCTGTAAAAGAAAAAACACTGGTTTACTTCCAACAAGACATCGAACAGGTTGGCCAAGGAAAACAATAGCTATTGGTGACAGAAATACTGTAAGAGCAATGAAGAAAAACCCCAAAACAACGGTCAGTGACATCACCAAGAACATCCACAGGGTAGGGGTGAAGTCATCGCAATGCACCTTTTAAACTAAAGAATTCTTCAAGAGCAAAAATATAGAGGCTATATTACAAGAGGGTATTCGGTTATTTAGCACAAAAGTCTTTTAGCACAAGTTCTAAAGTCTCTTAGCACAACTCGAAGTTCTTTAGCACAACTCTGGATTATGGTCACGATAAAAAAAAAATGCTCATCTTGATATAGGAAGGGGTTTATTATGATGATTGCTTAGGGACTGGAAGCCAGAATTGCTGCTGCTGTCCATGTTAAGGATCAGCTGTAGATCCCTGAAACATGGACTGAAAATCTGATTGGATATTTGTAGTTAAGCCATAACAAACCTTGAATTGTGGGCACCTTCATAGATAACTTCAGTCACTTCTGATCATATCACAAATTCAACTGACTGTCAATAATTATATGTTTGCTGAATTAATTAACCGGCGGATTATGTCTCTTGACCTGCTTGACAACATGTGTTTTGCCGACTAAGAAGTAACCAACAGTTGTGATATGCAAACAAATGAAATAAACTTCCACTAAAGTATCCTAGAACAAATGGCAATTAAATAAAAGTGCAATATAAATGTTCAGGAATGACAAAACAACCAAAATTAATATATCAATTGTTTATAATACGGCAATCGTGAAGCAAGAAGAAGATTAAGAAGAAGCGATTACACTAAGATGTAAGGGTTGTTTGATCATCAAGACAAGTCTCAAAGCTGTGGCGAGTTTACAGGGAAATTCACTTTGTTGCAGCGTGTTTATATTTGATTTCAGTATTTCTTTTTTTTGTTCAATGTTATCAACTGCTAAAAAAAACATTATTTAACACTAAATCATCAAATCATTAAACCACAAACACTCATTTGTAGATTGTGCGGAAAAAAAAACGCAGTGCACAGATGACAGACAATTCGCACAAGTCAGTCAGATCAAGAACAGCTTGCACTTTATTTGAATAATAATAAAGTCTATTGTGTTTTTGTGTCATTCACTAAACCTGTCAATGGGATCAATGGCAAAAGTTTTCATTTCTCTAATCCTATTGTTTTCTTTTAATTGAACACTTGGTGAACAGAAATAGACGTACAGTATATACTATGATATCCAGGGCGGCATGGTGGTGTAGTGGTTAGCGCTGTTGCCTCATAGCAAGAAGGTCTGGGTTTGAGCCCCATGGCTGGCGAGGGCCTTTCTGTGCGGAGTTTGCATGTTCTCCCCGTGTCCGCGTGAGTTTCCTCCGGGTGCTCCGTTTAGGTCAACTGGTGACTCTAAATTGACCGTAGGTGTGAGAGTGAATGGTTGTCTGTGTCTATGTGTCAGCCCTGTGATGACCTGGCGACTTGTCCAGGGTGTACCCCGCCTTTCGCCCAGCTTGCCTGTGACCCTGTAGAACAGGATAAAGCGGCTAGAGATAATGAGACTATGATATCCACCATAGTGTGGAAATGCATCTATAGCCATGGTCAATGCATGTGCAAGAAACATGTGTTACTGCGACGTCAAAACATCAGTTTCACGTGCCAAAGTTAACAGTTTGGGTTTGTCTCTAAATACAAAAAGTTAATTCTATTACTTGTAATGTGACTTTTTTCTCATAATAAAGAACTTAGAGTTGTGCTAAGAGACTTTAGAACTTGTGCTAAAAAACTTTGGATTTGGGCTAAAAGACTTGTACTAAAAAAAAAACTTTTGTGCTAAATAACCATAAACCCTACAGTAAGAATCAGTAGCAGTAGCAGTAAGAATCAGAAGGCCAGACTGGAATTTGCAAAGAAATACAGAGATGAGCCACAAAAGCTTTGGAACCAAGATTAATCTCTACCAACATGATGGAAAGGCTAAAGTGTGGAGAAAGAAAGGATCTGCTCATGATGCAAAGCATACAAGCTCATCAGTCAAGCATGATGGAGGAAGTGTTGTGGCTTGGGCTTTCATGGCTGCTTCTGGAATAGGATCACTAATCTTTATTGATGATGTAACTCAGGCAGTAGGACAATGACCCAAAACATATCGCCAACACAACAAAAGACTTCATCATGGGGAAAAATGTGGAAGGTTTTAAACTGGACATGTCAATCACCAGACCTGAAGAGGACACTGAAGGAAGTAACCTTTCAAAACAAATAACAACCGAAAGAAGCTGTGGTACATGCCTGGAAAAGCATCACAAAAGAAAAACGCCACAGTTTGCTGATGTCAGTGGGTTGATGCAGATATTGCAAACAAGGGATATGCAAGTTTTATTTACCCTAATACTATCTGTTCCTATACTTTTGCTCACCTACAATTGGCTGGTTTGTCACCAGGGGTGCCATGTTCGAAGTTGTTTAGCAGGTCAGGATGTAAATATAAGGAAATGAAAGCTGAACTTCTATCATCTTATTCATCTTTTGATTTCAAAACTAATTGTCTTCAGTGTATACGTCATCCATCCATCCTTCCATTATCCATAACCGCTTATCCTGTGCAGGGTCACAGGCAAGCTGGAGTCTGTCCCAGCTGACTATGGGTCAGAGGCAGGGTACACCCGGGACAAGTCACCAGGTCATCACAGGGCTGATACATAGAAACAAAGAACCATTCACACTCACTTTCACACTTACAGTCAATCTAGAGCCACCAATTAACCTAACCTGCATGTCTTTGGACTGTGGAGGAAACCGGAGCACCCAGAGGAAACCCGCGCAGACACAGGGAGAACATGCAAACTCCACACAGAAAGTCCCCCATCAGCCACTGGGCTCAAACCCAGAACCTTCTTGCTGTGAGGCAACAGTGCTAACCACTACACCACCATGCCGCCTGTCTCCAGTGTATAGCAAAAGAATTGGTCTTGCCATTCCAATACTACTGTATTTATATTGTTCCAAAAATGAAATCATCTAAAATGCCAACATTCTATTGAAATAAAATGTCCAGTGCTTTCTGTAAGACATGGGATTTCTTCTGTAATTAAACAAAATAAAAGTATAAATTAGGGATGTAGCATAATGCCAGGGGTGATTTCTCAGAGACAACAAGGGAAGCCGAGCTTCCCCTAAAATTCTCTCCCCAAACTGCGGCATCTATGACGTTGAATTCTCATTAAAACAATAACTTGCATAACATAATATATGCCCAAGATTGTATTTACGTGCATAACTATCCTATAACTTATTTGAGTGATGTCTGACGAACTTGCAGTTCACTACGAGAATCACCTTTGCTGCCAGGCTGTAACCAGCGTTGCCAGATACTGCTGACGTTTTCCAGCCAAAATATGTTCAAAACCCGCTAAAATGCACTTAAAACCGCCCAATCTGGCAACACTGGCTGTAACCTTTCTTATTTCAATGGGCTCTATGGCTGGCAGCCGGGTATCTGTTGCAGTCTATGAGAGGGCTCTGAACAGCCAATTTCGGCTAGTTGTTATTGGTTAAAATTGACAAAATCGTCACTTCCGGGGAAGCCGGGCTTCTCTGGGACTAAACAAGACAGTGGGAGGGACAAGAAGCCGGGGTGATGAAGGATTATTGGAGGTAGTGAGGAGGGCGGGCTCTGTACTTCGGCGTCAGCGAGGAACACGGAAGTATGATCAGTCCCTAGCGGATGTTGAGAAAGTGTAGTTGTGTGCCAAAGTGCTGTCCGAATTTCTTTTCATATAAACGTTTCTTCTCATTGATGTCTCTGTACATTACTCTGTAAATAAATGTAAATATTACTCGTTGTGCTCTGTTAACTTTCATCCATTCTATCAGTTTGATCATTCGTGAATTCACTCGTTTATTTCATTTGTAGTTCAATCTGGTTGTAGGCTAGCTTGAGGCTTATTGGGATCTGCAGTGCTAGCTGCTAACAGAAATTGGTGAAGTCTCTGGAAAGCACAACCAGCTAGTATGACAGGGTCACAGACCATTTTCTGGAAAAGGAGCGGAGGGCAGAATTTGTGTATAAATAGTGTGCATCATATAATGTTCATGAATCTGAAGTGTGTATATTGTTCAGTAATGTTAAGAGAATGGTGGGCTCTGTGTTATAGGTTATACCTGGGTATAATATTCAAGGTTCTGTGTGTTGCATAGCCTACCTGGTTATGAATTTCCAGACTGTGTTGCAGAAGATGTTCAAGGATGTGTTGCACAGCTGGGTGTTGTGTTAAAGACTGTGTTGCATATCAGGGTATGATGTTCAAGGCTCTTCGTTGAATAGCCAGTGATTTTTGGATGTTTGATATTTTTGATTAAGGATATGAGGCACTAGCCTGGCAAGCCAGACTATAACATGAAATGTACAAGCAAAAATACTTTCTGCCACTAGGTAGGGTTGTCTAGTTCACTGTGCTAATGGGGCACACTTTTCTATGCTTTGATATCCGGCCTACAGGTTTTACGATGAATACGTAAAATGGGCTTCCCCTGTTTTAAAAACCAGCAGCCGCCACTGCATAATGCATATATATTATTTGAGTGTGTCGCAATACATGATGCATTTACGGCATCCTTTCCTCAGTAACTGCCTGGTCAGGGTCATGGTGGGTTAAATCTGGCCACTATTTTGTATGTATATTGGAAAGTAGAACCAACTACATTTGTTAGAAAACATCACATACAGGTACAAACAAAAATAATGAGTGTTAGTTGGCTTTAAATAAAAATCTCATCCACAATGCAAGTCGAGATCAATTATGAACTTGAGCGATCTCGAGTAGCTGAAGTTGATGAACTGTCAGTGCCAGAATTCACACACCATCCTGACAATTCTGCCATTTCTACGTAGCTCCAGGGATTTTTTCCCCCCTGTGGTTTGCAGTGTGTTTCCAGCTGTCTACTTTTATGGGTTTGAACTGATAATGAACACCATTAGCAAAATATATATGATATCAATATTTCTCAACCTATGTTAGATGGGGAGGCAGACAGAAACGTAGAGAATATGAGGAACATAAAGTACAAGTGTCTAAAGTAAATGGTAGAGGTTGTTGCACCTACGGAATTCACATGATTCAGTCATCCTGGATGGAGGTCGACTGGCATTTTAATCTAGGGTTATTACCCTACAGCTGGTAAACAGCACACGAATATGTCAGAGTGTTGCAATGTATTTTGGAGTGACATTTCAAATATAGGTGTTGATATTATTGTTTCAGGAGTGAAAATGAAAAAAAATGTATCACCTAGTAGTTCACACTGAGCAGGTTGAAACAGAAGATCACGGACTCTATTTATCTGGAATGATAATCTGCAACAAATCCTGAAATTCCTTTCATATCTTATATACGATACACAACAATTATTTCACGAAATCAAGTCGTACATGAGCCGATAGCCGACAAGGCACGTAGTGCTGAGTAAGCTACTCTGTAAAACATTTCAAGTTGGTTTAACTTGGAAATGCAAGTTCACCTGCTGCCTTGAAAATGCAAGTTAACTCAATTTGACGATTATCTTTGTTTCAACCCAGAAAAAGGCTCAATTAGTCAAGACAACTAAGTAATTCAAGTCTAACCTTTGAAAACTTGCACAGATTAGTTCAAATTAAAACACTTTTCAGAACTCATTGAGTTAAAGAGAAAAAGTAAGTGGGCATAACTAAACAAGGCTGAAATGTTTTACAGTGTATAAGCCATGTACGACGAGATTGAGTGGAATAATTGTTTTATTCTATCCACATTCACTGGATTTTGAGAAACAGCACATTTTTATTTTTATTTTTTTGCAAATTCGATTAATAAAAACTTTATACAAAACATCCGACAAATAATTTCTGCTTAACAAACCGACGAAATGACAGTAGCAATTTGTGAAAAATGCTACAATAATAATTCTTGAAAAATAATTTTAAAAAGCTACGTTCTTACCATCAAATACTTTTATTTCATATGTTGTTCTTTTGGGTTTTTTTTTTTTTTGTATTTTGGGGAATTTTGTTTTCGAGTAGAGTTTTTATTTTGTCCTTGGTTGGTTCAGCAACACACTCTGCCATTTTGTTTTTCTCTACTCACGGTATATGAGCTGATATCCTAGTAGTAGAATAACCAATCAGAGCATGCAAGTCCTCATATCTAGTGAATGTGGATAGAATAAATGGAAATAGTGTTGCTATTTTCTCCAGTTAAGATCTCACACCGAGATTGTTTAGAATCAAAGCCTCTGAATTAGGGTTAGGGTCAATTCAACATTCACATCCAATCAGAGACAACATCAGAAAAAGCTAAATATGCACAGACTGTTAGAGAAATCTGAATCTGTAAAGAGTATAAACTCACAACAAGACATAAGAAAATACCACAAGGCAGCACATATGGTATCTTGGTGGGTGGCACAGTGGCCATGGCTGTAACTAGCTGCGAAAACACAGGGGTCTGGTCTTCTGTAGTTTTGGAAGATTTTGTTTTATTTTAACTTGCCCAGAAAATTACCTAGCTGTCAAGTTAAGTATGGAAACAACAACATTCCTTTGCAGTGTTGTTGTTTTTTTTTAACTGTATGCTGTATTATCTGTACTTATTGCCTATTTATTACCTTCACCAAGGAGGTTATGGTTTCAGTGCAGTCTGTTTGTCTGTCTGTAAGCAGGATTGCAGAAAACCTACTTATCAGATTTCTATGAAATGTGGTGAAAGGCTCCAGCATGGGCCAAGGAAAAATCCATTACATTTTGGAGCGGATCCGAGGCACAAGGCAGACCCACGAATGTAGTTTCACCTGTGATAACATTGGGAGATATGGTATTTGGCCTTGGCAGAAGTCTGTACTCAACAATGCCATATATGTTAAAATCTGGCAGTAAAGCTCAATAGTGAAAAAACATAGCCAGTGTAGAAATAAAATGACTCCAAAGCACAACCCACATTCATATGTACCACTAATCCTCTGGGATATACTGTATATTTAGGCATATAATTCTAATAGTTTTGGAAATATAAAAAAGTGGTTGCAGTTGCAGATTTGCATATCACAGAAGAGTCGACTATTTTCCTCGGCAGAAGTCTGCACTCTCCAAGTGCCCTTCCAGTTGCTATATTTATAATTTCAAAAAAATCTTTAAAAAAAAAACCTGAAAATTGAAACTTGCTAATGGCATTGTGTCTCACACAACGACAATAAAACTCTGAAGTTTTGAAGCTTTGAAGTGATTTCAGAATAGCTGAGGAGGGTTTTTTACTTACTGACTATACATTATGTTTGGCTGATTGTAAAATCTCATTCTCATCTCATTATCTCTAGCCACTTTATCCTGTTCTACAGGGTCGCAGGCAAGCTGGAGCCTATCTCAGCTGACTACGGGCGAGAGGCGGGGTACACCCTGGGCAAGTCGCCAGGTCATCACAGGGCTGACACATAGACACAGACAACCATTCACACTCACACCTACGGTCAATTTAGAGTCACCAGTTAACCTAACCTGCATGTCTTTGGGGGAAACCGGAGCACCCGGAGGAAACCCACGCGGACATGGGGAGAACATGCAAACTCCGCACAGAAAGGCCCTCGCCGGCCACGGGCCTCGAACCCAGACTTTCTTGCTGTGAGGCGACAGCGCTAACCATTACACCACCGTGCTGCCTGATTGTAAAATGAAACAAAAAATTATTTTCATTTTTAAACTAGTCATAGCATTACTAGCCAAATCAGCTTATGAATTGCATTAACATTAGTTAGGTTATACAACAAACTCGTTACTTGGATATAAATAAACACTTAATATTGGTTCAATTTTATGCAGTATTGTAGTTGTACTGCAGTTGTAATTAGTGTGCTTGCAAACTATTGATCTTCTTAAGTTTACTTTATTATTCCTGTACACCTGTTTATTGGAGCTGCTACTCCTCCTACAGCTTTTGAGATACCAACACCTTTCCAACTCAGAAACGTCCGTCCTGAAGCGGTGTAGTGTGCTTGTATACAGCTTTTGAGTCGACACACCCGTTCTCTCGTTCTTGTTGTTTTTCTGTCATTTTTTTTTCGCATAGAGAATGAATAGGGCTCATGAATCGAATTGTCCTGCTCAGACACGCTTCATCGCAGATGCACCAAACCTCATGTGATACCTCAGGCCAACTCCCCAAACACATATGCATTTGGTTCTGACCTGCACTCGTTTTTTCCTTTCTTTCCGTGCCCCACTTTTTCATCCATTCACTTCCATTCATTTTTGGCCCCAGTGAAAATGAATGCAGTTTCGAGAAAAAAAGCTTTCACTCTCTGTTAAATTTTTGAACCGAGTGACCAAACTTCAAGAAACTTCACATGATTCAAGATTCAATAGTTTATTGCCATGTCAACACAGTTGATAGGAATTTGTTTTGGCACATCCCCAACATCAAATATCCCCAACATTTGAAAAAAAGAAAGGAAAAAAAAAAGAACACATACCTAAGGGCAGACAGCCATGGGTAAAACAGACAAAGACAGTGAACAGTAGTGGGGTACCCAGTAGTCATTGGACAGCAATAATGGCTAAAAATAAGTTGCATTTAAAGTTGCATGATAAAGCGCATCTTAGAGTGTTCCAATGGTAAAGTGCATACCATGCATATAGAGTGCTACATATCATGGCAGTCAGAGAAGGTTCAGATGTCTGATGACTAGTGGATATGTGCTATCCCTAAACCGTGATGTTGAGGTTCTCAAACTTCTATATCTCCTTCCTGATGGGAGGAGATTAAAAAGATGGTGTGCTGGATGGGAGGGGTCAACTATGATTTTTCTTGCCTTTCTAATTAACCGCGATGAAAAGAGGGAGGAAAGTGAGGGGAGGTTGGCACCTATGATTTTGGATGCTCTGCGTACAACCCTTTCCAGCCTTGTCTTGTTCCATGAGGTGGTATTACCGAACCAGACAAGGATGGAGAATGTGAGAACACTTTCAATTGTAGCTCTGTAAAAATGAATCATGGCTGTCTGACTGACTTTAAACTTCCTGAGCTGCCGCAGGAAGTGAAGTTGCTGATGGGCTTTGCCGATCTTGATGTTGGTGTTAAGGTCCCATGATAAGGATTCATGAATAGTAGTCCCAAGGAACTGGAAGTGAGTGACCCTCTCCACCTCCACCCCCTTGATAGAGAGAGTGGAGAGGGGGCCAGAGGTTTTCCTAAAGTCAACGACCAGTTCCTTGGTCTTAGAGATGTTAAGAATCAGGTTGTTCCTATCACACCAACCCACCAGCTCGTCCACTTCCCTGCGGTAGTCAGATTCATCCTTGTTTGTGATGAGGCCAACAACTGATGTATCGTCTGCAAACTTGTACACAAAACTGAATTGGAGTGAGACTGACAGAAATGTGTGTATAGGGAGTACAACAGAGGAGATAAGACACAACCTTGTGGTGCTCCGATGTTTAGGAGCATGGGCTGTGAAAAGTAGTCACCAATTCTAACAACCTGCTTTCTATCACACAGAAATTTAAAAATCAATCTACAAAGTGATGTACTGACACCCAGCTCTTGCAGAGTGTTAATCAACTTTACAGGTACAATGGTGTTGAATGCAGAGCTAAAATCAACAAAGAGAACACGGGCATATGTACATTTCAATTCTAGATGTTGGAGGATGGAGTGCAAACAGAGGGATACTGCATCATCCACACTTCTATTTGTTCTGTAGGCAAATTGCTGGGGGTCTAAGGTAATGCTGGACAGGTGCTTACAAACCAGGCGCTCAAAGATTTTCATAATGACAGATGTTAGGGCAACAGGCCTATAGTCATTAAGACAAGTGATTTTATGTTTCTTTGGAACTGGGATAATCACAGCAGATTTGAAACAGGCAGGCACAATAGCAAGTTGGAGAGACCAGTTGAAAATACAAGTGAGGACAGGGGTGAGTTGGTCAGCACAGTGTCTAAGTGTAGCAGACGCCACACCATCAGGCCCAGATGCCTTCCTGGTGTTTTGCTGGCGCAACAAAATTCTGATGTCATGTTCAAAAACAATGGGTGGAGGGCCACCTTGTTCTTTGTAACAGGGGGCAGGCAGCTGAACACCGTCATCAAAGTGGCAGTAAAAATTATTAAGCTTATCAGGGAGGGCTGGGTCGCTGACTGGACCATGATGTTTTGTTTTAAAGTCAGTGATGTCCTGCAGCCCTTGCCAGACACCTTTAATATCATTTGCCTGTAATTTTTTTTTTCAAGTTTAGCTTTATAGGAAGCTTTGGCATTCACCACAGCTTGCTGAAAATCATATTTCAATTTTTTGTAATTAGTCATGTCACCACATTTGAAGGCAGAGTGTTTCTTCCTACAGAGCAGTCTTAGTTCATTATTCAAGAAACTTCACATGACTTCACAAGTCCCCTCACATACTGTACAGTATCCATCCCCTCATCTGAGACCTACACTCATCTTTTCCTTTGTTTTCACACATCCTTTTTTTCCTCCACAGGCTCCCATTGATTTTTGGCCCCATTCAAATGAATGGAGTTTTGCTCAGTAACACTTCACTATACATCCACTGGTGTAGTGTGCTTGTATACAGCTTTTGGATCGGCACACCCGTTCTGTCGTTCTTGTCATTTTTTTTCCCATATAGAATGAATCATGCTCATGAATTGGCTCATCCTACTCAGACACGCTCCATCGGAGATGCACCAAACTTCATGTGATATTTCAGGCCAACTCCCCTGACACATTCATGCAATCGGGTCTGACCTGCACTCGTCTTTTCCTTTCTTTTTCCTTCTTTTTTAATTCTGTTCTGCTACAGCTTAGCAAGCACACTTTGCATTTTCTCTGTGGAAATGCAGTCTAGTTTTAAGTTGTTACTTACCAAGAACACAGAAGAACAATAACTACAAGCATGATAAAGTTAATTACTAAATATTGCATGGATGGCATAGTATCCTATATCATTTTGACACCAACAGACAATTTAGACTCACTCACTCATATTCAAAAACCGTTTTATCGTACAACCTCGATTCCAAAAAAGTTGGGACAAAGTACAAATTGTAAATAAAAACGGAATGCAATAATATACAAATCTCAAAAACTGATATTGTATTCACAATAGAACATAGACAACATATCAAATATCAAAAGTGAGACATTTTGAAATTTCATGCCAAATATTGGCTCATTTGAAATTTCATGACAGCAACACATCTCAAAAAAGTTGGGACAGGGGCAATAAGAGGCTGGAAAAGTTAAAGGTACAAAAAAGGAACAGCTGGAGGACCAAATTGCAACTCATTAGGTCAATTGGCAATAGGTCATTAACATGACTGGGTATAAAAAGAGCATCTTGGAGTGGCAGCGGCTCTCAGAAGTAAAGATGGGAAGAGGCTCACCAATCCCCCTAATTCTGCGCTGACAAATAGTGGAACAATATCAGAAAGGAGTTTGACAGTGTAAAATTGCAAAGAGTTTGAACATATCATCATCTACAGTGCATAATATCATCAAAAGATTCAGAGAATCTGGAAGAATCTCTGTGCGTAAGGGTCAAGGCCAGAAAACCATACTGGGTGCCTGTGATCTTCAGGCCCTTAGACGGCACTGCATCACATACAGGCATGCTTCTGTATTGGAAATCACAAAATGGGCTCAGGAATATTTCCAGAGAACATTATCTGTGAACACAATTCACTGTGCCATCCGCCGTTGCCAGCTAAAACTCTATAGTTCAAAGAAGAAGCCGTATCTAAACATGATCCAGAAGCGCAGACGTCTTCTCTGGGCCAAGGATCATTTAAAATGGACTGTGGCAAAGTGGAAAACTGTTCTGTGGTCAGACGAATCAAAATTTGAAGTTCTTTATGGAAATCAGGGACGCCGTGTCATTCGGACTAAAGAGGAGAAGGATGACCCAAGTTGTTATCAGCGCTCAGTTCAGAAGCCTGCATCTCTGATGGTATGGGGTTGCATTAGTGCGTGTGGCATGGGCAGCTTACACATCTGGAAAGGCACCATCAATGCTGAAAGGTATATCCAGGTTCTAGAGCAACATATGCTCCCATCCAGACGACGTCTCTTTCAGGGAAGACCTTGCATTTTCCAACATGACAATGCCAAACCACATACTGCATCAATTACAGCATCATGGCTGCATAGAAGGGTCCGGGTACTGAACTGGCCAGCCTGCAGTCCAGATCTTTCACCCATAGAAAACATTTGGCGCATCATAAAACGGAAGATACGACAAAAAAGACCTAAGACAGTCGAGCAACTAGAATCCTACATTAGACAAGAATGGGTTAACATTCCTATCCCTAAACTTGAGCAACTTGTCTCCTCAGTCCCCAGACGTTTACAGACTGTTGTAAAGAGAAAAGGGGATGTCTCACAGTGGTAAACATGGCCTTGTCCCAACTTTTTTGAGATGTGTTGTTGTCATGAAATTTAAAATCACCTAAGTTTTCTCTTTAAATGATACATTTTCTCAGTTTAAACATTTGATATGTCTTCTATGTTCTATTCTGAACAAAATATGGAATTTTGAAACTTCCACATCATTGCATTCCATTTTTATTTACAATTTGTACTTTGTCCCAACTTTTTTGGAATCGGGGTTGTAGAAACACTGAGGCAGAAATAAGCCATCGGATGGAACACCAAGCCACTGTAGCACGTGCACACACACACACGCCTATGGACAATTTAGAGTCTCCAGTTAACCTAACTGCATGTTTTTGGACTGTGGGGGAAACCAGAGCACCTGGAGGAAACCCACACAGACATGGAGAGAACATGCAAACTCCACACAGAAAGGCCCCCACTGGCCCCTGGGCTCAAACCCAGAACCTTCTTGCTGTGAGGCGACAGTGCTAACCACTACACCACCGTGCCACCCTCTGTTTTGGGATTAACCAGACTTTAAAATGATAGGACTTTATTTCTACTTGAGATGTATTCAAATACAACATCATGTTCAGTTCAGGAAATCCTGCAGCTTTCACAACTAGTAGAAAATGTTATTTGACCATATGAATGGTGTCCCGAGGCCATCACACGTACGAGTATAAGGTTAAACCATGCTGTGAGCATCAGGCATAGTCATAACATCCTGCAACAAATGTGAGGAGTCTTAGACAAAATCTGAATGTCCATTTGATGTAATTTATTGTCAAGGTCACATAATTCAAAGCATGTTCTGTAAAGACCCAGTCTGTATATTCAAGCTTGTTTTTAACCTGTGACATGTACAGTATGTTACACAGACATTATTTTTTTGATGGTTTAAGCTGGGTTTAAGATGGGTATAGAGTCGAGTCAAAATGTGCATCTAAAGAACAGATAATTGTTGCTGCATATCACATACACACCTTCATTTATCTTAGATCTGACATGCCTTCTTTCTTGTCTGTAACTCCCTAGAGTGGAAAGCAAAGCTGTCTTTTTCTTTGACAGTACCGTACTGTACTTTTTGTTGTTGTCATTTCAAAAAGCGTAACAAGACCCCTTGAGTCTTAGGGGAGATAGTTGCACTCTGCATAACCAAACTCCTCCAAACCACACGAGTGTGTCATAAACATCACACAGTACAGACACATCTGTTAATTTGTACAGACTTATCATTTATACACATAACACATTGTTCTATTGCAGCCTCTGTGTCTTGATAGATAGATAAATAGATAGATAACACGAACATTTAACAGTTATTCTACGAAATCGAGTCATACATGAGCTGATAGTCAACAAGGCACGTAGCGCAGAGTCGGCTATAAGCCATGTACGACGAGATTGAGTGGAATAACTGTTTTATTCTATCCACATTCACTGGATTTTGAGAAACGGAGCAATTTTATTTTTTGCAAATCTGATAAATAAAAACTGCACAAAACATCCGACAGTCATTTCCGCTTAGAATGTAAACAAACCGGCGACATGACAGTAGCAATTAATGAAAAATGCGAAAACAATAATTCTTGAAAAATAAAAAAAGATATCTTCTTACCAGGGCGGCACGGTGGTGTAGTGGTTAGCGCTGTCACCTCACAGCAAGAAGGTCCTGGGTTCGAGCCCCGGGGCCGGCGAGGGCCTTTCTGTGTGGAGTTTGCATGTTCTCCCCGTGTCCGCGTGGGTTTCCTCCGGGTGCTCCGGTTTCCCCCACAGTCCAAAGACATGCAGGTTAGGTTAACTGGTGACTCTAAATTGACCGTAGGTGTGAATGTGAGTGTGAATGGTTGTCTGTGTCTATGTGTCAGCCCTGTGATGACCTGGAGACTTGTCCAGGGTGTACCCCGCCTTTCGCCCGTAGTCAGCTGGGATAGGCTCCAGCTTGCCTGCGACCCTGTAGAAGGATAAAGTGGCTAGAGATAATGAGATGAGATGAGATCTTCTTACCATCAAATACTTTCATTCCATATTTTGTTGCTTTTTTTTTGTATTTTTGGGGTTTTGTTTTCGAGTAGAGTTTTTATTTCGTCTTCGGTTAGTTCAGCAACACACTCCACCATTTTGTTTTTCTCTACTCATGGTATATGAGCTGATAGCCTCGTAGTAGAGTAGCCAATCAGAGCATGTGATTGCTCATATCCCGTGAACGTGGATAGAATAATAAAAAAAGCACAGTGGAGAAAACAATAAGCTAGTCAAAATGTATTAAGGAGGAGAGAGAGCTTCTGTCTGTAAAAGAAAGATGTGAAATATATAAACAAACTCTGTAAACAATGCAGTGGGATGCTGTGTACATGTGCAAGAATGTGTAACGTATAAAGAGCTCAGAGGAAGCTCTGGTGGATTTGCATGCTCTGAATGCACTATTCAAGCACTGTAGTGCTCAAAATACAACACTGACATGTTGGACATGACAAAGTTTTCCATGAGTTCTATACACCACCTTTTTGAATACACTGTCCTTTTAAGATACTTTCATTCATTTTGCAGACACTTTAAGCCAAGACACCATAGAAATAAGGTGGAATAAAATATAACCTAAGCAGTTGATGTACTGTATAAGGTCTTTACCTCAGGGCATAATAATAATGGCTCCCTGGTGGTCCAGGAACCTCAAATACTTCTAGCACAAAATCTTAACTGAGTTATCTTCAATGTTAGCTCAGTTAACATTCAGTCCTAGAAACTAGACATATTTTAGCTAACATTACATGAAATAAACACAGACACTGACAAAAAGCAACCAAGAGAATAGACAGCAACTACAATTTAATTATACTGACCAGCAGTGGTGAACCATGGCTATTAGAGCTGAGACTTGAGCTCAGCCAAAACTTACCCAGACACACCAAAAAAGCAACAGGGCAAAGGATTTTGTAAGGGATTAGCGTCAGGCTGCCAGGTCGCTCCGTTGTGTGTCGTTGTTGATTTTAAAAGTAACTAAGTAAATTCATTATCTCATGCCGCTTTATCCTGTCCTACAGGGTCGCAGGCAAGCTGGAGCCTATCCCAGCTGACTACGGGCGAAAGGCGGGGTACACCCTGGACAAGTCGCCAGGTCATCACAGGGCCGACACATAGACACAGACAACCATTCACACTCACACCTACAGTCAATTTAGAGTCACCAGTTAACCTAACCTGCATGTCTTTGGACTGTGGGGGAAACCGGAACACCCGGAGGAAACCCACATGGACACGGGGAGAACATGCAAACTCCGCACAGAAAGGCCCTCGCCGGCCACAGGGCTCGAACCCAGACCTTCTTGCTGTGAGGCGACAGCGCTAACCACTACACCACCGTGCCGCCTGTAACTAAGTAAATTACATCGGGAAATGAATACTTAAGTCTGAGTGAAAAATACTGTAGCGAGCATGCACTGTGGAAGAAGAGTCTGG